>NW_026889765.1:2500000-3100000 GCF_033153115.1 Saccostrea echinata
TCATTTTAAACATCATTTTTGGGCATAACTTTTCTGTGTCTTAAGATATTTATAAGATATTTGGTAGGTATATAGCCAGTCAAAAGACACGTTGATAACTATGTGTTCGGTCATTTTTTGGATTCACCCATATCTTAAAATTGATACAGGAAGTTTTACTGGCCGGTTGATTTTTTAAAACCCTGTTCTTTTGATAAAGACTGAATGAAATCGGATCATATCACGGATCATATCAATAGCGGAGACAGCGGGATTATATAACTAAATTAATTAATTATCTATTAATTATCTATATTGTCTCTTCAAATATTTCATCTAATTTAAAAGCAAACATTTAAGCCCTTAAAAACCATTTTCGTTTAAATGACAAGTATAATCCACTTGTAATATCATTTTACTTTGTACGAAATATTTGTATAAAAGCTCTCTCGTAAGTTAATGTGCAGAGTATTTTCAATAATGTGCCCGTTATCATTTAGAAAAGCAATCAAATTCTTATTGCAATTGTGTACGTCATTTGGTATGAAATACTTAGATTCCGATTTCACGTTGTACTTACTGTTGCATGCATCGCGGGCATTAAATTACATTGAGTTACAGTTAGTAATGGTTTTCAGGAAAACAAAGAAGAAAAAGCTAAAATAATAATTATTTTACAAGAAAGGGTTTACAAAACAGATACAATATCATTCCAACACTAAAAATAATCATTCTAACAAAAGGGATCGATTAAAAGTACGTGGAATCGTGCAAAACGGTCTTAATTTCCTCTAAAAAACATCAATTTAAGTAAAGCTTCTCAGATATTTGATTTATCGAGCACTTTAAAGTTCCGTTGACAATTCTTCTCCATTCATTAAAATTTTTACAATACTCCATTTCGTGGAGAATTAAAGGGTGAAAATGATTCGAGTATTACGTCAGTAACTAAGAGTACATAAAGGCATGTCATTTAAGTCGATGTATGGCTAATACGGTCAAGAATCAATAAGAATCAGTAAAGCCTCCGAACAAAAAGAAAGATATTCAACATGAATGCTATCCAATGTAACGCACTAACAAATGACAGAGAAAAAAACTATAAAAAACAATTCTTTACAACAGAATACAACAGCTATCTCAATGCTAAGATAATTGATAACACGGGGTATAATGAGGGTAAATCTGAGATCATGAAATATGAGAAATGTACAAAATGGAGTTAGACTATAATAAAATGGTTCTTGGTATAATAAGCAGTTCCCAAACAAACCATATACTTACTGCAAGCAATATGGATATCGCAAGGCCATAAAACAGAAAATCAGGAAGACGTACGTATCGAAGAAGGCGATGAAAGTATGTGAGTATAGGTAAAAGAATTCAGAGAAGTCTAGCTTCGGGATGTGGACAGACGTGACTTGTGATCAGCATCTAGTTATAGCCCATTCAAAACTATAGGCAAATC
Source organism: Saccostrea echinata (assembly GCF_033153115.1). Taxonomy (NCBI): domain Eukaryota; kingdom Metazoa; phylum Mollusca; class Bivalvia; order Ostreida; family Ostreidae; genus Saccostrea; species Saccostrea echinata. The sequence continues at coordinate 2,501,448 of NW_026889765.1, forward strand.
AAGCGGAGTATATGATCACTGTTGGCAACACCTGAAAGAGAGTGAAATATGCAGACCATCATTCAATGTGTCAGTAAGTGTTTTGCAAAAATACCGATACAAGAAAGATGATATCAAGAGAAATAACTCGATAAAAGAGAGGAAAGAAAAGAAAAACATCTGTGAATTCCAACGGAACAAGATATGAGGAAACGAAAACTGAAAAGAAATACCTCAGAACATCACAAGAGAAATCAGAAAGGTATTATGTATTTTCATACAGTTGAAAAAGGTCTGGAGATACAGAGATGTTACCCTCATATCAATATATAGTCCTACTGTATGGTGCCGAGACTTGGAGGACATCAATTACCAACATAAAAAATTCAGACCCTGGTCAACATGTGTCTATATATTATCCTTTAAATACCATGATCAAACAACGTCAACAACACTGATTTCTAGCATACATAAACCAGCAAACTGTAAACCCTCAACCAACGTCACGAGGCAGGAACTTAGCTTGGACCCCCAAGGGAGAAGAAAGAGAGACACCCCCCCCCCCAAATAAAACTGGTAGAGGTGTAAAAAATAGGGCTCACTTGGAAGGAGCTTGAGAGGAAAGGCCAGGATAGAGATGACAGCATGGAGAAATCTTGTCGGTGGCTTATGGCCCAGAAGGGGCTGTGGGCATAAGTAAGTAAACAGGCAAGCAAGTAAGTAACTGAGTAAGTGCATGTATAACTTATCAACTTTACATTATAACAGCAGTCTATAGTGACAATCACCAGTTTGTAATCAGTCGATACATTTTAACAATTTCACAGTCCATCTGGGTGACAAAAAATCGGTTCGTTGAGACTTCAAAATCGATAGCGTATGGATTTCTGATGCCACTTTTTGAGTGAAGTAGTAGCTTTACTAGGCTACCGCTAGGACGCACTTGATGAATATTGTTAGAATCCATGCCACATATGTAGAAATTTCCCTCTCTATCCACAGCAAAGCCACGTGGAGAACGGAGTTCCTTGTCCGAGTAATGCATGACTTCAGCATTATCCTTAATACACACTAGAGCACTTTTATTTGTGTAGGAAAATGTACCATCCGAAGTTCTATGTGCATAACGTGTGCCCCTATCTTTGATTTGAATGATTTTTTCCACTTTACCCTCTTTGGATGCAACCCGAACCTCCGTCGAGCACGCTATTGTGAGTTTGTCGTCTTCCACCTGAATGCTATGGCATCCAGCTATGGTCTCCAGTGCGTTTTCCCGAAGTTCCATTTTGTTGTCATCTGTAATTGTTATAAATCTCAATTCAGGTCGATCAGGCATAGTGATCACCAAGACATTGGGTTCAAAAAGAGCCACACCCCATGGTTGGTAGTCCAATGCAAGTTCAGACACCAGTACATCTTGATTGTCAAAGCACTTTATTTTCTTGTTCTTAAAGTCTGCAAGTACCAGACTGCCGTTTGGAAGGAAGATTCCATCCGTAAACCATGGATGAAATGTGTCAGATGGAGATTTTCCATTTAAATCCCCAAGATGTGTTGCAACCATATCCTTCATAAATGTTGGGACTGTGTTTGTAGGCATTCTATCAATGTTTATTTTGGCAATGGAATGAATTTTTGTAGTTAAGTCCTCTACAACTTCGCTGAGCTTTAGTCTATAGTCATGGTGGTAAATGTGTTTGCTTTCTGTCTTGATGAACTTTTCATGCTCCTCACCAATCTTCTTCAGTTTGTGAGCAGTGATATATACATGTTCACTTGATCCATGGGAAAGGGAAACGTTTAGTACCTTTTGACCATTGTTTATGGCCTTATGGATGTATCCAAATTCTCTACTTTGAATGTCTAACTTTTCCAGTAGGGCCTTGTGCATGATTGAAAAATCCTGCCTAAATTGTTCTTCCAATTCCTCTAAGTGCTTTGCAATTTCTGCTCTTAGTTTTTGAATTTCATATATAATTGTCTCTTGTTGCTTTTGTAGTTCTTCCACGTTAGCGGATCGACTTTCTATTACGGAAACGGCTTGATTGTCGATTTGCTTCAGTTTGATAATTAAGTTGGTAATTGCTTTGCTTCCCTTGATTTCTTTCGCCGCATCTGTTATTGGCATGACTTTCTTGCACTCACTGTGATCATATGCAACGCAGTCCATGCAGCAGAGCTTGTCATGATTGTGACATATGGCTTCTACGTTTTTTCTAGGGTGCAAATAACAGACTTCCTCAGTTTCGGCAATTTTTCTGGGTTGTGTGCGGATCTCTTCTAGGGAAAAAACCGCATGGTCCATTAACATTTTGACCCGTTTATGATAAGTTGTACACTGATCACATAATGCCTCACCACACTCACGGCACCAAGAAACGGCTTCCTTTTCTTCATCTCCTCTCTTACAGGGATCACAAAATTTGGCGCGTTCAAGTGACAGTTTCTCAGCAACTGTGATCAGCAGACGGTTCAACGGAAGTAACTTAGGCCAGGCACTTGAAGGAATTTCAGAATCCGCAACATTAACCTTGTGGTTGCAAACAGGGCATCGATAATAGGTTAACAACTTTTCTTCATCTGTGGAACCGAGATGCGTTTTCTCCTCAGCCTTCTTTTGAATGTACGATTGTAAACATGTTTCACAAAATGAATGTACGCACGGTAAACATCTTGGTCGGGTTGCCCATTTCGAACATATTTGGCACTCAACGATACACGCCTCGTCAGAAAGTTCTGATTTCGGTTTCTCCATTGTACTCAGATCCTCCCCAGAAGTAAAATTTTCCGATTTTGTACAATATAGGCATAAAACTTGTCTCGTGCCCTTTGTCGTTGCTATTATCAGAACTGCATATTAGCAGTCAAATAGTTTAAAAGCTATGAAAAAGTCAATATTGAAATTAAACATTACTCAAATAAACCCGCTACCTATCTGGACATTTAAGAGACTCTTTGAAAAATGGGTAGACTATCAAAAGGCAGGTAAAATCCACCTATATCAAGCTGGCATATATCCAGTTCGTGAATTTCCTATCTCTTTTTTGGCTTAGGGTTTTGAAAGTTATCGAACCAGAAGATTCTTTTCACAAAAGAGAGTTTCAAATGAGAAAATAACAATTAAAATCGATACAACTGATTGTAATGTTTTCGAACATTTAAATTTTGTATTTTTATGTCAGAATATTGTTCATTTAATCTTTACAAAAAAATATGACTGAGAAATTTATTTTCTTCAATGACAAATAGTTTATAAAACAAATGCAGTTCTAATTGCACGGCAGTGTTTTACAAGCCCTCGCTGTTCAAATGAATTGATAAAACATCCCCGATATCTGGATCAAATTACCGATGATCTATGTAATTTCTTACGTTGTTCTGGTTAACGTGTTTACCCTGTAGTTGAGAGCTGCCTTGGGTGAGATTTTTAAAGCCCATTTATATACAAAAAATCCTCATCGTTCACCTTAAATGTAAAGACTGGATAGATAATCATAGATTGAAATATAATTATCGAGGGTTGTATAAACTAATTATTACACACAGTATTTTCAAATTGCCATTTATGTACATGTATTATAATAATTATTATGTCTCCCCTCAAGCTGTTGATCTATAAATATGTTAATATAAAATATTCCTGCATTTTTAACCGGGTTTTCTTAGGAGAAATGGTGAAAATGGCGGGTGGCTGCCAATTTAAAGGATACATCATTTGTCCAGATTACTCCTTCAAAATATTGCATATAGGGTACACCATTTGTCCAGATAACTTCTGCAGTTTTCAAGATGGGGACTTTTTTTATTTTGCACATTAATTGTACATATATCAGACAGCTGCATATAACTTGGATATCTGATTAGATATGAGAAAAATACCAGCTGTTGAACTTCCATGTAGTTTTTTTTGGACAAAATATTGCATATAGGGTACATCATTTGTCCAGATAACTTCTCCTACATTCAGTTTCCATGATGGGAACTTTTTTTTTATTTTGCAGATCAATTGTACTTAAAATATATGTGGATATTATTTGAATTTTGATCATTGGTGAGAAAAATACCAGCTGATGAATTTTGTCATTTTTTATGCAAAATATTGCATACAGGGTATATTGATAATATTAGGATGACACCTCCTGCATTTTTCAGAATAGAAAGTTTTTTTAAAAAGATTTTTGTGAGAAATACCACTACTGTTCACACAAAAGAAAACCCGGTTTGTCGCCACATTTACAGCTTTCCTCTTAAAATTGTTAAATCTCGCTGTTGCCATATTTTGAAGTGGGAAGGGAGTGAACATAGTTTTGCATATTGTGTTTGGAAGACAATTTGAAATATTATACTTTCATGTTAATTAGTTGAATCTGATTCGCCGAGAAACATTTGTTAAAAAACACTACTACCCACTGAATAATGAAGCCACGCCCTCCAGCATAGCAACAGTCAACATTGCTTGATGACGGGTGATATTCCAGAAATATTGACTGTGCAGAATTTATGCGCGCAAGGTTCACTGTAATATGCGCCTCGGTTGACAATGGTTTTCTTGGGGTGAAAATTTTCAATGTTACTCTCAACTACATGCATAAGCCCTGCTAATATCGGGGAGCTCATAAATGACATGACTTTAAGTCCTGAGTGACAAAATAACAGTTGATTTTTGAACTAATGAAACACGGAGAGTAATACTGATCCTTTTAAATGCTATACTACCTGTTCTCGGCATTACATCAGGGCTCTCACATCACTATTTGGGACTGGGGCCAGGGTCGTTAAAATTGGGAAATAGCGCCAATATTTTGGGTTTCTGGTGTTTGTTATCAACTCCTTATTTTCTTTTGCAATAAACAGGAACATGATAAGCAAGTTTGGTTATTACGTATCCAAACCGTTTTTTTTTTTTTTTTTTTTTTTTTTTTTTGAATATTGGAAGGTAATGGCTATTGGGAAAATTACACATTCAGTTGAGAAAAAAAGGTACGTTTAATTGGGACAGGGGCCTATGAACGGCTCCAATCATAGACTATCGAGAGTCCAGATGTTTGTGGATTGCGTGCCTCCTTAAAACCCTCACTGCAGGTCTGCAAGTTCAAAAAATCCATATTTTCTCACACTCTAACACTCAAACACCACTGTGAAAGTAAATCAAGGGGAATCGTTTAGTTTAATACTGAACGCAAAAAATTTTCTTTGTCATTTATGATGTGCATACATTTACAGGTAAGGAAAATTTCCTTGAGTAATTTTTAATTAAATTTTCAGATAGAAATATCATAATTATTATTGAATATAAGTAAGAACAACAGAAAATACTTTTCTAAAAAGGTTTTGTAAAAAGTCCTAAACTTTTAAGTTTAATGAACTCAATACAAAAATCTTTGTCAAATATTTATTAAGAAAACTTTCAAAACTGCATGTCTGTTCTTTCTGAGCCCTCAAAATTAACTGATTGTATGTTCTAATGTTGTATGAGATAATTCCTATCTCTCTGATTGGCTGAGATCCAACTTGTAGAAAAATTACTACATTATATTCACCTGCACGTGACCTTTCAGGTGAATATTATACACCTATTTACTGGCTATGAGGACAATAGCAAGTTTATCGTCCCCCAACTGTCGAGGGGGACGGTAAACTGTAAACTTGCTATTGTCCGAATAGTCAGTAAATAGGTTTTTTATTGTACCGAAGTCGACTTTACTTTTGTTACGTCAGAAACCGGATACGTCACAATACCACAAACCAGATAGTTTTGAGATGAAAAATGAGGGAAATGGAATACTGCCGGTGAATAGTTTACTGACTATTTCACCATGGGCAAATAGCACAAAAACTATTCCACAGTAGGGGTTGTTTAGAAAAAAATAGCAGGTTTATTTGTCATATTTTTATATAGAAAAAATTCACAGAGGTATAATAAAAGGATTTATTTTCTCTACATTGGCCTAAAAATAGATCTGGAAATTCCAACTTGATACAAATTGTTTTGGAAAGTTATCTCACTTGCTACCGACTTCCACTCAGGTGGACATAACATAGGGAATATAAATTTGGAATGGGGGTGGTTGGGGGTGCAGGGAACCTCCCCCAAAAAACATTTTTTGAACGTAAATTTCCACTTTTAATTTAGACTAAAAATATTCATTGAAAGACTGGTCCCCACTAATGGACCTTAATCCCCCATAAAACGAAATTTGAAGTTAAGAGAATTCTCTTTTCGTGAAGGCTAGCAGGCGCGGATCCAGTAATTTTTTTCCACGGGGGGGGGGGGGTCCACCCCAGTCGAAAAAAATTCCTACCCAGAAATTTCTTGACAAGCAAAAAAAAAAAACAAACAAACAAACAAACAAACAAACAAACAAACCCCCCCCCCCCCCAAAAAAAAAAAAAAAAAAAAAAAAAAAAACCCAAACAAAAAAAAAAAAAACAAAAAACAAAAAACTAAATTCATTTCCTAAAGGTGAAAACAAACCTATTTCTTGGTGGTGATTGTGGGTCCACGTTTTCGGGGGGGGGGGGTCATTTTTTATTTGCTTCAGTGTTCTGCAAATTCCGGGGGGTGTCCGGACCCCCACCCCACCCCACCCCCTCTAGATACGCGCATAGGGCTAGTCAAAGATTTTTTTTCAGCTGTAATTTTCCCTGATAATCCCCCCCCCCCCTGTTCAAAATCTATCCTATAAAAGAGCCTGACATTATTTTTTTCATAGCAACTATTAAAAGTAGATTTAAAACATTCCAAATTAATATGACTGGTAATGTTTATTTAACCCTCTTCTCTCATTGCATTTGGCTGGGACTTCAGCAAATGTAAACAAGTAAGATGGTATGAACTGCTTTTAAAATTAGTTTGTATCATTTACATGTAATCATTGAATCATATATAATAAAAAAATTATTGGTGTTTTTGAGGTCAATACGATGATTTAGCCACCTTCGGGCTCGGTGAATATTGTACTCCTCAGGTGGCTAAATCATCGTATTGACCTCAATACAATAATTTGGGATGGGGATGGTTGAGGGGTGCAGGGGAACCCTTCGGGCTCGGTGTATTTGTACTCCTCAGGTTGCTAAATCATGTTATTGACCTCAGAAACACCAATAATTATATATGACTGTGTGAACCTCTTGTACTGGTCAGTGATTGTGGTTTTGACTAAAAAAAAATGAATATGCTGAACATAAATCCACAGATACTTGGTCTTGATTTATTAATATGTACATGTGTGTATACCTGTTGATATCAATAATTAGCACCAACTTCGTTCCGGATCTCTAACCGTTAATGGTTGACTTTTAGTGATTTTAAAAATAGGCCTTGGGGATGAAAGCTCGCTTGTATCGTGTAACAGATGTGTAAACTGAAAAGAAGACAGGTGTCACAACTCAGCTTTATACATTTACTCCATATAAAAGTTTGATCATGAAGTAAATCCGAGTTGTGATAGTCATCGATTTTTATTTCCGTGTTGTTTACGTGACTCGATTTCGCGCAGTTCGAATTTCCTCGGTAACACCTGACACGTAGCTGCGTTGGCCAGCTGAAATGTTAACTTAGCATAGAAACTATAATTATATTTTTTGTTTATGATTAATGGATAATTTTCTGTTAATTTTACAGTTTGTAAAGATAATGATGGCATAGCAAAAGGTATGTTTTCTTTTATAATTATCAGGAACCTATATACTAGTATCTGAGTATATAGGTCCCTGTAATTACAGATTAAAATTTATATAGGATACAATTATTACCAGCAGTTTATCATTCATTTAAATTCATTTACACAGTTTTATATACATATAAAGAAGTTTTATAAATAGCTTTATTCTTTATATGAAGTCCTTTGGTGTATCATACATGTATATTTACATTTGAAGCAGATATAAAAACCAAGAAATATGGCCAAGTTTAAAAGAAGGCCAATAGACACACTTCATGAAATTGAACATGCAATTGAGCCAAGGGCTAGGGAAGTGAAGCAGTCTTTGTGTTCATTTGGTTTTCTGGTTACTGCTGTCAAGACGTTTTGTTTGGTAATATTTTTCTACACATTTTCCATTGGACTTACTTTCTACAATCAGAGATTTATAAGGGTAAGTTTGACTCTTTATTGAAACAACATGCATACTTAAGTATGGAATAGTTAAGGATTTAAGCACTTACAATTCATTTTTAAATGAATTTCCATGTTTTCAAATTGATACGTCAACAAGTTACATAGCTGCAAATCAGCATGGGCACTAGATTGAGTAGTAATCTTGGTGGAGATCACCAATAGATTAGATTGAGTAGTAGATGCTTCTTTTATCTGTCAGACAGATTCCTGGGTTTCTGGACAACTTATAACCTGACCAACTTGTAACCAAGTCTACTTGATCCCTTTGTATATGTCAACTCATAACCAAAATGCAAAAAAACTAATGCTCATTCTCATTGTCATTCTCATTGTTCACCAGTCCACTGACCATGGTGTGACATTCCTGCAGAGACGATGCTTCATTTTTTAAAGTGCAGCCCAGCCAAAAGAAAATGCCTTAAAAATCAAAACTTAAAAAACTTATTCCAGAAGGGAAAACTTTGTGTATGTGTGATTTTTTTGAAGGGGGGGGGGGGGGGGCTTTAGAGGAAATTCACCATCATGAACACTGAAAAACAGCCCTTCCCCTTCGCACCCCTTGGTACTACATGCATACCTGTCCTATATTGTGTTATATTTTATGCATGTATATTTTATTTACTGTAACAATTACATTAGTTACATTAGAAACATAAAACTATTTTTCCAACTTTGTTTTTATTAAAATCTTGGGCTAGTACATGAAAATATAAAACACTTTGAAACCTTAGAGTCAATTAACTCTCAACTGTGCACAAAGCAGGTTACGTAAAATTCAAATTTTGTCTTTGCCTAGGGTAAAACTCCTCTCAAAAAGCAAGAGTGCATTCATAACCAAGTCTGGGTTATGAGTTGACTTTGCAGTTTGGTTACGAGTTAGTGTGTGGGGTTCAAGTTGACTTGGTTAGTTGGTCAGGTTAGGATTTGACTGGATGCCAGAGTCCTGTATATATATATATATATATATCTATAGAATTATTAAAAAAAAAAACCCTGCCTTTATGCCAAATTTACTTCTGTGTTGTACTTGTTTTCATGCAATTCAATATACAGGTACAATAAGATTTTTAAAAATATTTTTTCATCATAACTTGCCCGATATTGATAATCCAGCTAGTTTTTTGTCATCTTTAGAAAAGAAATCAGTATTGTCTCAGTGTCAAACTATCTTTAGATATCTATTTTATATAAAAATGTCTCTCTTTTAAATGATTTACTTTCATATAATCATCCATCCATATCAGTTAATTAAAATTTAAAAAAATAAAACTTTACATGCCTGTTAATTTATTTGATAAGCATACAATGACAATTAATTTATTAAAATCTTTGTATAAAATGAGCAGTATAAAAAAAATTGTTAATCATGTAAATGAATATTTTAAAAATTTGAAGTTTGTAACTGCTTTGGAAAAATGGATTGCTGATAGAGAAAATTGATTACATAAAGACATCAGTCTTACGTCATGTACAGCTCTGAGAATTAGTGACTGTAGTGGAATCAGAAAACTGAACCATTGAATGGAATTGTTGGATTTGATGCACAGTCAGAATAGAATACTAAGAACTAGTATAAATGACAAAAATATATTGGAATATATAACTAATGAGGTAGATATATATATTTTAACAAATAAAATGGAGGAGTTGTGTGTGTGAGTGTGTGTGTTGGGGGGGGGGGGTATGACTATCATATCTTAATCAAGTCCTCAATATTAAATGTTTTATTTTTCAGCATTTTGAAATACCACTTTCACTTACAATGGCTCACCTGGTTGTGAAATTCATGATATCAGCATTCCTAAGAACTCTGTTGTCCATTTACTTGAAAGAGGACAGAGTTCTACTTCCCTGGGGTGAAAATTTGAAAAAAATAGCCCCAACAGGTAAGAATTTAAAAATTCGTTCATACCTTAAAAGTATAGGTAATTTTTTTTTTAAATTCTGCAGAGTGCTCTTATCAAGTTTATGTTTCACCATATTTACTGTGCATACAATGTTATCATCTCATTTTCATAGGCATTGCCAGCATTCTGGATATTGCATTATCAAACTGGAGTTTTGAATTTATTACAATTTCTTTGTAAGTATCAAATTGAATGCAATATTCTTCAACAGTCAATTTTTATTTCTAAAGAGAAACTCTTTAAATTCTTGTGAGAATACTGTAAACCAACTATTATTTGCATCATCTGTTATTTGCAATTAGTCTAATTAGTCCATCAGTAAAATCAATCCGCGACGATTAATTTTCACGACTGAGGAAATATTCCCTACAAATACAAAGCAAATTAAATGGTTCACAGCGATTAATATTCGGGAGTTAAAGAGGGTCGCGACATTCGTGGATATTTCTCGCACATGAATAAAAGTTGGTTTACAGTAACAAAATGTTTTGCTCAGACTTTGTGCATATAAACAATGGGCTCTCAGAATATCAGTTCAGTCACAAATGAGAGCACTAAATGAGCAGTTTTAATTAAGATGTTGTATGTAGTAGGTGGGATTTGGAACTTATATCTTAATTGGAGACCATTTTTCTAGACCTCACTAAAAATGGAAATGCAAGGCCTTACATTTTCTACTTGTCAATTAATACTTTCACTTCTGTGAAGAAAAAAAAAATCTGAATGTTTTTGCATATAACATTGATTTAAGGAGGACTGATTAAATTTATAGAAAAACGTGCACAGCCAACAGTAGCTGCAATAATGTAGCCCTCTCCGATTTTTTTAATCTGATATTTTCTTGACCTCTCCCCCCCCAAAAAAAAAAAAAAAGGGAGAGGGCTACATTATTGCAGCTAAGCCAACAGGTGTCTTAACTCAGTGAAATTTTGTTAAAGACTGATTAGTAGAATTGTCATATGGAGAACTACAGAAGCTAGGGATTGTATTTTAAAGAATAAATTAAAGTTTTATTGTTAAAGTAATATTTGCATATACGAGGGTTGATCAAAAAGTTCGCTAACTAATTGAATTAGTTCCTTAAAAGATATAAAATGAAGTTATAGTGCTCATTATTTTTTAAAGTAGTCCTCTCCGATTATAATGCAAATCTGCCATTGTTCTGCCCATGCGCGAATCACGTGATCCAGGCTGTCACGTGACATGCTCCGTGGCGTTCTGTTCACAGAAGCTAAAAGATTTTTTCGAGTCTTATATTTCTTTACATGCAAGTTATTTTTTATAACAAGAACAGTCCATCTGTCAGAAATGGGCAAATTTCGGCAATAGGGTGGGTGGAAAAGGACATCCCTTCCCAGAATTAGCATGATGATCATCAAAACCCGAGTCCTCTGTCTCAGAAGCGTCGTTCAGTTCATCCAATGTGGATAAAGTATATGGACGACCTCTTTTTATCATATTTCATGTGTTTAAAGTCTAAAGTAAACAATATTTTAGGGATTTAATAATTATATTATTGTTAAGATATTCAACTATTTTTCTAATTGTAACTTGGCAATTTTTCATAACAAATTGCTCAAATAAGGACACATCTTTTCTCACGGCTTGCTTTCGCTGGGCAACAGAACAAACATAATTTTTAGCCATCTCCCTGCCTTCACTAAAACAATCAATCCAATAAATGATTGAATTTCTGGTAAGTCTTTTGTCTTCATAAACCTTGTACAAATTACTGTAGATTCCTTATTTTATGTGAGTACTTAATATCGCGAAATGGCCCAAGGGCGTCAAATCGCGAGAACAATTATTCGCGAATGGGTGATTTATCTAGGGATTTCACATACATTAAAGCACCATAAAAATAAAAGCGAGTAATTTTATTTCACGAGTAGTGCTTCTCGCGTAATTATGCAATAATTAACTCCTCGCATATATTTAGGAATCTACAGTATCGTATTCTACTGCAAAGGAATTTCTAAGATATACGTTAAACTTTACAGCCGTTCATTGCTCGAGTACAACTGAGTCAACCATTTTTTGTCACAAGTGACCTACTTATTAACATCATTTTCACATTGTGACGTCACAAACACGGAGCAAAACATACAACACCTGCTATTTATAGAATATGTGTATGACTATATGTGTGCCAAATTTCATTCTGATCTGAATTGTGGTTTTGTAAATAAAGAGATAGTTCGCGAACTTTTTGATCACCCCTCGTATTTATGTTAATCTGTTTTATACATGTACTTGCAGTACAATTGTTTCATAATTTAGTCTTATTTTGTAGATATACCATGACCAAATCTACAGCTGTGATATTTATTTTAGGATTTTCTTTATTGTTCAGACTAGAGAAGCCTGTAAGTATATTTATTTAATTTTATTTCTTTACACTGTAATTTTACTCTATTTTTTCCCCCGCTTTTCTTTTTGCCATGTAATTTTATAACTCCCTATGACTTACAGAAGACATATATGAGTTCAAAAAGTCAAAGGCCAAGATCAGATATTCATATATTGCATAAATGGTTTCCAGATGACAAATTTAGTTTTCTATGAGCTTTTTGCAATGAAAGTTAAGGTGATAACTCTAACGTAGAAAAGTTCTAAGGTCAAGAACATAAATTCATGTATGGTATGAAATGGTTTTCAGATTCACTTCAATACTGTCTTTTTTTTTTGTTAAAAACATTGTAAAAGCTCACAGAGAACATGATAAATGCATACTGATTTTGAGATAAAGGGTCAAAGGTCAAGGTTACAAATTTATTAGTTTTTCTTCCCACTTATTCTGTCCTTGAAGGAGGGAGGGGGTTATAAACTCCCTGAATTTATAGCTTGTACTTTAATATGTTCCAGTAAGAATTAAAGTCAATGTGTAAACTAGTAGTACATGGAGAAGTATAGAATTTTATTGTACAGCACATTCAAAACATTGATTAACTACTAGTAACAAATTAATGTAAATCCTCATTGTTAACTGAACCTGTTCTTGGCTGAAATGATCTTTTGATGCCAAGCATTTTACAATACCAGATGAGGATTAATATGACATACAAGTAATCATTTTCTACATTAAAACAGAGGCTGGTTTTGGTCTTCGTGGTGCTATTTATAGCTGGTGGGTTGTTCATGTTCACATTCCACTCTACGCAGTTCAACATGAAGGGCTTCATTATGGTCCTCTCTGCTTCCCTGTTATCCGGCCTCAGGTGGACTCTTGCTCAACTTGTCACACAGAAAGAGAAATTAGGTATAGTAAAAATGTACCGGTGAAAAATTTTCCTGAATATTTAATATTTCATTTTTTTATTTCAAAGATGTGTTTTTTAAGATAACTGAATGCATCTGTTGGAAAATTTGATGATGAAAATGAGGTTTTATCAAGTATTTGTGACCTTTTACACACAAAATGTTTGATGGAAATCATTTTGATTTAGGTTTTAATATAAATGAACTACAGTTTGAAATCTGATTTATTGCATAAAGTAAAATAAAAATAACCCATCAATGTGCATGTTACATTGAATTCCTATTTCACATAGAAGGATTGATGAACCACAATGTTGTGCCCTTCTTTATTCACTGGTAAGCAGTACTAGTGTAGATTAACTAAGATTAATATCAAACTTTAATTACGTTGTTTAATTTCTCTCCAGGTTTACATAATCCCCTGGATTTGATGTATCATATTCAGCCCTGGATGATGATAGGGCTACTTCCATTGTCTGTTTATTTTGAAGGTAAGTAAACCAGAAAAAGAACACAGTACTTGAGATAATCTGTTGCTATTTATTGGAATGGTGGATCTTGCTGGCGGTGGGGGTGTAGACACACTCTGGGATTTTCCTTGTTAACACATCTACTGTAAATAGTGAAGAGTGTAAATATGAAGGAGCTACGAAAAATTTCCCCTTCAGAGGCCATATAAGAAGTTATTATTTACATTTGTTATTTGTTGCATGAATGGATTCAGCAAGAGGGTCATATGCATCCAGACCCTAGTAAGGATTTTATTGCTAAATATCTGTACATATTGAATTTCTCAAAAAGTTACTTTGGAACATTCTCACACCCAAAGGCCCTAGTAAAATTCATGTACTTAAAGCAAAACGATAAAGTATGTGTTAAATTTTTGTGTCATTGCTCAGAATTAATTGCTTGAGAAGTTGAGACATTGTGTTTCACGCAAGAACTTTTTACTGCAGGTGTACTTGAACTCATTGATCTTATTTGGTATGAGTCTGTAATGCAAATTAAAGAAATAATTGTTCAAATATAGGGAATACCTGGGGAACAGTTCAGTGGTAAACATGCAAAAAGTAATAACTGAGAATAACAACCAAAAAAAAACAAAAAAAAAACGGAACAATTATCTGAATGGTGAAGATTTCGCAATCATTTAACGTTTATAAACATGCAATCAATCTACAGTCTATACCTCTAAGTCAGCTTCTTTCATCAGAATACTTTGCAATGTGAAGTTTGTGTGTTGTCTGAATGTGTGCCTTCTACTGTGGAATCATTAAAATTTTGGGGGCCAATTTCGTGGATTGCTTAAATTTTACCGGTTTGTTGGGATGTAATTTTGTGTGTTCTCTTATACCTACAAAAGGAAATGTCTTTGAAACAATAATTTGTTAATTCGTAGAGGGTGTTAATTTGTGGATGAGAGGTACCCACGAATTCCACGAACATTGAACCACCACAAAATCTAATGATTCCACAGTACTCTGTTAACTATTTCAATGTAGTTCTTAACTTTGAATTTTTTTTTTCTTTCAGGGATTAAGCTGAGTACTAAAGAAGACTTTTTTGCTTACACAGACCCATCACTCATCATTAGAAATCTAGGACTAGTATTTCTAGGAGCTTTTATTGCTTTCTTTTTGGAATTCAGTGAATTTCTGTTATTAGCCAATACATCAAGCTTGACTCTTTCAATAGCAGGCATATTTAAGGTAAGCCCCCCACCCTTCCTCTCAAAAAAAATCTGTAGTATTAAGCCTTTTTTTTAAAGAAAGAGTTATCTTTCATTTTCCATAAACAAGTTTCTAGATAGTAGATAACAATATATTTCTTGATGTAACAATACTTTAAAAATAAACTTTTGAAAAAATAGTTCTGAATAAAGTTTTGTAAAGTTTATTAGGCTATCTTTAAAAAATTGACTGTGTGCCCTTTCTCAATGGAATGACTATAAACGGACTGACTCAAAACTTTTTTTAAACTTCCAGGAACCTTTTTCTTTTTTAATTCTGGAATTTTTGGATCTCGTCAACAACTAATTTTATTTCATTATTACCTACAATTTCAATTAATCTTGAAAAAGAAATCCTTATCTACCTACCAACCCAATTTTTATATCATTGAGTTGGGGCAGGGCGAAACATTTTAAAGATGACCTGTCAAATAATATAGTGTTCTAAAGCATGAGATCAATGGTGAAAAAGGGAATAATTATAATTAGAAAAACGAGTTATTCCCCTTTTCAGTATATGGCAGTATTTGATCTACATGTAATGGGAAAAGGGCTGAGGGAGGTACCAAAGATTAATTTTATTAATCTAATGAATGCATATGGTTAGAATATAAACTGAAGAAAATAATTTTAGCTCAAAGATGCTTCTAGTACTGTGTAGACAACGATCCTAAAATAACGTGTTAGTAGTATTTCAAAAAATATTCTATGCTTTTATTTTATCACTTGTGATGTAAATATTTTAAATAGTGATGTAAATCAATAAATTATTTTAATATACTGTATGTTCAAATAAACAGCTTGTCCTTTCTTACTTACTTTTCTTTCTTTTGAGAAATTTCCTAAAACTGGCATGAAAAACATGCAAATTAAAATTTTTTTTTCTAAAATTGTCTTTTACATAAAGCAATATTTTTCTTTATTTTTAGTGGAGAAATTATATTTTGTCATTGTAGGAAGTTTGCACTCTGTACTTAGCTGCTAGCGTCAATGGAGATAGGATGAATTTCATTAACGGAATCGGTCTTATTGTTTGCTTATCTGGGATCTCAATTCACGTCATTGTCAAAGCTGTTAATGGTAAGATTCTGTAAATAGAACCCATCAAAATGAAGCCAGTAGTAGATTTGAGTCAAAAGAAATGCTGACTACAAAATTAATTCCTTTAGACCATTTATGTTCAGCAGGATTTTACAAATTACAATTGATATACATTACAATTAAAATAAAATTTTAAACCCACTTCAAAGTATTAATACTGCATCCAGAAAAAAATAAAATTGACTTTTGATGGCTTTTTTCTTGACATTTGAACCCCAATCCTTTTGATTACAGTAAACTATAGTGAACCCACTTATAATGAATTGATGCTTACAACGAAGTGATTTTCATTCCCTTGAATTTAAGATTTATTGTAAATTGATCTTAAATTCATGGGAATGAAAATCACTTCGTTTTATAAATTTATATATAAAGAATTTCGTGTACGCTTATAACGAAGCAAAATTGTCCGTCCCCCTGGCCTTTTGTTTTAAAGAGTGTTTCATTGTATATCTTACTATGTCCGATACCCAGCAAATCAAATCTGCATGGTTTAGTTTCTATTTTCTTCTTATAGCTCGTGGCAGCAGTAAAAATGAAAGTAGACTTTCCAGGGAGGAGACTATGGAAATGTTGAGAGCTGATGACTCCGAATCAGAGGAGAATGACATTTTTAATGCTAAAACAGACCGATGACTCAGACTTTTACTGTGCAATGATAAACATTAAATTTAATATCTTATTCAATTGTGGTATAATTTTATAAGACGTATTTTTAAACATATCTTTACTCATAATAAATTATTTTGTTGTTGACATGGTCATATATTTTTCATTGATGATAGCAATCTTGTACGTTGTAAATTTCTTTCTCATAATGTGCACTATTCAGGAAGATTGGCCAAGAGAACTATAGAGGAAAATGCCTGTACTACAATATCAGATTTCTACATCACAGGAAAACTGTAAAAGGACCATCTATGGTTCAGGATGAGTAAAACTAGGTCTAAAGGAAAGGAACTTAAATGGAGATCATTTAGAAACGTTTGTCAGATTGTTTCACACCTTTATATACACTCAAAAGGTGAAGTTCCAGTGCTATAATTTTATGTTTATTGCAATTTGTCCTGACAAATAAAGGTCTAATCAAAACTCCTTATTATGACCTCAAGCTTATAACACGTTTTCAATAATTATTACGAATTATTGATATCTTCGATTTTTTTTCATGAAAGGTCTACATATTATGTAAAACTCACCCTCTTTCATGCCCCATTACCCCCCGAACCAACGCGGGATAATTTTAAGAACAATTTAAAATGTCCTGTATGGGAATACTTGATTTTCAATTGATGCTCTGAAAGAAATTTTTTGAGAAAACTTTTCTTGTATATTTCAATTTAAACTTTGACCCCTCTATGACCACAACACCTCTGTAGAGGGAATAATTTGCTCAGTTGAGCTTAAAATAATACCTACATTTTTTTTGTATTTGAAGGCAAAACTTGGTAGGGTTAATCATCCCTCTTGTCTAGTATCAAAAATTAGTGGATTGGGTACATTAATGGTCAAACATACAAGTAGATCTAATCTAACCTCCACACCAATCTTAAGAATATAAAAAATTCTGAAACACTTTGCAGTTTAGTTCAGTTTTGTTCTTATTTACTAGTTATACTATTCCTTGTAGTGCATGTACATTTATTATATTTTCATGTTAAATACTAAAATCTGATTGGTTTAGACGCATTTAACAATCCGTAATGTTACCCTCAGCGTTAGCAACACACTTGACAACGGGTAACATTACGAAAATGTCACATGCGTTCAAATCATGCGCGTACGGTTCACCGTAGAATTCTCAAAGCGTCAGTTGTGCGTTTGAAAGAAGCCGAATAACGACGTCAATAAAAGCTTGTATCCGATGTAGCTTACTTGAAAACAATAAACGACAGACGAAACATCCTTGCGAGTGTAAACTTTAGACGATAAAGGACTTTTTGAGTAGCAAACAAACAATAAAGAGGTTGGTAAATCTTTTCCGAAGCTTTCTTATTGAGAAAAATAGAAGAGGGGAGTTTGAAAGCTTTCTAAGCGTGAACTTAACGACGATCTCCGAATTTTTCTTTTGACATCCGAAATCAATAAGACATTCAGTATAATAAAATAAATAGTGCACGTTTTTGAGGGTAACAGTTGAAATTGACACCCCTCGGAAAACCATTGTCAACCTCCGCTGACGCGTCGGTTGACAATGGTTTTCCTTGGGGTGTCAATTTCAACTGTTACCTAGTTAAAATAATCTAACTGTGTCTCGGGACAGGCCCTCACCACAGTTAGAATGCCTCCCATATACCCGTAGATAGAATGTTCTATCGTTAAAATGATATTGTCCTACGGACCCGGTTTAACGATAGAATTCGTTCCGTGTATTGGCAATGTTGCAAAATAAACACGGGCGATAACTCGTACTCTGTGCATTTTCTATGAACAATCCAGAGAGTTCCGAATGTCAACATGGCGTTAAATTTGAAGCGAGGAAAAAACGTTGAGAAAATGAGTTGAATTTTCGTATTTATATGTATTATTTTTTAGGTTAAAAGACATATACCATCTCAAAAAGGTTTGTTATGACTAATTTGGTAGTTATTTTTAGTGCAACTCCTTTTGTATTCTTCAAAATCATTTCGGAGTGGATCCACTCCGATTTGCTACATTGCAAGTATATGGGACGTATTCTAACTGTGGTGAGGGCTTGTCCCGAGACACAGTTAGATTATTCTAACTAATATACCCGTAATGTAGCAGAAAATTGCAGAATCGCTCCGAAACGATTTTGGAGAAAATTAATGAAGTTGCATTGAAAATAACAGTCAAATTAATCATAGCAAACCTTTTTGAGACTGTAAATACCTTTCATCTAAAAATTTAGTCCATCTAATGGAAGAATTCAACACTTTTTCACCAATGTTTTTTACTCGTTTCAAATTTACACACCATGTTGACATTTGGAACTCTTGGGATTTTTCATGGTAAATGCACTGAGTTAGAGTTATCTCCCGTATTTTCTTTGCTACATTGACAATACACGGAACGCATTCTATCGTTAAACCGGGTCCGAAGGAGATTCATCATTTTAACGATAGAACATTCTATCTAACTGTTACCCTCAAAAACGTGCACTATTTATATAATGTATGTTATACCCTTGGTATTATGTACAACTAAAATGAACATTTCTGAGGAAGTGCGTGATAAAAATAGAGAAGACGTCATTAGTGAAATATTTTTTAAATATGCTTTGTGAGATAAAAAAGTATCATCGGCGGCTAAAGTTGACAGGGATACAAAGGACGGGGGCTTACATAACAATATTATACATGTATGACAATAGAACATTTACATGTGAACAACTATTGTATGTTTTTTTTTTTTTTTTTTTTTTTTTTTTTTTACTGATTTTGAATTTTAAAGTTTACAACCAGTTTTCCAAATTTATATTGGATTTGAATCTACTTAGTTGGTTTTTATGAAATAGATATGTTCCTAAATAATGTATTTGTCCGAGGGTAGAAATTAAATTATATGTATAACTTATATTACTACATGTAACCCTTTTAGATCGCTATACGACGTATTACAGTTTGGTGTTATATTTTCAATTTTTTTATTCCCTCAAACCTATTTTGAACGTTTTTTCTTGAGTTTTAATTATATATAATTTACTTGTACATGAATTGAGTTTCATTAGACGAGCAAAACCCAAACAGAAAGAACGCCTCATTCCACCAAATAAAAACAAACTAAAACAAGCAAGCAAGAAAAACAAACAAACAAAATAAAATAACAATAAAATAAGTTTACACGATAATGCAATGGAAGCGAATGAATAAATAAATATGTTTATATAAATAAGCAACATCAGGTGATAAATAAATAAGCAATATCTGGTATGTTTGCCTATTGGAGATATGTCATTTATGTAGAATGACAGGAGGCGGCGTTTTCTGGAAAAATAAAAATTGAAAAATTAACGACAATAAAACAACAGAGTTGCCCTCCTTCAATGCGCTCCAAAAGAGGGCGCTGTCTCACAGTCTTCTCATGACATCTCTATGGTGACGTCACAATCCATAAAGATTGAGGAGATGGTAAGTTGACAATTTATAACACTGAAGAAGAATTTATCTCAAATGCTTTATCAGGTTAAAAAATATCTGATCATTATTTAAAAAAAAAAATCGAACTTTATATCTCTACTTCAATTTTAATTTGATTAATTGCTAATAAGTATGATAAGTTTTTTAATTAATTCTAAGATTTTAATTGTGTACAGTATGTACACTATATGGTCTTCATTGTGCTTTATGAGTGTTGAGAGAAGGGGGGGGGGATTAGTGGGAAAACGCAACATTTGAATTCATTAGTTTTATTTGAATATATTTGTCGGCTAAATATCAACAAGAAAATACGTCAGAGATATTATTAATTGCAAAAGGTGAAGATAACGAACCGTGATCAATTGTATAGATCCAGTAAAGAATTGGAATAATGAACGGGGGGTGGACCCCTGGAAAGACCACTGAGAGGTGGGATCAAGTGCCAAGGAGGAGTAAGCATCCACCTATTAAATATTAAACATTTACTTAATTTCTGAGGACTTTTTTAAAAATTAGATTGGGCAAGTTTTTTTCTTCAGTATATAATATATGAATAATTCTTAACGATCTACAGGAAAAATTCATGTAACAGCGTGGACACGATTTATTAATTATAAATAAAGTTAGCAAATATTTTGAGAGGATACAAATTGACCTAAAACTGATTTTCAGAACCTGGGGTGGACAACTTTGATCATTAAACACTTCAGGTTCATATTGGTTAGATACAAAATTAAGGAACAACAAGAAAATCTATATGTCCGTAGCTCCCCCGTTCCCCCGTCTTTGCATAAATATTTGTTCGAATTAGATTATGAATTCTTCGGACAAAATATTTAGTTCTTCGTTCGGAAAAATTATATATTAGTTAGGGCATAGATTTTCACCTGTGTTTACCAGGGCTTATCCCCTCTTGCATGGTCCTAAATATACTACCAGAGAGGATTTAGAAATGTGGATCCAATCATTTTTTTAATTAACACACTCACCAAATTATGACTGTCTAGACCAATTACACATACATGCTCGCTGGAATAAGATTATTATAGTAATATTGAAGTTAGATATGTTGATTCAGATTATTCGTAGGGTACAAAAAATGCTCATACATGAATCAAGGAATCAAGGAAAAAACTAGTTCGTGGTTATGATGAGCAAGGATGCCTCTTGCAAAATTGTGAATGTCACGGCATCTGGACCGGGGATTCTGGTGTTAGGTGGGGCTCAATTGATTTATTTATATTTTTATTTATGTTTATATTCAGATAAAAGGCACGTGAAACGTCAGCAATTAACAGATTTATAATCAAATTTTAAAATATCACAGCCTGATTGTTTTGAACATATTTTATTGTATAAATAATACAAAAGGAATTGGTAACAAGTAACTTAGAAAAACAACAGCCTGAGAATAAATGAAAAATAAAAGCTACAAATCTGGAGTCTATCGTATAAAGAAATAACAATTAAATAAAGTGAAAGAGATAATGAATCACTTTATTATAATATTATAATTATTATTATGATAGGTAATTCATAGAATAGATTTTCATTTATTTAATATATATTATTATTCAAAAAGCTTAATATAGTACTATAGAAATGTATTTAAAAAATGATAATAATACTGCCTTCTATCTTGGATAACCCATGCACTCAGTTTGTTATCTATGGTTATATAGGGAACATGCGTTAAAAGTTAATTCTTTAAGAATCTTCTACCCTGATCCTGGGCATGAAGCAAACAAACAAAGTACATACATGTAGTTGTGATGAGAAAAGGTGTCTATTCCAAATTTGGGAATTTCATTGCCCCTGGGTAAGGGGTTCTGGTGTTAGGACATGGCTCTATTGATTTTATAGTGATATTGCATTAATTCTTTGAAAATCTTTGTTCATGGGTACTTAGTAGATAAATTAAGTACATGGTAATAATGTGTATAAAGCTCTTCCAAAATATAATATTTGTGGCCCCAGGGTCAGCGGCTGTTATGTTGGAAGAGGATGGGGCTCTATTGATTATATAGTGAAAATGCATGATTTGTTTTTGAAAATCTTCTTGTCTTTTATTAATTTTCAATCTAAAGTTGAAAATGATTACATGACGAATAAAAGACATTCTTTACTCCTGGGTGTTTAGCAAACATACTAAATGCATGGATATAATATGCAAGGGTGCCTCTTCCAAAATTATGAGTTTTTCTGTCCTACATACATGTCAGGGCTCTGGAGTGAGAGCGGGGCTTTATCAATAACATAGTGAGGTCTGTGAGGATGCATTAATTCTTTGAAGATCTTCTCTGCTTTTGGGTTTTTAGCAGATAAACTAAGTGCATGGCTATGAGGTAAGGACACTACTTTAAAAATTGTGAATTCCTTGGGTCCTGGGTAACTGGTTCAGTAAATAATTGATGCAGTAGATTCGCTATCTACAAGAAAATCTTTCGTCGAGTCAAATATTTTTCCTTTTGTTATTTCCCCTGTATGACCAGTCCTAGTATGTTCATTTCTAACAGAAAGCCATTCTGCTTGTGCCGACTCCTGGCCTACTGAGACGGCACTCTCCCGTTTCACTGGGGATACCGTCCCTGATATCTTTGGTTATCTCTCATGTTTTCATTTCTAGGTCTTTTGTTGAGGTTAAAGGTCATGGCCATTTGTTGTCCTTTTGTCCATCGGTCTTGACAGTCCTTCATGAGGTGATCTGGTGAATTACAAATAAAGCAAGTCCAAGAGTTATTGCCCTTCCGTGATTCCGTTCTTCGTGCATTTTCCAGTTTTTCTAATCTGTTGATAAGTGACTTGATTGTTTGTACTAAGTTATTTGATTTCTGCTCTCCAACTGGCTCTTTTACTACTTTTCCTGATCAATATATCTAACATTTGTCCCCCTTTTTATTCCCAGTCCCCATTATTGACGTGTATCTCTCAATTACATCTACTGCTTCTGCTACAGTGCTGCACTTCTTATCAATGCAATGACATTTCATTTCAATGGGAATGATTTTTAATAAATGGTTAAGGGCTAGCGATTCCTGAGCGTCAATATTTAAGTTACTGTATTGTAAGCTTTGATAATTGCCGTATATTATCACCAACTTCGGCAATACTTTCTCCAGGCATCCGTCTACGCATTTCCATGCAGTTTTGAAAGCCACTTATTTTTGTGTTTTGGTCCAATCCCTGGACCATACGCTGAACAAGCGTTTTGAACATACGCCTATCTTCAGGGGTTAGGCTTATGTAGAAAGTCATGGTTTGTCCACGTAAGCTAGCGAGCTAAGAAAAGAGTCCCAGTGACCTAATTCAGCGCAGTATTGAAAGTGAGAAAAGTATTCCTCCCAACTTTCTTTTCCGTTGTAGGGTTGACAGGTTTAATCATAAGAGTAGAAATATGCAAGTGTGATCACTTTGCGTCGTCCGCTAACTGATAATCACCGACGGAAATTCGGTCTTATTTCGTCGTCACCATCATTGTCATGTCTACCCAGAAGATTTTCATTTGCCATTAAATATTCATCATCAGTGTCCCTCCCACAGGCATTTATTTCATTCCTTTGGCCAAACTGAACATTTTCCCTATGATCATTTATGAATATTTCAGGGTCAGGAGAAGTAGCATCGGTCATTTTTGACTATTTAAAACAGTAACAAGAACACATTAATTTTACATCACTATTTACAAATAGATTTTTTCTATTCTCCGCCACACGCCCACCTTAATGGACAGGCAATTAAGTTAGGGTTTCTTATCCTAGATGTCCTCGATCGTAGATGACAGGACATCCCACTTCTGACACCAAACTGAAATTGCAAGTTTTCCTGGCACCCTGTCCAATTCCAATCAGCTTACTGAGTTCCATTCCGTGTAACTTCAGTGGTGTACTTATTTATATACTAGTTCTCTCAAATATTTCATTAACTAAGGATTTTATTGAAATATATACAACAAAACAGTCATGTTCATCGATGAGATTAATTCCTGTAGACAACGTCCATCTCGTAGGTATAATAATTAAGTTTTATGATGAATTTGACATCATTGGCCTAATAAAATAAAGTAGAATGCGGTGTCCGTGCTGTGAAGAATTAATTACACGCTACTTTGTAATAAAATTCACATTGTTTTTATCATACCTATAAGTCGCTATCAACATTCAGCGATATTGATGATGTGATATGATGATGAAACTGACGTTCGACTTCTAAAATGGTCACGTGATTAAAAAAAACAAAGATATTTACATCCTTTCTTGAGTCCCTCAGAACTACTTTACATACATTTTGTGTAATACAAAGAAAAATGTCCTTTCTAATTGTAAGGTAACAGCTATAAATTCTATTTGATATGCATAATAATAAGTTCAACAAACAATCTGTAATAAAACGGACACACACAATCCATGGCGTTATAATACAGGACATGCACATTAGTCCTACGCTACACATTCAGGTTCCAAAACATTTCATCAAATAAAACATTATTAAATCACAATCTGCAATAAAGTAACATTTAAGTATCAATTATAATTATCTGATGACACGGACAGTGTAATTTTGATATCATCAATGGTAAAACGATGATGTTGATGTCACGTGACTATTTCCCTCGTAAGAAAGATGGCAGGCGCCCAAAATACAACACGTGTGATAATGCCAAAATAAGTAAGTCAATTATAGTCGTAATATGATAGATAGGCTAATGATGAAAAACTGACATATAACATCTAAGTATCACTGTCCCTGACTGTCTGTTCAACAAGACCGTCTAATAAAACGGCCTATAACAACGTCGATTGGTTGATTGATTGAATGTTGTTTTTACGTCCAGTTCGAGAATTTTTCACTCAGATAGCGACGTCATCCTATACCGGTGAAGGGCTTCAAATTTATTATAAAGTTAAACAATAAATCATTTATAATAAAATTAACAACTGGATGCTACCTTACATCATTGTAATAATATCCACAAGCCTATGAATAAAAGGTAGCCCCTAATATTCTAAAGTCCACCCTCATACATATTACAGAGTGACAAACCACTATAATATAACAGTAAGCTGAAAGCCAACCCCATACATTACATAGCAGAGTATTAAGTCCAAATATAATAATACAATACTTTCCAAGCTATAATAATTACACTGAGAATTTGCTTTATCTTTATATATACTGTAACACTATAATTTGTTTAATACGAAAGCCTATTAGGATCAAACTACGGAAAAAAAAATAATTAAAAGGCGTTATAACGCGAAAAAAGGCGTTATAACGCCTTTCCAAAAGGCGTTATTACGCCTTTCTAAAAGGCGTTATTACGCCTTTTAAAAAGGCGTTATTACGCCTTTCCAAAAGGCGTTATTACGCCTTTCTAAAAGGCGTTATTACGCCTTTCCTAAAGGCGTTATTACGCCTTTAAAAAAGGCGTTATTACGCCTTTAAAAAAGGCGTTATAACGCCTTTCCAAAAGGCGTTATTACGCCTTTCCAAAAGGCGTTATTACGCCTTTCTAAAAGGCGTTATAAGGCCTTTCTAAAAGGCGTTATAACGCCTTTCCAAAAGGCGTTATTACGCCTTTCTAAAAGGCGTTATTACGCCTTTTTAAAAGGCATTAATACGCCTTTCAAAGAGGCATTATTATGCCTTTTGAAGGGCCATTATTATGTCTTTGACAGGCCCGTGCTTTTAAAGTGGGGTGGGGGGGGGGGTTCCCATAAAATTGACAAGCAAACAAAAAAAACAAGAACCCCCCTCCCCCCCCCCCCCCGGAAAACTGCCTAAACTTGAGGGGAAACTTTTTCTAATTTTTCGGTAAAAACTTTTTTTAAATTTAAACTTTTTTTAAATGCAATGACTTGCCCGAGTTTAACCATACTGCAACAAAATGTTAAGGGACCAAGCAATCAATTAATGATTTTTTATGTTTAAACTATAGCAAGACTATTCTCCCAAAAAGTGGGGTGGGGACCCCCCCCCCCCCCAACTCACATTCGTACTACCGGCCTGTTTGAAAAGGAGTTGTATCTAAAAATGGAAAGGCGTTATTTTAAATAGTAAATATATGAAAGATTGAACCAAAGCCATCTTTATTCATGCAATATTTAGATTATAGTTTTAATATTTAAAATTATATTATAAATTATAGTATTTTCTATATTCCTGCACATCTCGCAGACAGTTGTTTGCATTTTGCATGCATATTAAGAGAAGTCAACACTCTACTTTTGAAAATCCAGGATATAGGCAGAACCAGCTTTGGGCTTTGCTAGCCACATATTAAAAATTCATGTCAAATTTGAAATATTTTTCTCTCCTCTTGGTAAAAAACAGGCAAAGTATTTGCATAGGTATAATGAGCAATTAGCCTTCAACAAAATTTCTGAAATCCATACACCTTGGTAGAAGCGTCTGGCATCAGAGAAGGACTAAGTTGGTTTAACACTGAAAATATTTTACACATTTAAAAATCTTTTTTCCTAGAAATCTAATTATAATCAGCCCCCAGGGTGGGCTAAGTAAGTCATGTATTGAAAAAAAAAGAGGCGTAATAACGCCTTTTTAAAACCTTTTGGAAAGGCGTAATAACAACTTTTGGAAAGGCGTAATAACGCCTTTTGGAAAGGCGTTATACCTTTTGGAAAGGCGTTATAACGCCTTTTTAAAAGGCGTTATTACGCCTTTTTTCGCGTTATAACGCCTTTTAATTATTTTTTTTTTTACCGTAGTTTGATCCTAATAGGCTTTCGTAGTTTAAAAAGTTTACAATTTGAATAAAAAATAATCAATTTGTAATTACAGATTACTACAGTAAGTAAGTAAGTAATTTATTTATTTATTTATAGTGACGTGTACATAATTAAATTCTTCTGTTTACAAACTGTATAAAATAACAATCAACACCCGGCCCATCGGGCCTATATTCCACTTTAAATTAAACACAAAATTGAAATACAATATATATATAAAGAAAATAAATAAAGAACACAAAGTTAAGAGATAAACAAAAAAGTAAATAAACATAATTGTGATATATATAAATGTGCATTTTGTATGCTAAGATTGGTAGTGTCTGTTATACGAATTATTGGTAAATGAATATGACACTGAAATGCATTCTTATTTTCTGAACATAACGGACTGTCTCCGCATAAAATGAAAAATACAAATACTTTGCAACCTGTCGAGGATAATTTGAAATAAGTATACGTAGTAAATCCACATCTGACCAAGCCATTTGATTAAAACCAGTGTTTTTAAAAGTTTTGATCGATATTCAGAGTACAAAGGACAATGTAATAAAAAATGAATTTCGTCTTCTACATTATTTCTAGAGCAAACGGTGCAAATTCGATCCTCAACAGGTTAAATTCACCGTGATATCTACCGGTTTCTATTCGTAGTGGTAAAATGCCACATCTAAATTGTGCTAAAATTGAACGTAAATATTTAGGTATATCAAGTATTACATAATTTTCCCTACCAAAAGTTGTTTCAAAATAAACATAAGTTCGCAATTTGGAAATGCTTAAAATCTCATTGCTCCAAAGGTTTGAGTAATAATTGTGTATTTTTGATTGAACCATATTTATATCTACCATAAGCTTTGACTCAAAATAATAATCCAGCTCTAGTTGGTGTAATATATCTTTCAAATCACTGCACCAGTTATTCCTACACTTATTGTAATCAACTTCAAAAACAATTCTTGTAATTCGATCATTGCCAAAGGATAAAACTCTGTTCCAATATCTGATTAAATTTATCCAACCTATATTGACTGGGAATCCATCCAGTGTCTCCATAAACCCCCAATGTGGGAACAAAGCGGTGTACCCAAATAAAATACCGAATAGCTCTATTTTGAATATTATCTATTGGTTGGAATTTTTTGAAACCCCAGACACTGGATGCATAATCCAAAACAGGTATTACACAAGAGTAAAATAGTTTTTCATAAGCATTAAACCTGAAGTCTTTATTACTATGAATGGAAGATATAATTTTCCCCAAGAGCACAGTCCCCTTGCTTTAGCAAGATTTTCTGCATTTTTCATGAAATTACCAGTGTGCATAAACGTTATACCTAAATACTTATAATTCTCAACTGTTTCTAACTTGTTTAGTCCAATAGTGAATTCAAATTTGGTTGCTCTTGACCGTGTTTTATTCAAATGTACGCACTTAGATTTACTGGTGTTAATAAGAACTCTCCAACGTCTACACCAGCTATGTAGTTTATTTAACATACTTTGTAATTCTTCTGGAGACTTGGCTATTAGAGCAATGTCCTCTGCTTATAATAGGATAGACAATTTTCGATCTACTAGTTCTATGCCTAAATTAAGATTATTAATATCCTGTACCAAATCAATAATGAAAATTGAAAATAAGGTAGGTGATAATTTATCTCCCTGTTTAACACCAGTTTTGCACCTAAACCAATTTGTGAGCTTATTATTAACTCTTACACAACATTCTGAATATTTTTCATCGAGTTATAAATTTTACCATCTATGTTATGTAACAAAGGTTTGTAGAGCATCATATATCTATCGACAAAATCAAAACATTTTTGAAGGTCAATAAATGCAACATAGAGATTTTTACTGTTTTTGACTAAACTATTCAATGTAGATAAATGATCTTCACACAATCTATCCTTTCTAAAACCATTTTGTTCGTCTGCTAGAATATCGCTATTCTCTAAATAACTCATAATTCTTTTGTTCATAAAGGAACAGTACAGTTTACTATTACATGTCAATAAACTCAATCCGCGGTAATTCATGGGAAGACGTTTGTCTGAAGAAGGATCCTTAAGAATAGGACAGATGATTGCTTTCCTCCACACCGAGGGGATCGTGCTTGTTTCAAAAATATGTTGGAAAAGACGACATATTGTGTTGATGACAACTGGATAATTCAAAACACTGTAAGGAATTTCGTCGAACCCACAAGCGGAATTTGATTTTGCACGCATCACTTTATCAGATATTTCCTGAAAAGATGCATCATAATTAATTTCTTCATTACACTGATAAAATTCTTCTTCCATCCGACTTTCTCTAATATATTTATCTGATTTTGATTGGTCGTAGTGGTTAATTGCTATAAATTCTGTACTTCCACACCCGTTGTACAGATTTTCAAAATCAACTCTCCATCGTTCCAAAATTTCCCGTTCGTTGGATATAACATTTCCTTCATCATCCAAAACCTCCATTGGTATGTTGTGTTTATTTCTAGGGCCAAGATTTCGAATTTTATTCCAGAATCCATTTGGTTTTGTTGAGCTCATATCTTCAATAACATTAGCAAATGATTTCTTGTAGGTACGTTCAGCGCGTCTAAGAGATTTATCAAATGTATCTCGTGCTTCGATATATTCCCGTCTAAAGGCAGATCTGACTTCTCTTCCCCCCTTATATCGTATGAAATTATTTTCTGTTTCCCGCGTGGCGTTCCATAGATCTGTTAATTGGTCAGTCCAGTATGGTTTGCTATTTTTAAAACGTTTATTATTACTACTTGGTTTAACTTTAGGGATCTTGGTTTCCATTTCATTATAAATTATTTCACATATTTAGTTGTTCATAAATCTTGTCAATACTTTCCTGTGTTTTATGACTGTTTTCAATCAGATCAATTGTTGCTTTCAAAGCAGACCTTCTAAATTCACTTGTAAAAAATCATTTGGAATCCTATTAAATTGGAAACGGTTTTGACAATGTTCAAGTTTTGGGGTCCCAGAAACTAAACAACCATCGGAGACATTAAATTCACACATGATGACGGACTGATCAGGAAGTTCTGATTTTCCCCCGACAAAATTCAATAGTTCAAATTCCGCCACAATGTTCTGTAGAGTTAATACCGTAAAGTTCTTGATTTGTCTAAATACATCTATTGGTACTGTATCACAAATTGATAACTTAAATAACCAATAATTTATTTTAGATAACAAATTATTAATTATAGACATTACAATTATTCGTTCTTTCAAATTACTAAATTTTAATTTGTAATAACAATTACAATATTGCTTTATTTGTTATACCATTGTGCATATTATTTATTTTCTTATTACAAATTAAACTTGCAATTTCAAATTACTAATTTGTATATATGAGAAGGTATTGATGCGGTCCTTACAAGCTTCCGGAAAAAGATAGGAAAAAGGATACCCCCCCCCCCCATTTTTTTTAAAATTGGAAACGGCAAATTGCATAGGCCTACATGTATACATGTAGAAACTGGACCAATACCGCATCTCTTTCTATGGAGGTGCGGATACGACCATTATGACGTTCTTACTATGACGTCACAATTACTTTTGTTTATCAGTGAGACAGAGCAGTCGTAACTTTAGCTGTTATGTGCTAAAATGGTGAGTAATTCTGAGTTTCAAAAGTATTGTCCAGTGAACTGTGCAGCGTAAACTCTGCATTTGGTATTTTTTCTTACGTTTTATATGTGTGGTTATTTATTATTTTTATGTCGTGTTAAAAAAGGTGTCGCAATTCACAAAGTAGTTCTTCACAGAAGTTTAATGCTGTAACACGTACACTATAGGTACATGTAATTATCTTTCAATTACGCAATTTTGACGAGTTCTCTTGTTGCTTTGATTATTAAAATTAATAAAATACAGGTATATATAAAATTAATACCGATTAATAAATCTCGCCTCACGGTAATTATCACTTATCACTTTTGAAAGTTAATACGGATTTAAGAAATGTACTGCTGTTTGGGTGTCTAAAAATGACACAAAAATAATATGAAGGCACTGTTATCTGTTACTTTGCTACAACTAAATCTAAGGTCTGATAAAACAATTATAACTTCCTATGTTTATTTTTTTTTCTTCTGAAATGATGATGATGATGACGAAGCATTAGCAAAAACAGCAATTAAGGCCTATTTAAACATTTCATTGTTTTTTAATTTTTATTTCTCTCGACCGACCCTAATTTTTTTTGTTGTTGTTGTTGGGGGGGGGGGGGGGGGGAGTTGGGGGGGTCCATAATCAAAAAATGAAAAAAAAAAAACAAGACAAAAAAATCGAAATAACTGCATATATATCTCATCTCACTTCTATTCTTAATGACCGTGTAGGGGAGGGCGGTGCGCTGCTAGATTTCCATCGGCATCAAAAAAAAAAAAAAAAAAAAAAAATATATATATATATATATATATATATATATATATATATATATATATATATATATATATATATATATATATATATATATATATATATAATTTCAAAAACAAAATGAAGAACCGGTACAGTTTTGCTGGGTGTATTAAAAATAAAAATCCAAAAAATCACAAAATATTTTTAAAAAATCACAAAATATTTCATATATATATAAAACAAAATTTCCTAACGAATCACTTGTTATTCTCGAGTTTATTATTTGAACAGTTCATGGCCGTAGGACCCCCCCCCCCCCCCCATTTTGCCGATGTATAGAATACTATAGCAAACATAGCTACTATATGCTTGTGCCCCCTCTATAAAAACGCCTGATGACCTTTTTTTTCTTGCTTACTAAGGAATTTTTGGTAGTTGATAGTGCCCCTCCAACTGAAAATGTATATGGTTGTGCCCCCCGCCCAAACTGAAATTGCTTCCTACGGGCCTGCAGTTACCTAATCAGCACTAGTATATTTTATATGTTATCTTTCCAAAAATCCAAATACCGTGGAATTTTGCAAATCGTGTCATGACAAGACGTTAAATGACCTTCTTGCCCCGCAGTTGCCCGAAAACCAATTACCTAACGTTCTCTTTGCACCGTTTTTTATGGAACGCCATAGCTGCCTGAAGGTCATTTTCATTTTATATGAGGTGGTATAACCTTTATGTGAAGTGGTTAATTCATTATATATAGTGGTAAAATCATTATATTCAATGAAAACTTTATTATATGCAGTGGTTTTATCTTTATATACAGTGATAAAATCATTATATACAGTGATAAAATCATTATATACAGTGATAAAATCATTATATTCATTGATGACTTTATTATATGCAGTGGTTTTATCATTATATTCAGTGGCAATGTCATTATATGTAGTGGTTAAATAATGTAATGAAGTGATAGTACCGTTACATTATGCTGTAAAATCATTATATGCAGTGGTTTTTCCATTATATACATTACTGATATCTTTCTGTGATGTGATAAATTCAATATATACAGTACAAACATAATTTGTGTGATAAAGCAATCATTACATTGTATGAAACCCGCTGCATGTGGAGTGCCAAGTTAATTTCATTCAGTGCGACACCTTTACATGAAGTGAAAAATCTATTATGTGCAGTACTAACATCATTATATTATATAGTAAAATTATTATATATATTCCTTAAATCATACTTTGCAGTGGTAACATCTTTATATGAGGTGGTTAATTAATTATATGATGTTGTTAATTTGTTAATATGATGTGGTCAATTCTTTTTATGCATTAGTCGTTTCATGTTATGCAGTGGTAACTTCTTTATCATCATCTAAACTGGTCCTCTTGCAAAAACATTTTTAAAAAATGCGCGGAGTTCCAGTTTAAAGAGTGTTTGAAAATAGGAAACCCGGGCCGTGGCAAATTAAAAGCCGGGACTATTCGAGATTTTTCAAATTTCTGATTTAAAATTTTCAGACTCTTTTTTTAGGCTAATGTGTTTTCGTTGTAAAAATTGTATTTAAATACTTTGTATTTTAGATTTTCTTTACGATTTTTGGTTTCAAGTAAAATTGGTAGACAGTTTCAATTTTCTGATTTAATATTTTATCCATTGTGCTATAAGTACTTAGTATTTTAGAATTTTTTTTGACGATTGTTGATTTCCATGTTGGTAAAATGGGTAGACCGGGTTGGCGATATTTTATGTGTGTGTGTGTGTGTGTGTTTTTTGTTGACATATTTGATAAAAATCTAATAAACTTAAAAATTATTCCGATGTTAAACACTGTATTTTAACTAAAAAAAACTTTTTCTTTTTGATAGTTATTTCTTTATTTGAAAATGCTATTTTTATGCAAAATACACATTTTCATTAGAAAAGGGATTATTAAACCAGATCCGATCATCCGGGGAGAACCTGGTGCAAAACACCATAAATCATTTCTAATTTCATAATATGCAAATGTGCACTGGTACATGTATCTATTTGTTAGTAGATGGAAAGAAACTGGATTACGTTAAATATGTAATTTGTTTAATACTTTTTTCGGGGGTGGGGGGTGTTAAATTACTAATATCAAATATTTATAAGACTGTTTCTAAGACTTCAGAAAACCTTAAATCACATTGAAATGCTTAAAATAAAAATTGCTGCATGAAAACATTTCATTTTCAAGTTTCATCTTTGCCGTCGCCAACGTGGCACGGTGATTATAGTGTCTGCTCTAAGAGACGCGGAATAAGGAGTCAATCCTTACGTCACGGGTTCGAATCCGACAGTGGGACGTTGAGACCGGTCCTTCGTAAGAGACCGCATAAAGCCATAAACCGAGGTCCCGTTCCACAGTAGGTGTTGGCACGAAAAAAATCCCTCACTGCTCAATGGTCGTAAGTGTCGAGTATAGGACAAAATTTGCAGCTCTCCACTGGCAAATTGTGGCGTCTCCATATGAGTGAAAAATTCTCGAGAGGGACGTTAAACAGCAAACAAACAACCAAATTAAAATCATTTTAGCCTTTTTGAATAAAATGATAAAATTAAGAGTTATCCTTCAAGGCTGAGGATCGGATATCCTTAAACCAAGCAACTTACGCGTGATTAAAGTTTGACACAAGGCTTTGCATTAATAGTCCTATAATTACATGCATATGTGATAATTCTTTAATTAATTTATATTTTATCAAATGGCATGTAGATAATGAATAAGTATTTCGGATTTTTTATGTTTGACTTCCGGGAGATCAAATCCGATTTCAATGAACCATTGGCGTCGGAAGGAAATTGATAGTGGGGTGGCTAATTGAAATAGAAAAAAAAATCAAACCTGAAAAAAAACTTGACAAGCAAAAAAAAAAAAGGAAAATTGTTCTTTCTCCAAACCCGAAAATCCTATTTCGGGGGTGTGGGTGGGTGGGTGGAGTGGGGGGGGGGGGGGTTGGTCGAACATCTTTCAGTACCAAATTCTTTTAAACACTACCAATTACCCTTCTTTCACTACAATGAATCGTGCCTGTAGAAAGTGGGGAGGGAGGGGGAGGCTAGACCTACGCCCGAATTTTCAATGCCTATATTATGTCTACCTTTGTAAAAAAAAAAAAAAAAAAAAGAGGGGGGCAATAGCCCCCCCCCCCCCCCCCGGTTCCGACGCCTATGTGAACCGGTTTTTCTTAAACGTGTCATTTCACTCAAAAAATGCCTTTCAAAGAATGAATAATTTTTAACATCAGAATAATTTAAAAGTTTATAAGCTTTCTGTCAAATATGGCAAAAAAAAAAACACAAACAAACAAAAAAAAAACAACAACAAACAAACAAACAAACAAAACACGTAAAATGTCTACTTGATTGCCTACCCGATTTACCAACCTCAGGGGCGGATTCAGAGAGGGCCTATGGGGCCCGCTCCACCCTCCCCCCCCCCTTTGTGTCCAAAATATACATAAGATTTAATAAATCAATTGTTTTTTGGTTTGGCTGTGGGCTACCTACCCCGACCAAAAACTTGTCGGGCCCCCCTTTTCAAGATTCCTGGATCCACCACTGAACTTGGAAATCAACGATCGCCAAGAAAATCTAAATTACTAAGTATTTTAAAATTAAATGCAATTTTTACAGCGAATACACATTAACCTATAAAAATGAGTCTTAAAATTTCAGCACAGTTGATAAAATCAGGAAGCTGTATAATAGAATCAGAAATTAGAAAAATCTCGAATAGTCCCGGCTTTTAATTTGCCACGGCCCGGGTTTCCTATTTTCAAACACTCTTTAAACTGGAACTCCGCGCATTTTTTTTAAATAAAAGGACCAGTTTAGATGATGATAAAGAAGTTACCACTGCATAACATGAAACGTCTAATGCATATAAAGATTTGAGCACATCATATAACAAATTAACAACATCATATAATTAATTAACCACCTCATATAAAGATGTTACTACTGCAAAGCATGATTTAAGGAATATATATAATAATTTTACTATATACTATAATGATGATAGTACTGCACATAATAGATTTTTCACTTCATGTAAAGGTGTCGCACTGAATGAAATTAACTTGGCAGCTAAGCGGGTTTCATACAATGTAATGATTGCTTCATCACACAAATTATGTTTGTACTGTATATATTGAATTCATCACATCACAGAAAGATATCAGTAATGTATAAAATGGAAAAACCACTGCATATAATGATTTTACAACATAATGTATCGATATTATCACTTCATTACATTATTTAACCACTACATATAATGACATTGCCACTGTATATAATGATAAAACCACTGCATATAATAAAGTTTTCAATGAATATAATGATTTTATCACTGTATATAACGATAAAACCACTGCATATAATAAAGTTTTCATTGAATATTATACAATTATTGCTGGTTTTTGAGGTCAATACGATGATTTAGACACCTGAGGAGTACAATATTCACCGAGCCCGAAGGGCGAGGTGAATATTGTACTTCGAAGGTGTCTAAATCATCGTATTGACCTCAAAAAACAGCAATAACTGTTTTATTATATGATTAAATGATAGCAAACTCCTACAAGACTGTTTTCTTTGCTTTAATTGAAAGTTTTAATGAGAAATTTCAACAAGAACACATTGTAACATGAAAAAATGGAACAGGAATAATTCATGATATTGACCTGCAATAATTCCTTATATTGACCTGGAAGGTCACGTGATTCATTATATTGACCTGCAATAATTCCTTATATTGACCTGGAAGGTCACGTGTAGGTCAATATAACGTAGTATTTTTCTAACATTGTTGGATCTCAGCCAATCAGAAAGAGGGAAATTATTCAATCATATAATAAAATGATTTTACCACTATATATAATGACTTCACCACTTCACATAAAGGTTATTGCACCTCATATAATATGAAAATGACCTTCAGGCAGCTATGGCATTCCATAGTTTTTGCCGAGATATGAAGTTGGTGATAACCGATTGTGGTCAGTGAGGTTGCAACAGAATCAGTCTCCCACATAAAAATCGAATAAAATCCAGTGATTGAAAATTTAAAATTAATCAACCAGTGCCACGCTGTTCATGTGTACCTGGTGCACCCAACTTCTGGTTGCTCCAGTTCGAAATTGTCGTTTGGTGACTTCTTCATACCGTTGCTATCTATAGAAAATAATTTTATGCTTGTTAATCTCTTTGCAACAATGTTTTCACCTGAAGAAAGAATAGTCTTTTAATTGTTCTAAAGTCCTACAAATTTCTGCAAACACCATTTAGTGATACTGACTGCATTAGTACGCTCTTCTGGGGTCAAAGGCTCCGCATACGATGTAATTTTTGTGTGTGAGTTTTTAATTAATGCAAACATAAAGTAACACAAAAAAGTAGAATTTTTTTTCCTCCAACAAGTGTTAGCACGTTTTTGATTTTTCTTATGGAATGGTTACGCTTTATTTAATATTGTACTTATTTATCAGTTAAGGCATTTAATTACCTTGTTTTTTACTTTGGTAACATATTTATATATCAAATACATCACAAACAAGTTTTAAAGTAAAGTATTAATTTTCTTTGGTGGCGCGTTAGCAATTTTGTCTTTTAAAGATATGTTTATATACTTTCTATTACTAGGCTGAGAAGGACAAAAGTGTCGAGAGTGGTAAAGAAGAGAAGATTCAGGATGATGTTCCCAACGTCAAACAACTGCTGGCAAAGATAAAAGAACAGAGAAAGGTTCTTAGTATTCTGTTGTTAGAGAACTTTTTTCTCCCAATCACTAAAATGTATGGACTCCACATTCTAACCCTTGCATTTTTTAATTATGAAAAATAAATAATGATAAAAAATAATTTAGCAGAGTATTCCTTCAATTGATTTTGGCTGAAACACGGGCACCTGAAATTTTATCAACAAGTAGGAAATAAAGCCCTATAGATAAAAAATTCTTCCCTCTTCATGTGTATAAAAAGCGCTGTATTTATATATCACTAATAAAATTTCAGTTACATGTGGTTGAATTAAAAGCATTAATGGTAAATGTTCATGATAATACATTAGGGTAAAGCACTGCAAATTCTTTTTAATTTTACAAGCCTCCCCTTCCCGGACCCAGTGGATGTAGGATGGGGCTAAATTATCAAAATAATATAAAATTATTTAAAATTCTGTATACTACCAAGCATCTAAGGGACGTACTGATTGCAGAGTTATATCAAGTATACGGGCATCTCAGCGGAAATTATGAAATTCATGACCCCTGCTTCATGCTCCAGGGTGGGGGTAAATGCAGTTTATCATGATCATGTATTTTATCTTTTAAAACCTTTTTTTATTATCTTGAGGACAAACTAATGCAAAGCAATATCTGCAAGCATGCAGAAAAAAAGTGTGGAAAACCAAATGGGAAAGACTGCGAACAGACAGACGAGGGACAAATAAAAAGCAGTGATCTTAATATAAACTGCAAAATTCATTTCCCCTACCTGAGGGTTTAGATAATAGGGTGGGACAATACGTATTTTGTATGTATTGACAGTAGTGAAAATGCATTTAATCTCCAGAGAATAAATTTAAATAAAAACAAAAGAAGCTTTAAGGAAACAAACTGAATGGACAGCAAAAACAAGCAAGTTGATCTAAGACATCATGGAATTCCTCTGTTCTGCCCAAGGGGTCAGGTACAAAAAAGTGAGGCTTTCATACAGTATGTAGTGAAAAAACGGTCCAAAGCGCAACATAAATAGGTGAAATATATAAAACCCTGTTCAAGGGCTCAGATCCCAGTGTGGGGCTAGATCGGCTGAAGGCAGTTCAAATCTTAACATTATACATTTATTGCATCCCTCACTATCATGCAATAAATTGTTTATTATACCGAATCAAGCACAATGCAGGAAATATAAAGAAAATCCAATTAATATAGTAAACATTTGATAAGAACAACATGAAACAGAAGTAAGTTACACCACTACTCGCGCTTCATAAAAAAAACCCAAAACATTCCTTCGTGACAAATCAGTGTAATTTACACACCAGTAACATTAACCCCCCCCCCCCCCCATGAAAACACTTTTCTAAATATTTATATTTTTACACGTTTAAATTGACACAATCAATCAAAGGTATAAACAATCTAACTCAGTAGTAAACTCAGTCTCCGCATTGTGACGTCATAATCGTGAAACACGAAGTTTTGTTGCAGGGCAAACACGACGGTCACGTGACTGTCTCGGCCAATTAGATTCTATTTTACTAGTGATTATTTATATGAGGTATAATAATACTGGTTGTCCGCGTGGCGCGGTGTTAAATCGTCTGTTCATATAGTAAGGTGTTGAATCGTACGTCACAGGTGCGAATCCCACTGCGGAATGTGGGGAACGATCCTTCGGATGAGACCGTACAAACCGAGGTCACGTGCAGGCATGAAAAAGATCACTCACTGCTCAAAGACCGTGAGTGCCAAGTACAGGTATAAATTTGC
This sequence comes from Saccostrea echinata, assembly GCF_033153115.1. Taxonomy (NCBI): domain Eukaryota; kingdom Metazoa; phylum Mollusca; class Bivalvia; order Ostreida; family Ostreidae; genus Saccostrea; species Saccostrea echinata. The sequence goes on from NW_026889765.1 coordinate 2,540,319, forward strand.
AGCCCTTCTTCGACGGCAAGCGGTGGCGTCTCCAAAAAATTCTTGAATTAAACCAAAAAACAAAACAAAAAAAAAAGCAACAAAAAAAAAAACAACAAACAAACAAAAAAAAAAAAAAAACAAAAAAAAAAAAAAAAAACAAAAACAAAAACAAACAAGACAAAAAAAAAACAAAAAAAACAAAAACAAAAACAAAACAAATAAACAAAAAAAAAAAAAACAAAAACAAAACAAAAACAAAAACAACAAAAAACAAATACTTGTTTGTACTGAATATTATTAAGCAAACACAGATCAATTTCAACAAAAATGGAATTCAGATTGTGCTACATCCAGTAAAGGCAAAATTTCATATAAAATTTATTTTCATGTAAAAAGGTATCCGTTATTAATAACCTTTGTAAATTCATTAATATTAATATAGTTAATACAGAAACGTAGCATCGTGGTGGGGGGGGGGGGGGGGGCAGCCAGAGAAAAAAATTTCAACTTACCTGAAAAAAAACTTGACCAAAAAAACCGGAAAATTGTCCGAACTCGAAAATCCTATTTCGTACGGGGGGTTGGGGGGGGGGGGGGTGGTTTCCAACTTCTTTCAGTACCAACCAAATTTTATTCATATACTACTACAAATCCCTTATTTTACTATTCTACAACAAAAAGTCGGGGGGGGGGGGGGCAACCGGCCTTTCAATTCACATTTCAAATAGTAAAAAAGGTCTTTGGAAAAAAGTGGGGGGGGGGGTGCAAGAGAGTTACCTCTCCTGGTAAATGTAAATTGTACACTCTTGCGTCATGTATTTTGTTTGATTTTGTTGTTGTATTTTCTCTAGGTTTTTTTTATACAGTGTGAGAATAAATTGAATTGAACTGAATTACGATTTCAATGTGCTGTCTATCAATTATAGGCTGCAGAGGACACATGTGTTATGACAAAGGATGAAGAGAAAGTCCAGACCGTTCCTGTTGTTCAAAACAGCAAACGACAAGTATTAAAAGGAATCTTAAAACAGGAAAAGGTTCTTAGTATTTTGTAGTTTGTGATAGTTTATTCCTTCAAGTGATCATTATAAGGTCGCCCCTATTGTCTATTGAGAAGCTGATGGCTCGTTTTAATACTCCCCCTCAACAAGTTGAGGAGGAGTATTAAAACGAGCCATCAACTTCTCAATAGAGAATAAGGTTGCCCCCTTTCATCCCTCCTTTGTAATATTTAATGAAAAAAAATAAACAATGATGAAAATTCCATTCCCAGTTGATTCCTTCAATGTGTTGCCTCCATTTTGACTTTGATATGCTTTTGTCCACTAATTCTGTAAAAATCAACTAAGGTTGAATTACAGGCCCCTGACAAGTACCAAATAAAGGCCAAATTAAAAAAAACCCTCCCTTCTCTCTATATAAAAATATTGTTTTAGTAAATGGAGGCGTTTGGATGTGAAAGTGCTTTATTTGCATCATTTTGAAACAATGTTGGGTTTAGAGCAGTTATTACTTGTTTATGAAATTGTATAATGCTGCAATTCTGTCCCTTGAGACCTTCGGAATGGAACCGAAATGACAAAAGGATACCATATTTAGAAATCTTTTTTTTAAATTAGCAGGCTAGAAGGAGACAAAGTGACTGCATAGTTAACCAAAAGAATGCAGTGAGGTTTTTATTCCCTCCCCAAAGGAGTAATGCTATAGGGCCACCTACATGTTGTTACGTGGAGTTTGCTGCGGTAAAGTATAATTTATTGGGATAAAGTCTTTTCTTTTAGTTAGTATCTGGGAGACAAACTGACTGCATAGCACTACATGTAAAAAGCAAAATGTTTCCAATACTGTGAAATGAACCTGTACTTGTACCTATGGGGTTCAGGCCACGGGATGGAGATATTTCTGTAAATGGTTAAAATGCATTTTATTCATAAAATCTTAGCAAGCATCTAGAAAATTTGTGTGGTTGGCAAGTTGATCTCAAACATTACAAAAATCCTCCGTTTTTTTTTTTTGTTTTTTGTTTGTTTTTTTTTGCCAAAGATGGTATAATTTTTATTGTGTATTTAAGAAGAAAATTTCCTAATGAACATCAATCGTTGCGGATGGATCTTGAATCGCAAAATAATGTTGTTACTAATAATAGATGGTACACATAATCAAAAAGGAATCATGTTTGAGAACTTTTTTTTAGAATTATTGATCAAATTACAATTGCCTGAGCTCAAAAAAAAAAAAAAAAAAATGAAAATTTATCGGATTACTTATGATAATGATACACAACAAAATATAATCAACGATTACTTATGATTACCCCATCCCTGATACATTCATGTATTAAAGTAGATAAAATGTCCACTGAAAAAAAGAACAGGGATGAAATGCTTTAAGAACTCCTGAAAATCTTGCATGTTAATACATCATCTGAAATAAAATCTTAACCTCATACATATGCTGACAGACAGACAGTCAAGTAATACAAGTTACGGAGGGAGGGTAAAATGTATTGTGTGTGAAATGAAGTGATACTAAGTAAATGAAAATGACCGGTCGACAGGGGATAGGTACTCCTCCATGGCACCTTTAGAGGTCCGTGTTTAATCTACTCTCGGTTTGTATTGTTCTTATGACTTCTGAGTTTGATTATTGTTCGTTATTGTCATATTTCATGTGAATTACCTGAAATTATTTTTTTTTTAACTTTGAAAATTTTCTGCTTTTCTTATAAGACTGAAAAGAACGTCACTGTCAGAAGTGTTCTGAGAGGAGAAGAGAGCAGCGAGGATGTGATTGAGGTTCAAAACGGCGATCAACTACTTGCCCGACTTAAACAGAGCCTCAAAGAGGAAAAGGTTCTTAGTATTTTGTACTTGGAGATTGTTTATTTTGGAAGTGGTCATTATAGTGTATGGACTATAAACCCAACCCCTTCTCTGTATTTCTTATAATTCGTATATAATTATAATGGTGAAATATTAATGATTGGGGGGGGGGGGGAGTCTCCATACCATTTTGACTTTTACGCACTAGCTTTTGGTTTTTTTTACACAGTTAAAAATCAACACCAGGTTGGTTTTTTAGGTGAATGAAGTTTACACATTTAAAGCAGTTGCATCATGCATATGAATTGAATAATAAGGAAATTTACTCATATACTCATGAGTACATTGTAGATACACATATCTCTGAACGAAACTTTAATAATCTGAATAAAAATGAGCTCTAGATATGTTTAAGTACCAAGGCACAACTGTTTGAACATACTTTCATAAAACTAAATCCTTTTAAATACTGTATAGAGGTAAAAATTTCGCCCCGGTTTTATTTCCTCGTAAAAAGTGGGCGAATTCAACGAAGACAGTATTTTATCTTTAACACAAATGCTTCTGGAAAAAATTGCTTGCAAGTGTGAAAGAAGAAAATTACCCTGTATACAATATGTACATACTTGTACATGTAAATTTGGAATAAGTATTTTGATTTGATAGTCCTTTAATCGGAAGTTTTGTACTTAATATGAGGGTTTTTTTTTTTGTAGCCTTTCAAATCTAGAAGAGGAGACAACTTAAGAGCTCCGTTTCGCCATACCCAAAAACTTGGAAAGATTAAAGTGAGTTAAGTTATCAATATTCAAAACACATTTGCTATAAATTGCGAGTCTTCAATTAATTATATGCAAATTTATTTTACATGACAGGAAGATGAAGAATTCCGCGTCAGACAGGACGATCGGCGGTATGGAATATTCCAGTCCGATTCGGAGTGGGGAAACTCTGACTCCGAGTCGGACTGGTCCGAAGGAGGACCAGACGTCTACATGGAAGTATGTGTAAAATTAATAATTTTATCGAGTCAAGAAAGAAAAGAGATCTAAAAGAGACCCACTAACCCACTAAAATTGATATTCAACACTTTACTGAAATTAAGTTTTACTTTCTACTATTTGTTTTTTTTTCGAAGTGCGATTGTGTAACACCGGTCAAATACTATTGTTGCTGCCAATGCTTTAGAAGAAAGAGGACTGCAAAGGTATTGATCTAGGCCTTGGTTCAATTACTTAATAAAATTTGATTTTATTTTGACTGATATTTGTATTTCTCCAATCTAGACTCCGCCCGTTACATTTAAATGGGTGGGGGATAAACAAGATAAGGACATAGAGGAAAGAGAGAAGGAGGATAAGGACACAGAGGGAAGAGAGAAGAAGGATATGGAAGTACACGATGAAAATGAAGAAACAGAGAAACCAAAACGTGTAGGGGTATGTTTCAATTGATAAGAAATCTTGTATCAGATTTGTTTTCGTATTTGCTTTTAATTTTTCAAATATTATAATTGTTTATATTTGGTGATCGTCTTTAGCTGAATTTGGTATCTCACGAATTTATATTTCAGAGAATGAAGAGAATCAGAAATTTTCTGAGAGGATTATTTTGTTGCATGAGGTAAGCTGGGGGAAACAATGCTCGAATTTTGTTTTGATGCATTGATGTTAATTATGGATTAAATATGTTCCATACTTAAAATTTGCTCGTTTTCAAGTTCAGATGCAATTCCTCCTTTCGTTTTCAATATATTAAGAGGGCTGTCCAAAAAATTCATAGACACAGTCATGTTTTCCTTTATAATGACTTAAGTGTCGAATACATATATGGTAATAATCTAATATAGATATGATTGAATTTATAAAAATCAAAACAATACACAGTACTTCACAAGTGTTATGAGTGTAAATACTTTGAATATACCATCCGCACGGCAAAGTCTGAGTAACATGAAAGCTAGTTTTATATTAACGACTTGGATACAGGGACATCATATTACAGTGGTAAAGAGATCCGCTTCTTGCAGTCTCTCAAATTGTACACACAGTGGAAAAAAGTGTAAATTCATAAACTGGAAATATTCCGATTATTCCTTGTTGATATGTTATTTCTTTGTCTCTGATCTGTTTTAACACTATTAAAATATAAAGAATGGGCGCTGGTCCGTTGGGATGTTTGGACATTTTCAAATTCACTTTTCTATTTCTTGTGGGTTTTTTTTTCTTAACATTTCTCTATCCGTCCATTAACTGATACTAAAGACATAAGAAATAACGACAGTCGTTTTACAGTGTTTTAGGTACTACGTAACAAATAATTTTTATTTAGCTTTGACTTGTCTTATAAAAAACAAGAATGATCATTTTCATCCAAAACATTCATTAAATAGTTTATAACATTTTGACCATGGGTCGTGCATACTGTGTACGACCTTTAATTGAGCGATTTTTACCTGTTAGATTAAAACTACCCTGCACTCTGATTGGGTTTTTTGTAACAAATATTTTGGCAATATATAAACTTTATTTATTAAACAATATCTTTATCTATATGTAGGACCATTCGATATGACATAAAGACATTGTCCACAAACTTATTGGGCAGCTCTCGTACAATGTATAAATTAAGGTCTGACGAAACGTTCTTCGAATTGTGCACATTTTATTGTTACTTTTAATAACACAGGCATTAAACACAAATTCTAAAAAATTATTACGCCCTCTCCCTAAAATATTTATATAAATGTATATATTGTCTGACCTTAAGTCATCAAAATGTTTAATTGACATTACTTTTAATTGTAGGAAAAATAATGACGACTGAAAATGGCTGCTTCTGCATATCTGGATTTTAATTATTTTTCTATAATGACATTTTTCATATTTTTTTTAAGTTTAGACACCAAAGAGGAGATACCCGAGCTATTTATCCCCGTACTTTATATTGGCATTTAATTGGGTTCATTTTTCTTTGTTTGGTTGTTTCCTCAAATTTTCCAGAATGTGGGCAACAGAGCAGAGAAAAAGCTCTGTGGCTAGCATTGCTGACAAAAATTACCTATTCTAAATTCTTCTTTGGCTTTTTTTATCTGGTAATAAGGCAAACGGGACAGACTGTTCTGCCTACTTACCAGAGCAAACTTACTTCATGACTTTCGGAACTTTCGACCAACCAGGAAACACCCATTCCTATATAGAGGAATGGGATTTATGTTTCCTGTCAAAAACTGTAAATTGTAATTGTTACATCCATTTAGAGATGTTAATGAAAGCTCCGTTGTCTTCTCTTTTCAAAATTCTGTTAAATTCTTTTTATGAACGTTAAATCATTCGTTAAATCATTAAATTGTATTGCAAGATGGAGCTTTTGTATTTGTAATTTGTGTGCGTGTGTGTGTGTATGTGTGTGTGTGTTTTGTTTTTGTGGTGGTTGGGGGTTATAGTAGAATCACATTGTTTGCCGAGTATCTGTAGGCATTTCCTGTCTGGAAGTTATCTCGAAAACTACTCAGTATTCAATAAAACTTTTTTTTAAGTTAATTTTTTTTAAACATATTCCATTTTAACAATGCACTTCTTTATTTTCAAGTTTTATTCGTAAACATTTTGAAATGTGGCTTGATTAATAATTGCCTCAGCCACAACTTTGAAATGTTAAATCTTTATTTATAACTGTACTACCTGTTGTGATAGTAATATGCTGTTTTAAGGTAGAGATTGATAGGTTGTCAACAAAAAAACTAACCATTGAAATTTTCTGAATTTTATATATGTTTGTGTTGAGTCTTTGTTCTAAATCATATTAAAAATTCAAGGTAGGTCATCGGGCTAGTTTAAGAGAAATTTGATTATTTTAATATAGCCTTCATCACCCACCGAAGAGATTAAAAAGCAGGGTAGAATAATATAAGAAGAAGAAATGAAAAGGGCTATAAAATTTTTATTGATATATTAATTATCATTTGTCTTATATGAATTCAAACATCTGTCTATATGAATTAATATTTGACATCAATCTTAAAAGTATCAAGCATTGTAAACAAAAAACAGAATTACATTCACCAAGATGCATGGTCAAATTACGTTAAAATATTGCCTATTCATTGCTCAAAGACTCACACGTCTGCTTCCACTGTGAAAAAATTACCCATCAAATTTCTTTTTTTATTGCATATTATAGTTAGTCAATATGTATCTTAAATTTCAGAAAAAAATCATACTACATAATGGGGTTTAATTTCAACCTGGCGCAAGTTTATTATCTTACACCCTACCCTACCCCCTTCCTTTACAAAGGATGCACTTTTGAAGAATATGGTGACTAAGAGAGATTATCAAAGAATTCATCAAAATATTTCACAGAAAATGCGTAAATTCTTTGTAATATTCTTCTAAGTTACATTTTATATCACAAAAGCAAATATTTATACATCCTAGACACATGTTGCCCTGGTTGACCTTTTTGCACTTACATTCAAACAGATATAAACTTTCCTTTATATCGTTAAAATTGACTTTGATAGATTTATTATACATATGATTCTTGGATGAATTATCAATGACAATATCTTTTGACCAATTCTGTGCATAAATAAACTGTTCTTTTAATCTTCCTTTGACAACATTAGTATTAATTTCACTTTCCTTTAACAGTTTCTTTTTCATTCCAAATACATGTATAACATATATAAGAATACCCAGTGATTATGAAGTTTTGTAAACAGAATCAATCCACAGTATGTTATCCTAATGTTTTAAAGATATTCAAATAAAAGCATGAGTTATGTGTTTCACTGTTTAATGAAGACTGCCTGGTCATCAGTAGTCAGATATTAATACACTAAAGCATCACATGGTAAAAAGTGCCGGGAAATAGAGTGATTCGGTTATCATTACATACATACAAAAATAGTGTAATAATTTACGTAAGAACATATAATCTATTAAAGGTAATAATTTGTAACTTTAAAGTATAGATTTTACACACAGATTCATAAAAGTTAGAGGACTGTATATGATGGTGTACAACTTTTAAACTCAGGATGTAATTCAACAAAATAAAGTGAATACATTTAATAATATGTACATTTTTCTTGAAGTCCAAACTCCTCAAGTAATTTCAAGAAAATTGGAATGTCATTTGATACAACATTATGACCTACAACAAGAAAAGGATGGTTTGATTTAAGAAAATCTAAGAAATATAACAATGCTTGATGAATGTTGATGCTACATGTACATGTATTACCATTAAGATTCATTTGGAAAAGTAAGATAAACTTGTTATTTTGCTAGCTGTAGTTTTTTGGCTTATTGGCTGACGAAGATCAATCATTTATGTACACATGTATGAATCTTTAATTGCCATCATATGGATCCAGTTGTGTCATGTTCAAGGAACCGGACAATTCTGTTGATTCTATGTCAATACAACAAAGGTGTTCTTTTCAGGAGCTGCAATGAGCGGAATTCATTCTGTATATTCAGATTTTGAAGCACATATATAATGGGTGGGATATGTCTGTTCCTCTTTACTGTATCCTTCTGGTAGTTCTTTTTCTGAAATGAACAAATTTTTTTAATATTTAAAGAACTAAAATACATGTATTACTACTTTCTTACACTACAAACATAGTATGACTATGTCTATATTATGAATATAAGACATTTCTGTCAGATTATACTGTAGCAATACATTTTTATATATGTATTCATCAAATTGTCATGAATCTTTTAATCAAATGCATATGTAGTCAGCTTCATTAATCTGGACACTTTTGCTCCCATGGAAATTGTTTGGATTAATGAAGTGTCTAAATTAAAAAAAATTGGTATATATAGATAAAGATTAAATGTTCTAGTTTCTCAATGTAGGTCACACTCTAAGGCCAAGATCATGGGGTTAAAAAAAGAAATAAACATGTGAAATACAAAGACTCAGCAATAACTGTTTAAGAGTTAAGGCCAAAGGATAAAGTTTTTGTGGAAAAAACACTACATGTACCTGTCAATGAAACATCTTCAATGTAAAACAATACATACAGCAACTAGCAACATGCTGTATGTGTACTTAAAAAAGCGGGCTTCATATTTTAGCAGCTTTGGCGCAGACAACGATGCGCTAATTCAATAATACTGCAAAGAAATCATTTATAAATACAATATACAGCAGGGACATATATAGTTCGAATTCATGATTTTGCCAAAAATTCCACACCCAGTAATTGCGCTAATTTTTAAATAAGCAAATTTATGTACAGTAACTATTATAATTATGTGGAATTAAAATACATTTTTTACATCATTCTTATTCCTTGGTTTTAATCCAGTCTTGTCCTAATTACCTTATTGACATAATTCCAATATTCTTTTGTAACACTGCATATGACACTTGATTATATAGCCAAGGATCATGTATGTCCATAAGATCTGTAACATGAAGAAAAGACAATAAAAATTAAAGTAGATAGCTTGATCTATTTAAAAGATATTGTAGAATTTATTAACAATTCTGGCCCCAGGATCATGAAAGATCTTAAGCTTAAGTCAAAATCTTAATGTTGCACTAAAACATTGTAGACATTAAGTAGACCAAAATTAAAATAATTGTCAATATTGCATTACAAAAGTGTTTTTATCTGCAAATTTAGAGATTAATTCAATAATTAATAAATACTTTACAGGCGATTGAAAATTTGACTTAAGTCTAAGTCTGTTTCATGATCCTGGGCCTGATTTAATTTGTAAATTTAATTTTTTGTAAATTTAGGTATGATAATGTGAAGAAGTCAGTATGTACATGTATTGTTAAAAAACCATGTCTCATAAGTTTTTTAACAATACTGACTTCTTCAGATTATCATAGCAATTCTTTGGTGTTATAGTTGAAACAATCTCATTCAAGTTAGAAGACATCTTTACATTTTATAATTTTTGGTTACATGTATTCAGTTTTTAATTCAATTTACAATGTGGTTTTTTTTTTGTATGTCTATACACAAGCATTTACCGGTACATGTATTTAAGTCAATAGAGCACCTGACTAGTGATGCAGGAGTCCCAGGTTAGAATCTCGGTCCAGCCATACATTTTCTTCCTTTCCTGTCACACATGTACAGTTACTATAGCAGATCTGTCTTGAATTTTCCTGAAATATGTATATGAACTTTGAAAAATTATTGACTTGAGAAAATGCTTCTACATGTATACAATAGTTTGTACATTATGGTGTGTAACTTAAGAATATAAGGACTAAAAATTTGAAATCTAATAAATTTATAATAATATAAAACAGCTCCCCCCCCCCCCCCCCTTATTGGAAAAATTTCTGGATTTTCCCTGATACATGTGCAAGTGTAAATTGAAAGGAAAAAATAAGAGACGAAACAAATTAAGCTTTAAATACAAACCAATGGCTACTTTGAAGTTAATGTAAAAAGCACCCTTGATATTCCTCTTTCCAGCTGACACTTGATTTGAATGGCCACATTATTTCCGCAGAGAATGCTGAATACACTGCCTTAGCCTAGTCCATATTTTGCTTCACCTGTAGTATTTAATATTTCTTTTAGTATTTATGATATCTGTTTATAATCAGGGCCCTTTTGAGCATACAACAAATACATACATAATTTATTACATGTGCATAATTATTACATAAACTTGCATTTATTTAAAAATCTTTTGAATACAGCACCATTTAAACTGTTATTTATCATCTATATATATGGTTCATAAGATAACATGTAAAATACATATACTTAAATAATATACAATGTTAAGTATTAAACAGGTCCAGTCAATCAGTACATTTATCTGCATAGGTTGAATTACCTACAGACCGCTACTGTAACTTTATTTAGCTACTTTGGGTAGCTTTATTTAGCTATTTCAATGCAACTTTTTACAAATTTGCTTTTTATTTCAAAAAGACAAAAGATCTAGAATTGCAAGTAAATATCCACAATTACTTATACAAGGGATTAATATTTAAAAAGCGATCCAAAGCTGAGAAAGTTTACACATTTCTGCGTTTTAACACTTTAAGCAAAATATGTATTTCTATTGTTTGAGTAACTATACACAGCCTGGTGTGCGTTTAGGCACAGAAAAGTATGATTACTTCACATTGTGCTAAATAATTACCAATCCGGCCTTTATCATGTTCACCAGAAATGTCTGGTCTTGTTATTTCATTCAAGAAGTAAGAGTCTGGTCATAAAATAAGTTTGACTTTGCAGCTAAATAAAACTACTTTAGTTAGGTAAATAAACCTATGTAGGTAATTCAAGCTACGTAGCTAAATCTAGTGATTGTACCAGACCTGTACGTTAAACTGTTAAACAAACATGCACCATAGTCGTAATATTCACCTGATGTATCTGAAACGGACACTGCAAACAAAACATTTGTTCTGCAAAATTTTTACTTCTTCCATCATACCAATTAACATCTGCAGGGTCATGGCCTTTAATCAGCTTATGTCTATATTCAAAACCACATCAGACACAGATACCGGCACCCACGTGGTGCTGCAGTCGACAAGGAGTAGTTTCACCAAAATTATGTTCATGGTCGGTTTCAGTCTCATTTTCATTTCGATTCTTATTAAGGTGCTTCAACTTCGAGGACCGTCAAGATTAAATATGTATGGAAACTTTGTCTTTTAAACGAGGAAATTTTCTCGACTGCTTCGTCGGCCATCTTGTAGCATAGACAATAATGTGTAAATGAAGATTATTATTTGGCGGCGTTGCGGAATCCGGAAAAACAGCACGTGCTAATATGCGGATTCTATCTATCACGTGATTGCTATCCGTCTCTACCTTAATTATTATGTAAATGATATAAGCCAAAAACTGTACACTTAGACGGAGAATGAACTGATTGAGGTCTGAATGTACAGTATGGGGATAGCTACTTAAAACATAATCTCTACTGTGTTCAGTAAAGGTTTATAGGCCGAAAATCGTCCAGTCTATCGAAAGAAAGAACTGTTACAGGGCCGTTTTTTCACATATTGGACAGTTTGAGGCCTATAACCTTCTTTCCACATTTACTCTTATGTGTCCGTAATGTACTCTCTTAGAATTGTTAATACCTGTAATCCATTGTATCAAGTAAGGCATTGGCTTCTTTCGCTCTGGTAAAGGCTGTTTACAATCAAAACAAACAAGCACTGTTACAACGCACTTTCACTGTAGGAAAGCCGATGACCGTAATATAGTTTACGGTCATCAAAACATGTCGGCTGATATGATCGGTTGAAAATTTTCGACGGCGATTATAAACATTATTCAGTAAAACTGCATAATTTAAGGTAATGGTTAAACGAACATCGATGTTATCTCCACACCAGTAGTTATTGTTTACCCAAACAAAAGAAAATGAAATGATAAAAGGCCTTCGAAATTTTGCAGTATGATGACCGTAACAAACACATTCCAGCGAGAAGATGATGACCGTAAAACAGTTATATAGATGACCGTAATCTTTGTACAAAATCATGTTAGATGCTTTATATCTTATTTAACATCAATTCTACATGTTCTATAACACCCCTGTAAACAACTCTGATGCGATCGGCAACACTGATAAAATCATTGAAGAAGAAAGTATCGTAGAGAATAAGATAAAGCAGTTTTGTATGTGCTGGAGTATAACCAGCTGTAAATAATACTAGAAAAGATTTAATTCGGGCAAATATCACCTAGATTAAATTTGTAAAATAATTTCTGTACAAATGATCAAATCGACAATGCTCAAAACATCGAATTTTCATGCTTTGAGATAGTTAAGATTATTATCATCTATCAACATTGAAGGTCATTCTTAGAGGTATGAACTAAACATTTTAAAATTAAAACTGTATACATTAGCATCAAAACAACTTTTAATTGGAAATTTTGACAACTGCGAGGCGATCGTCAACGACATGTATCGTTTATTAAGCGATCGTATAACTGGGAAATAGCGATCGTAAATTAAACGCATGAAGAAAAAAAAAGCACAAATCTGAGTAAATTCTGTTTAGGAACTGTTATTTCGATATATAATATATATTATTAAATCCAAATAAGGCAGTCGGTCATTGTGATATATCGTTTTTAACCAATAAAAATGACCTACATAAATATCAGAAATTAAACTTAACTACCGGTATGTTAATCAAGGAGATACATGTACTACGGAAAACGAACTGGAGGGTTCGCAAAATTTTACCTCAAAGGTATAGCAGTTATAATATCTCATATAATATATTTCAACAGAATAGAATTTATTTGCAGGCACGCAATATCGCTTTTTTTAAAAGGGGGGGGGGGGGGTAAAATGTAAAATTACCTTAGAAAGTTTGACAAGCAAAATAAAAAATGAAAATTGTCCAAATTCGAAAAATCCTATATTGAATGTGTGTGTGTTCGGGGGGGGGGGGGGGGGGGTCATCTTTCACAATCAAATTTTATTCACAAAGTACCAGAGTATCACTATTTAACTATACTGCAAAAAAAGGGGGGAGGGCAACCAACTTTTCAATAAACATTTCAACTGTTACAGTAAATAGTTATGTTTAAAAAAAGTGGAAGAAAGCAGCCTCACTACCCTCCCCCCCCCCCCCGTCACATTTTGTGATATCCCGATGAGTTGCACAACTCAGAGGCAATAAAGATTTGAATTGATTTGAGTTTAATAGAGTAAGCTATCATTAATTAAACCACAGGAGTTGGAATATGGCCTTTCTGACATATTTTATTTCTTACATAAAATTTGTAACATGACGACTTTTGTAAGAAAGCAATAAAATATGTCAAAAAGGACACATACCAATCATTTCCCCGAAATTTTCCATATCCCGTAAATAAAAAATATAAATACTACAATAATAACAATTTTCAGTAAAATGATAACACTTGTAATTTTAGTTTTATTGATAGATATCCCACCTCCTGTAATTGTTATTTTTATAGTATAGTGTATTCATTTTTTTTTTACTGAAAATTTCGGTAAAATTTATAGGTACATGTATGCCAACTTCTGTGATTAAACAGCCATTCCCTAGACAATAAAACCTGTTTTTCTATAATCCTAATATTCGGTCCTTCCAATACTTTTTGTTAGTATCTGATTTATTTTAATCGACTGCCAATAGACAATTATTAGCAAGAGTTCTGAATTTTTTATTTTGCTGTCTTAAAATGTGGACAAAATTACCCAAGCAGAAGATTAGAAAATCTGTCAATCCCCCCCCCCCTCTTAAAAATCAAATGTTCGGTGTCCTGTTCTGTTTCGACAGACTATCAGCCCATGTAAATCGGTAAACTCTTACTATATTTCATTGAACTGTTAAGGGTATTTAATGAATTTCAAATTGCACGATCGCATGTTTATCATATTTTCTTAGTTGCATGATCGCACACAGAATCGTTACCGATCGTAAAAACGTTTGGCACATGTACCACTTCAAATCTTTATTTTGACGCTTTCTGTTTGATATTACGGTCATCATAAATTTACGGTCATCCCACTTCACGGAATAAACCTCGATTACGGTCATCTTAATATTTTGTTACGGTCATCATTCTCAAAAACTTTGAGGTCAAACTACAGCTTTATTTCCTTAAGTTCGAGTAAGCTATAATAACCAATAGCAAGTTCTCATTAGCGTACATTCAATTTTCAGCGGAATTTACACAGATATGCTATCAAATGTTTGATATCTTGAATGAAAAATTCTTACCGGTCAGCTCGGCCGACATGTTTTGATGACCGTAAACTATATTACGGTCATCGGCTTTCCTACAGTGACTTTGAAAAGGGACGGCACTTAGAAAAAAATTTCAAAGTGCGTTAAATTTGGGACCAAATCAGGCAAAGAATATTGACGACGCATCCTTGCGTTCCTATAAAAGAAGAAAAGATGTGCTCCAGAAGGAAGCGAGAGTGAGAAAGGAATAGGAGCTGTTGATTCTTGCCAGGAAGGCATTAAAAAGGGAGAAGTGATATCCCCGAGTGTAAAGTTGGTGCAAGTATTATTCAAATAGAATTTGGAGATATTTCATATTTCTGTTCAAAGTGCGTTAATATATGGACCATATTTGCGCACTTTGAAAAAAAATGTGCACGGCTTGGTCAATATTCTTGCAAATTTTAGGTATGATGAATAATTATTTGAACCCGGTTGGATAACTCTTTGGTGATAACGTCACTTCAGGATCTGAGATATAGAGGTTTAAAAATTTTTAAGGGGTGTCTTGTTCCCAAAGGTTCTTCCAAATGTTATAAAAGGGAAACGAGTCATTTAGAAATAATGGAGGAATGATTGTTTAATAGCACGATTTCGTTTCTTTTTCTTTTCTTTTTTTATTGTATCCAGTCTGTAATAAGTTCGGTAGATGTAGGGGTCAATAATGACTTGAAGCATTGCATTTTTTTTTTTAGAGAAAAAGGAGCAATAGTTTGTATGCTCGTTGAAAAATAATTTTCCCGCACAATATGATGGTCCTTTTATAGTTATTTGATAAATACTGAGAAGTATGAAAAAATGTTTATTACGGCACAATATGATGACCTTTTTCAGTTATTTGATTAGTATTAAGAGGTATGAAAAAAATCATTTATGTATTATATACGTGTTTTTATGTCCCCGTATCGAAGGTTCGGGGGTATATAGTTTTTGCCCTGTCCGTCCGTTTGTCTGTCTGACTGTCTTTCTGTTTGTCCGCAAAAACTTTAACCTTGCCCATAACTTTTGATTGGTTTGAGCTGTGACTTTCATATTTCACAGGTGTATTCCTTGTGTCAAGACCTTTCTTTGGGTACCATCAAATTTGACCTTGACCTTGGAGTTTGACCTACTTTTGAAAAATTTTATGAGACTTTAACCTTGGCATAACTTTTGAAAAGTTGGTGCTTGTGG
Source organism: Saccostrea echinata (assembly GCF_033153115.1). Taxonomy (NCBI): domain Eukaryota; kingdom Metazoa; phylum Mollusca; class Bivalvia; order Ostreida; family Ostreidae; genus Saccostrea; species Saccostrea echinata. The sequence goes on from NW_026889765.1 coordinate 2,556,038, forward strand.
TTTCAAACTTCACATGTGTATTTCTTGTGACAAGACCTTTCTTTGGATACCAACAACTTTGACATTTGACCTTGACCTTGAAGTTTGTCTTTTGAAAAGCTCTAACTTTGGCCAACATTTGACCCTGTCCTTGGAGTTTGACCTACTTTTGAAAAACTCTAACCTTGGCCTTAACTTTTGAACGGTTGGTGCTAGGGCTTTCATATTTAAATGTCTCTTCCTTGTGACATGACCTTCCTTTGGCTACCAACAACTTTGACCCTTTGACCTTGACCTAGGAGTTTGACCTACTTTTAAAAAAAAACATTAACCTTGGTCATAGCTTGTGAACGTTTGGTTCAAGAGCTTTCACATTTCACGAACATGTGTATCACTTGTGACAAGACTTTCCCTTTGGGCCCCATTTGACCTTAACCTTGACGTTTTACTTACTTTTAAAAAACTTAAACTTTCGCCATAACTTTTGAACAGTTGGTGCTAGGGCTTTCAAATTTCTTTGGATACCAACAACTTTGACATTTGACCTTGACCTTGAAGTTTGTCTTTTGAAAAGCTCTAACTTTGGCCAACATTTGACCCTGTCCTTGGAGTTTGACCTACTTTTGAAAAACTCTAACCTTGGCCTTAACTTTTGAACGGTTGGTGCTAGGGCTTTCATATTTAAATGTCTCTTCCTTGTGACATGACCTTCCTTTGGCTACCAACAACTTTGACCCTTTGACCTTGACCTAGGAGTTTGACCTACTTTTAAAAAAAAAACATTAACCTTGGTCATAGCTTGTGAACGTTTGGTTCAAGAGCTTTCACATTTCACGAACATGTGTATCACTTGTGACAAGACTTTCCCTTTGGGCCCCATTTGACCTTAACCTTGACGTTTTACTTACTTTTAAAAAACTTAAACTTTCGCCATAACTTTTGAACAGTTGGTGCTAGGGCTTTCAAATTTCACGGATATATTCCTCGAGACAAGACCTTTCTTTGAGTACCAACATTTTTGATTTCTTGACCTGGTGTTTGACTTGCATTTGAGAAACTTTAACCTTCGCCATAAGCTGCCATGCGGGGGCATCACTGTTTCACAATCACATTATTAAATCAGCGATATAGTCACTGAGCCTCTCTAATATAATAGAGTGCGTTATTATTTGTTTTTCAGGAAAGCTTATCTCAATTTTTTAATCTATTTTATTTTAAATCAAATTTATTGAAAGTATACCAATGTCATACCAGTTATGTAAATTCGTATATTTGGGTAGAAAAGAGGAAGAGTTAGGATGAGGAACATTTTTTTTTCAAAATGCGTTGATTTAGTCCCAATTTTAACGCACTTTGATTTTTTTTAAATGCGTTGCCACATAGCATTTATTTTAATTGTTAACTTAGTGTACAGTTACAGGTAAGTGCTGTTTTTAAATAACTGAATAAAGAATATTTAAACACAAGGTAATAAAGAATATTTAAACACAAGGCATGAGATTCACTCATGTGACCTATTGCTATCTGTTTTCGTCCGTCGTCGCGTTTCGTGTATTTTCAGTTATTAGCATCTCTGGGTATAGTCCGAAATATCTGACGTTTTTCCAGGCTTTTTTCACGATTTTGATATTTTACTTGCCAGGAAAACGTCAGAACCGGCGCCATTACGAAAACTGGGAATTCGCCGCCTCCAACCAGAGGCGGCATTCTCGGGATGATTTTCGATACTTGCAAAGCGAATGAAATGTCAAACTCACAATTTATCAATAGTACAATACTTTTAGTACTCACCAACATCGTTTTTATGGTTGTTTATAAAATATACAATCCGATGAAAACATTTTATCTGACTGTCGAGATTTGTTTTCATTTCGTGCATTTTAAAATCTTTCAAGTCCTGTATCGAAATGATGAGTGATGTTTTCTTTTCATCGATATTGTTGAGTACTAAAAGCATAGTGCTATTGATAAATTGTGAAAATGGCATTTAATTCGGTTCCCAGGTATCGAAAATCAAATACGATTGGAGACAGCGAAATTTCCAGTTTTCGTAATGGCGCCGGTTCTGACGTTTTCCTGGCACGTAAAATATAAAAATAGTAAAAAAAAAAAAAAGCCAGGAAAACGTAAGATATTTCGGACTACTCTGGGTAAAAAGAAACGAAAATTGTTAATTTCGTGGTTCCCATTCTCTGGGACCTTAGGGGCGGGGCAAAAACAGTAAAAATTAATGCAATCTTAAAAAGTCTTCTTTATATCCTGCACATGAAGTAGATAAACTGTTAACATGATTGAAATAAGCATTAAGCCCTCTACCAAACTGAACTTCTTGGCCAAGGGTTCTGGGGATAGGAGAGCTCTATTGATCATATAGTGAAATGCAATTTAATTCTTCAAAAATCTCCTCTCCTCCCGTATTATTTAGCAGACAAGGAAGTACATGATTATGAGCAAAGGTGTCCTTTCCAAAATTGTGAATTTCATGGTCCCTAGGTCAGGGGCTCTAATTTAAGGGTGGGGCGCTAATGATTAGTGAAAATGCATTAATTCTTTTCTGCTCCTGGGTATTTATCAGGTAAGCTAATTGCATTGCTATGATAAGCAAGGATACATCAAAATCATGAAATTCATCACCAAACAGGGTTTTTGGTATTAGGATCAATATATCATATATAGTACTAGTGAAATGTATGTTGTTGTTGTTTTTTTTTAAATTCTTCTCTGCCTCTGGATATATAGCAAATATATAAAGTGCATGGCTACAATGAGCAAGGGTGCCTCTTCCAAAATTGTGAAATTCATGGCTCCAGGGTCAGGGATTTTTGTGTTGGGGGGGGGGGGGGGGCTCTATTAATAATACAGTGACAATGAATTAATTCATTGAAAATCTTTCTTTTTTGTGAAATTCCTGACCCCTACATGTATTTCTGGGATGTTGGGTGGGGTCCATTGATTAGATAGTGAAAATAATAAATATGAGTTTTCCCAGAGTAATTTGTATCATAATCTGATAGAAATCATTGATATTTTTTTTTAACTTATTCAAAATATGAACATCAAGTTTAATTTCTGACTTAAAACTGAATTCACGCAGTTTTTCAACATGATCTCCTTTCAAAAATATGATGTGATTAATGTTGATTGAAAATTAATTATCGTGTACTTTTATTTTACCCCCCGCTTGGAAAGTGGGGGTGGGGATGGGTGGGTGGGTGTATAATGGGAGTGTCCGTCTGTTACACTTTGGGGTACACATCTCTTTTCTGCAACTCCTCTTATACCACTCAATAAAATTTAATGATACTTTCACAGAATCTTTGTTACATAGTGCCATTGTGCACATTCTATCTTACTTTTTAATTGGACACATATTTGTGGTTTCCAATAGCAAAACGGAGACACTGCCATTCTTTCTATAATATTGAGGGGTACTTAACTCTTATCCGTAACTCCTCCCATACCACTCAATAATTTATGATGCAGAATCTTTGTTACATAGTGCCATTATGCACCTCCTATTTTACTTTCTGATTGGACATATATTTGTGGTTTCCAATAGCAAAACAGAGACACTGCCATTCTTTCTATAATATATAATATTGAGGGGTACTTATCTCTTATCCGCAACTTCTCTTTTAATACGAATGAAATTTAATGATACTTTCACAGAATCTTTGTAACGTAAAGCCATTGTGCACCTATTTCACGTTTTTAATCGCACACATATTTAAGGTTTCCAAGAGCAAAAAATGGACTTTGCCATTTTAAACATATGGGAGGCAGGGACTATCATTTTGTGAGCTCAGTGTTCATAGTACCTAGTTTACTACATTGTAAATAAATGTTTTGTCTTTTGTTGATTCATACACAAATATGTACATGTAAGGGATGTCTTCACATTTCATCTTTTCTGGTTCAGTGGTCCTAGATAAGATTATTTTAAATGACTCTAACAAATTCTCACTTTAAAAATATCTTCCCTTAAAAGGGCATGGCTCTTCATTTGAAGAAATTTTAATTCCCTTCATACAAATGGAGTCTTTATAACTCCATTTAAACAAAAAAGAATTCTGAAAAAAAAATCACTATGTTCTGTAAATGACATTTTCAGTTAAAAATAAGTTTTGTTCTTAATTAAGGAAAAAATGGACTTAAGTTATTACCTGATCAAGGATAAAATTTAAAATTAATGAATACACAAAAAGTAAGTATGGTTTTCAGCTGTCAATTATTTAGAGAAATAAAATAAACATTTTTATTAAAGAAACGGCAAACAATCTGTTTTAGCAAATCTGGTTCACAGAGAATGATACCAAGCTAGAGATTTCGAAAGAGATGTACAGTCAATTCTCTGGAGAAAGCTTCTGGTAGAGTTATCCTTCTTGGCATCTTGTTTCAGTAAATAAGTAACAGCCAACCAAACAACTGAATCCTTTATCATCTCCAGTGGTGGAAATTCATTATGGTTCAGCCAATCTGGTAATAAAATACACATCTGTACAATATCTGCAGCCACTTTAGGTGTTGGTCTAAGATTAGGATCCCTCTTCAGCAACTGCTTTGTCAATTTCGCTATTGGTTTTGGTACTGCCATTGGAAGGGGTGGTAAGCTTTTTTCTTCATATGAACTACTATTAAAAGGGCCTTTGTAAAAAGGATTTTCCTCTCCAAATATCTCATATACTAAAGTTCCAGCAGTCCAAATATCTGACTTTCTGTAGTCAAGCCAAGCATTTCGTCCAGGTTCCATTACTGCAATCTCGGGAGACATTAATGCAGCATTCCCTCCTTTGTCGGTGTCACTGGTGTTGTATGGAATCATTAGTCCATAATCTGGTTCAGCTAAACAACAACCAAAGTCACTAATCACCAACTGTGGATGGCCACTGGAGACATCTACCAAAATATTATCACTTTTCAAGTCTCTATGTGCTATGCCATTTTCTGTCATGTGTGCAATTCCTTCCAACAACTGGGCTAGCAAAGAGCATCTAGTATTCAAGTTGACATCATTTTCTGAAAGAAAGCTCTTCAAAGTCATGTCATATTTCTTCATCACCAAAAAAAGAGTTTTGTTTCTACCAAGACCACTGTCTGGGTTAAGCCTGGTTGGAAGGGCAGCAGGGTACCTAAGATCATCACTCTTAATCTTTGGAACGTCGTCAATGAAGATGCCTTGCATTTCCACAATATTTGGGTGAGGAGGAAGACTTTTAAGTTTCACTTGATTTCTGGTCAGCCAAATAGATTCTTCCTCCAGTTGTGGAGTAGACCTTGCAGGGGTTATTTCCTTCATCATGCCCCTAAATATTACATCAGCATTGGATTCAAAATCATAATTGAACATCATTTTGATAGCCAGATCATATTTTAACTCTTTCGGAAGTGGTGTCTCATAGGGTTCTTCAACAGTAGTAGTAGTAGAAATATCTGGATTGTTTCCCTCCGAACAAAAATCAGGACTTCCAGGTATAATTTCAATGTCATCATCAGACTCATCTATGACTTCAAAACTTGATTCTGAATCTGTTAACTCATCTGTTGAAAAGGACGACTCCTCATTTGGTACGTAGCTTCTTATCTGTTCATTGAAATCATTCTGAAATCTTGCTTCATACACGGCAGAATTGCAGCCTTGCCCAATCAACTGTCCTATTTGGAAATCTTTGAATGCTGCAGTAGAAAAATTATTCTCTTCTTGGGAAGGTGGATTTATTTTCATGGAGAATATGTTTCTAATAGAGTTTGTTACTTCGTCATCTTCTTGGGCAGCAGCAGTTGACAGCATAGCAGCCACAAAGGAAAAGATGGGTCGGCGATTCCTTGAAAAGTCTATTGCTGTATAATTGAGAGAAAAAAAGATCATTAAGTCCAACATCTAGTACAAGAAAATTTTAATTGGTGTATATTTATTATACCTAGGTACTAAGTAGATAACACAGCGGTAAAGGTTAAAATGTAAAACATGTCTATGGTGATTACTACATGTACTAATAAAGTTGAACATCAAATAGCAAAAGGTTTTTTTTTTATTGGTTAATATATTTTCATGTTAAATACTGAAATCTGATTGCACTATTTTACTATTAGAGTAAAACAAAAGAAAAGTTAAAATGTAAAGCACCTGCACGATTTCGGAGTTCACGTGCGACAGTTGCAACAGCATACCGACTCGCAAATCTTCTGATCGCCGATGGTTGTTTTGCTACAGGTACGAAGGCATTTTTGTTGATTTCGATGGATTTTTGTAAGATCTTTCCCCCGTGTTCGAACCCTTTGACTTTCCGCTTCAAAATATTTTCCAAGAAGAGTCTTCCTTTGATTAACCATTTTTTCACTAAAAAGTTATTGTTTAATAAACCACTTCCAGGGTCTGCGAGGGTTTGGACCAGAGGTCCAAACCCTCCTTTCGCAAACATCGTAGTTACCTTTCGATCAACACAGCCTCACCGAGGCTCACGCAATACTTGTGTTTATTTTGGGAAATACCGCGGTGCATTGTGGTCCTCTTAAAACGGTGTGTTAGATTTCAACGTATGGGAAACATTTCTCAGTGTGTCACTTTATTTTTTTCTATAATAAAAATACCCCAACGTATTTTTTTTCTCCCTCAAAATGCTGCGAAAACTTCCAACATTCGAGAACCATGGCGTCCTTGCTTATGTTGGTATAAGAAAATAACTCAGTTTAGTGAGGTAATACATTTTATTTTCTAGCATAATGTATTTTTTAAAATAACTCTCTCGGGTACTTTAATGCATATTATATTATTCACCCTTTTAATAAAATGTAAAAAAAAAAAAAAAATTAAACATTTTTCAAAAGAACTTACGACTCAGACCATAGTTCTGCTCATAACAAAATCGTTAATTTTGCAAAGTTTTACAATAAACTGACGATTTAAATTTTGTTCTTAGTCGTAAGTTCTTTTGTAAAACAGGCCCCATTTAGGCTCGTTAGGCAGTGGCGTAGCTACCATGTGTGCTTGAGCCTGCATATCATTTTGAAACAAAATAATAATGAAAAATAATTCATAAAAAAATTTTAAATTATGAAAATAATCAACTTGTAAGTATTGTATAAAGTCATAGACATATAAGAGAGGTCTCTTATATGTCTATGATAAAGTTAAATATGTTACATTTAATCTAGAACTGTTTGTGTCCATACTTGAATAGAATAGTTTCTCATATTATATTTAGAAATGAAAAATTGGCAGAACACAATATTATCTTCTGCCTAGTCATGTACAATTTTTTTTTTCAAATAGGTAGTTTATGTGCAATATATACTAATAATGTCCAATATTGTTCTGATTATTGCAAATTATTGCTTTTTTTTTTTTTTAAATAACACCCATTTTCAAATCCGCAAATGTACGATTCGGTTATTAAGCTATCTTGTTAATTTTTTTGGAAAAATATTCTAAAACGAGTGCGAAAATTGTTAATGCAACTATCCTCAAAAAGTTAAATGATTTTTTAGCATTATTTTCCCCCCAAATCAATTAAAATTTTGGGTTGAATTAACAAAGATAAAAAATAATAATAGCCCCCTTCCAAATTTAAAAAAGAAACCGTACTGAACAGTTGGTGCCCGGTCTAGTTGACTTTTTTAAAAAGTCACACTGAGTTCAAACTACATGTAAAATAATAAAATATTTTATATAAGTAGAAACGGAATTTCCTAATTCTTGTCCTCAAAAAATTATTTTGAAAAAAAAAAAATGTAAAAAAAAAAATCTACATGACGCAGAAAAGATAAATGTAATGCTCTCTAAAATTGCCGTGATTGACCTCGACCTCGATCGTATCAATTAATATCATTATTGTTATTATATTATTTATTATCCTTCATATGCTGTTCATTGAAAAGAAAATCATTAATGTAATAACATCATTTTTTTTTTACGTTGTCTTTAAGTATTGTCTAATTTCCCTATAAAATCTCCTTTTGAATTCGGGAAAAAACTGCTACAGAGGAAGTATAAAATGTCGTGTAAATCAAACGTACCTAAAATTCGTTCCGCTTCAGTTCATAAATCCCGCCCATTATGGCTGTTCTATTCGAAGACTTATTTTTAAAAAAATAAAAAAATTAGCAATTTTTTATACAGAAATTAAGCACACTAATCATTTAAAACGTATCAAGTATTTAAAAGATCGATGTATTAAAAATTCAGTTTTAAGCGTAATGTTTTTATTGTATGCCAAAGAGTTTTCCGTCTTGAAATTAATACGAGGGAGTAAATTGTAATTGCAGTAATGTTTTGACACCTGAGCATGGTTTAAAAGGGGCATTAGGATACGAAGCCAATGGATTAATATAAGTGTGAATTTGAGATTAAAGGTTAGTATTAAGTTGTGGAAATATTTGAATAATCAAATGGCTTAAACGTATCTTGTCTTTTGCTTGAAAATAACTTTCACTCTCGCGGCGGCATATTTTGATGTCGTTTGGGCCAGTGGCATTGATGTTTGCACGAGTTGTGGAAGGCCTCAACATGCTCAAGGAAAACAGTGATTACACGTTAGGCCTAATTAATAATTTGATTTTGGAAGTTTATTAAATTATTTTGTTAAGAAGATGTTGAGCTAGTGCTGGATGAAATTAAAGCAGATTCTAAGTAATAGAGGTAAAATGCAATGTCGACATTCTCGCTTTGGATTCCAGTTTATCGATCAGTGTACTTTCTCAGTTTATGAAATAACATGTGTAGGCCTATGTAAACGCATGGAAAATTAATCTGTATTTTTTTTTAAATTACAGATGGAAAAAAAACGGTGAAAGAGGAATAATGGCTTTCATAGGATGGCAGGGCACAGGTGTATGTGTGATTTTTCATATGATGATAATACATTATAGGCCTAGTGTATGTGGGGATACAAGTTCCATAGTTATTCCCTTTACAGTCCCTGTGAATACATTCATAACGAAGCTTTCCACTAGCCATGCTGAATTCAACACCGATGAAAAGCTAGCCAAATCACTCTTCCATATCTCTGAGGATGGAAAATTAACAACGAAAAAGGAATTGTTTCCACATGTCGGAAGATCATTTTCACTCATTCTGTCAAATGATTTCAATGAGTACCCATTCATTGACATTTTATATTTAAACATTGGCCCCTCATGGGAACTAAAAGCATTTTCCAGTCAGACTTTTTATGGCATGATTCAAGAAAATCTGCCACCTGATTCAGAAGTGAAATGGAAGGAAAATATTCATCTAAATTTTAATGCAGTTAAATACACATTAGAACCTTCAAATGAAAAATTTATAGTGAACATTACAACTGATTCCACAGCTATCTCTCAAGTGAAAATTGTGACTACAAGTGAATTAGATCGTGAAAGTGCGAGTGAACACATTTACATTTTGAAAGCTTGGCTAAATGATACTGTATACACATCTACCATTTTAAAAATCAAAGTTCTTGATATCAATGACTGCATTCCAAAATTTTCTCAGAAAATTTATAAAAGTACAATTTTTGATGATAGTATATATGCACCTAGTACTAATGTATTGAAAGTTTCTGCATTTGACCAAGATGTAGAAGATCAAATAATTTACAGTCTAAGTGGTACAACAGCCTTCGCCATTCATCCAAATTCAGGTTATTTGACGGCAAAAGCAGTACGTCCAGGAAACTATAACTTCAAAGTCTATGCAACAGATACCAGTGGAAAACAATCAAATGCATTAGTATCTATTCGCATCCTCCCAAGTACTTTAAAGTTTAGACCATTCCATCAAATTTCCAAACGACAAGCAAAATTCATGACTGTGGAAAAAACTTATGTTGTTCTAGAAAATCAAACAGCTGGAACTGTTGTCTTCAGTGTTGCCTCCAAACCAGCAGCGCCACCAGGAACTGAGTTTTATTCCATTCTTTATGACTCAATTCAGGCTTTTCAGGTGGACACCAGGGGGAATGTCTACCTGAAGAGTGGGCACATCCTGGATTATGAAAATCCCCAACACAGAAATGTGACAGTTCGCTTCAACATCACCTCTTCTCTCTCCCAAGGTTTGTATCTTTACCTGAGAATGTAGTAAGTAGATATAAAAGCAGCTGAAACTCTAATTTATATCCTCATCACACAGCTCAGCTTGGTAAAAGTGAATGTTGCCGGGTACTTGTCCAATGGACAAATGTTTTTTCTGTTTTAAAGTTGAAAATCAAAAATTTAAAACTTGTTGTCAGTTATTTATCGCAGGTTAATGCATTTGCCTAAATACTGTAAAAGCAGAAATATTTGTTGGGGATTAAATTTCATTTATTTCATTGTTAAATCCCAAATGAAATTTTAATATGGATATTGAAAATTATGTTTTCTTTTTTATCAGAAACAATGAAATTAAATCCCCATAAAAGCATTTTTGATCACAAATCCATGAAATTTTATCCCAACGAAAAATTTGTGATTCTACAGTACTGTAATTAACTTCAATCCCCAATGGTAATAATGAATTTAGATCCCTGTCGTCAAACTCAATCGAGACTGAAGTTGACCATGGGAGCAATTACTTTCCATTTTGAACTTTGATAAGTTGCATGGATCTGACAAGTTTGCAATTTCAGTTAGGGTAGGAAAAGCTTTAATAAAGGAAGACAATGGTGATAAAAAGAGGAGAAAAGGACAAATTAATGTTCGATTTTGATTTTTTAACCTATTTCTCTTTGTCATTTTTCTATGATCTTGATTTAGCATTAATTGACCTGTTGACAGGATGATATTATAACTAGTAAGTTTCATAATTTGCTATGTTTTAGAATTATCATAAAGTAGACTCAGGGAATTTAATATGGACTCTATACCATTTCAATATATAATTTTTCAAGTTGTCAAGTAATTCTTGATTGAAGAAAATTTGGCAAGTAAAAGTTATGTCTGGACCAGTAAATTTCTTAGTCACTTATCCGAATGGACAAGCAAGAGAAACATTAATCTAGAGCCCTGCATCATGATCCAGTTTTTAAATGTGTACACCAAGTACACCTGTAAATTTTTATGCACCTTTTCTTAATGATTTAAAATTGTTATTGGTAGGAAAGTGGGTATATTACAAATGTTTAAGTATGGTTTCATCTATGGAGGAGTTGATTTATTGTTCTACCTTCCAAGGAACAGATGTAGAATGTTTCTCTATGGCCACTGGGGTATCTGTTGTTTGAAGCTGACCTAAAAATGTCATCTTGCAGTCTTTATAGTCTTTACTCAAAAAGATTGTTTCAATTGTTTAAAGGCCTATTTACACGGTCTGACTTGTAAGATGTGATTTCAGATGTGATTTCACATCTGACTCCAGTGTTTCATTTACATTGTATGATTTGTCAGATATGTAGTTCATTAATATTTCCCTCCAAATTTCTTATTGTTTACAATTTAAGAATGGAAAACGGCAATTACATACTACCTTTCCATTTCCTAATGATAGCAGCTATTTGCCAATTGAACACAGAAGAACATGGGCAAGACCTTGGTTAGGACATGGTGCATATTATGCAATAAGTAAAGAATTGGCCACGGAAAACCCAAATGGTTTCATTTTTTCAGACAAATTTACTTCTGAGTATGATTTTTTAATCAATCTGTTTGTTCAGTTTCACTTTCCTGCCATTATCAATTCGAGTACATGGAATGAAAAATTCCCCCAAGATTTGGCCATGTAAGATATCACATTAATCTTAAAATTAATCTGGAGCAAAAGTTCGGGAAAAATCCACATGTTAATAGTACCTAATTTAGATCAACCTTTATGACCTTTCTTATGATTGGTTGAAACCATCTGACTTGCCAGACAGAATAGAACATGTCTCTATTCCATCTGACTCCATCTGACTTCATATCTGGCTTATGATTTCCCTATTTACACGGTATGATTTGTAAGATGTGGCGAGTCACATCTTACAAATCATACCGTGTAAATAGGCCTTAACATAGTTTCACTTTTGAAGCACAGTAAAATGCTTGGTCAAGGATTTAATATTTAAGCACAATTTTTAAACATTCTCATTTTTTTTTAAAAAAATTGAACAAAATTTAAGATTTTTAAAAAATTAAACTATGATTTTAGAAGAACTTTATAAGACTCTATTAAACTAAGTCTCATTTTCTGTTTTGTTTGAACTAATGCTGCATTACTGTGCTTTATCTCTGATGTCCAGTATCAATTACATGGATGAGAGGTCTATATCATGCTTAATATGCTGAACAAATTTTAATGAGGATAATCAACCTATCACCATTCCATACTAATTGATACTTGTATGTAAAGTGGCAGCTGCTTAACTATGTAGCAGATATGGTGTGGCTATGAAACTGATAACCTTTGGTTTTCAGTTAAATAGATAGATATATTAAAAAAATATTGCACATATTTATTTGATAAAAATACATGTTTATATATATGAGAATTTACTATGAAGAATTTCTCCCTAGATTTTCACTAATATAATCTTCGTTGGTAATTTTTAAACATGTCAAATGTATGGGTAGAGCTCTAGAGGGAGAGGGAGAGAGAGAGAATTTTTGAATAAAAGACACAAAGTCTAATTGTGTGTATTTGTCTGACATTTCCAATCACTCTCTATACTCAGAAATCCCCCCAATCTGTCTTTGAAATCCCAAGTCTTGATTGGAGTTGATCCTAATAATTGGATTATCCAGGCCCCCAACAAAGCCAGATAAAAGCTAGTAAAAGTAGCACAGTGCCTAAGGGGTGGGCATAGACCCATAATTAGTATCACCCAGTCTTTGCTGGTTTGTCAGAGATTGACACTCTTTGTAATTTTCAGTATAACTTGTCCCAAAGAGGGGTCTTTAAAGTTGGTGTTAACAGTAGGTTTTACAAATGCTTGCTAAGGCCACTAGTTTGGAACATTTTATGACTATACTGAACAATAAAAACTATACAAAATTGATGCATTAAGCAAAGATCTGATGATGTTATAGCAACTGCAATAGTAGGATTATTAGTTTCATATAAATATGCTTCTTGTGCAGGATGTAAATAGTTTTGTTAAACTTAAATCATGCACACCCCTTTCTGATCAACAGAACTTTATTGGGGTTTTATCTGTAAATCAGACATGTGGCATGCTAATTTTTACATTGCATAACATTGAGGTGAGTCATATTCTCTTGTAGTATCTCTTGTTGAGGGTATTGCAATTCACCCCATTGCAATGGTGCAAGGATGAATACTGCAGGATGAAAAGATTGCATGTCTGGACAATCAGTCATTCATCATGTTCAATTCCCATTATATTTGCAAATGAATTAAAAAATTCCGTCAATGAGAGAAAAACAAAATGCATTCAGTTAACTGTATTGGGAATCCAAATGAAACCATGGAGAACCTAAAAGCAATTGATGAAATTAAAATATGGAATGGTTCCAGAATTTTGGAACTTTGGAAATGAAAAAGCACATCATTGAAGAGTTTTGAAAACTTAAGAGTCAATGGACACAGATTATAGAAATGATTTCAAGGGGTGACACTTTGTGAAAAATGCAGTATAAATTAACCCCAATAAAGATTGAAAGTGTTTATGGTTGGAGCCAGTCTAGACTAAGCAGAGAAACTAAAGAGCAGTTCCAGGTCACCCAGGGTCATAGAGAGCAATTACAGCTGTTAGATAGGGACCATAATTGTCAGGGGTGCTAGTGCCATGTGCCATAAACACTGCAGTGATTTATGAGCCGTGAAATTCACCCTCTTTACAAAACTGTTGATGGAAATGAGCATTTTCTGTTCATTTGTTTGGAAAATGTAAAAGTTCTATACATGTCATAGAAACTTAGGAAGAATGGTTTATTTTGTTTGCATGCACCTCTCAGACATTTATGACTTCTTTAATTATTAGGTAGAGAGCTTTCTGTTGTTAGTGTTCCATGCACATGTCAACTTGACCAAGTCCAGGTGTAAAAGTCTTTCACCTGATTTCTTTCTATATATGTAATGGTCACTCTGCAGACTTTATTTACTTTGCTGATCTAAGTTTGTTTTTACTTGCCAGATACCTTGTTATTCTGATCTTTCACTTGCTGCACATGAACAAAATGTACCTGCTTCAGCCCTTTTACATGCTGTGCTAATGTTATATTATTGTTTGTGTAATAGTCTTATTCTTGTATCTCCTTGTGACTGTCCTGTTAGACTTTACTCAGTCTATTGTGTGTTAAAACAAACATATTACTGCATTTTTGTAACAAACCTAGAATAATATTGATGGATTATAGATGAGATAATAAAAATCGTGAGGTAAAGCATGTGTCCATTTAATTATACATCAAATGCCAAAAGGTACCTTGATTTTGCATTTCAGTGACTTTTTAAATCAAAGTTTCTTGGAAGTTCAAACAATCGATCATGTTTTTGTGTAATAAAAAGTTATGAATCATTAGCATCAGATTACAGAAAATTAGTTGGAAATTCAAAATATTGCTGTAGTTGTTAATCTTGCTATTAGAGACAAGAAGCACCACCTAAATGTAATGAGAAGAGGATGAATCACGGATCAAAGGAGTAGTATTTATAAGGAGCCTTGTGTTTATTAGATCTAGTCTCTGTTTCATCCCTGCAGTCTCAGAGAGAGAAAGAGGGAGATTTTCCCCTGACATGCTTTGATAATTGATTTGATGTATTGTAATGGGCACCCTTATGATGAAGTTCTAATTATTCTGGTAATTAGATTTTGAGGTCTGCATTTTGCACAAGAGACTTTGACTGGAACAGGTCTTTGGTGATCAATCACTTCCCCCAATGTCATTCCCATTGCATTCTGTAACACTTATTGGGGAATAAATAAAATCTGTGTGAGATTTTCTTGATGGTGTATGAGCTTGGGCATCAAGGCAGTTTGTGTGGTAATGAGTTAGTTATACCCTCAAGGAATAAATGCATTAGCAATAGACTCACATATATGATAAAATCAATAGATTTTAGAAGCATGAAATCAAAATTTACTGGTAGGCTTTCAAAACTGATCGAACTAAAATTGGACTCTTGTTGTGGTTCAGGCTAAATGTATATAATTATATATGGACCATGGATATTGGCCTGCATGGGTAGCTCAGTGGTTAAAGTACCTTACTAGTTACTAGTGATCCAGGGGTCCTGGGTCTGATTCCTGGTCCAGTCATAAATGTTCTCCTTTCCTAGCTTTTATGTTTGTAAAGGGTAATTAAAGCAATTCCCTGTTTTGAAGGCACATACAATCTAATAGACATTTAGACTTTGTTCTAATAATCATGATAATTGTTGAATTCTAAAGAAAGATGAACAGAAAAGATAATTAAATGTCAGTTAGTATGAGTATCTACTGGTATATTTATATCATGTATATAAATTATTGATATATTTTAATTTTTACAGTTTAACAACCTACTCTCTTTCAGTAATCTCTACAGTTTATAAATTCAAGCATTAAATTATATAAGATTAAGATGATCAGTGCACACTCTTTAATTAAGGAAAACTAAATAATGCATATGAAAGCAAGATTGGTTCTTTCCAACTCATTAACTTCATATAATTCCAAGAGAAGAAACTGGTCTAGAGATGAAAGAACACGAAATGTATTGAATCGAGACAAAAGAACATGTTTCCCAGTTGTAGAGCATCTTGATCGATTGTGTCTGAGTCAAAAAAAGAGTTACCTTAATTGATCTGGAAATGACAAGATTATAAACTTGGTGGTCATGAAGGCGAAGATGTGGAATTCTTCTAAAGGGTCACCCAATCAATACTGACATGCACACATCTTGGGGGATTGAGGAGCAAACAAACAAATAAAAAAATAGGGGATGTGTGAGACAAATTCTTGGTTGGCATTGAGAAAAAAATTTCCTTGGCCTTTTTCATTGTCTTTGGAAAATATCAACATCTATCCCAGCCTTTAGTTATACTGTTAATGGATTGTAAATGATGTGAAGTTTCTGAAATTTGATCATAATATTTATTTAGAACTGTATAAATATTTTTAAGCTTTTCTTTATACATTTGAATAACATTAAATGTTAAGACAAAAATTAATACTTAGTATCATGGTAAATCTCACAAGAAATTTTGGAACATAACATTGTTTATGCTTAGTGAAAATTGAATGTTTTGAACAATCAGTGTGCTGAAAATACAATATATTGCTGAGGATTGCATTTAATTCAAATGGAAGGTTGTCTAATTTGGAATGTTTAGAGTATTTTGTCGATTTCCAAATGTATTGATAATCAGAAAGAAATGTGTGAATTTTATGAGAAGAGTCGACTTAGACAAAAAGTATCAACAAAAATATAAGACAAGTGGACTAGTTCATCTCCTTAGTTTTATAAACATGGTTTATTTTAAAATGTTCAGCAAGATATTTCACCTTGACTTTTTTTTTATACTGGTATGTCCTTAAAAATTCTATATCGACCAGATCTCGTGGTGTGCATTCTACAGCACATTATCCCCAGCAAACGGACATTTCCTTCTTCCACAATGAAAGAGTTCTGTTAACTAAAATAATCTTGGTATCAAGTTAAGTCTTTCTAACTTTCTCAATATGATCAGATCTAATTTTTACTTTTAGAATCTTTGGGTACATGTTTTATTCAGTGTTCTGACAAGTCTAATGAAGGATAACAACTTCTGCTGTCTTTGTATTCATTTTCTGACCAATTCCATTTACACTGATCTTAGTTTTTGTGTAGCAAAGAAAAAATGCAATTGAGAAGAATAGCATAATTGCTTCACATATTAGATATGATTTTAAAGTATATTGTATTAAATTTGTATGCTATATATGTATGTTTACTTATTTGATGATTCAAGAAGAGAGAAATCTTAATTTCAAAGACCTCTCTATAAATATAAGTACACTGTAGGAGGAAAGCTACTTGAAATGATGAGCTTTTAGATAATGGAGAAACAGCATCAAGTGCCATTTTTTCATGATCTTGCACACACAAAAAATTTGCTCACAACTTGTGTGCTGCTCTGTATTGATCAGGAAGACTCACAAAGATTGATGGTCCAGAACTACTACTATCAGCCCTTGATGTATTGATCTGAAACAAAGAGCTCTGCTGCAGCCAGACACATTTTGATGCACCCAAATAATGATAGCAATTATATCACAGACATCAATAATACAGTGATATTTTGCCTGTGATGTAATGTTAAATATGATAGTGTCGGATGTCTTTGAAGATGTAATGGCATGAAATAATTGAAATCCCTGTCTGAGAGATGCTGTTGTATTGATTGGTGAATACATTTTCTTCTATGAAGATTAAACCTTGACAGAGAGGGTGTTATACATATATGTGTGTATAATTATTTGGTCATGTAAGGGGTTAAATCGAAAGAATGATGTCTGATAGAAATCCAAATTAAAATGATTAGTGGGAGGGGGTAAAGAGCCCCAAAAGTTTTTGTTGTAACTTGCCCCTAATGAAAAAGGAAATTTTGCATAGGTATTGTAATTGTTTTCATTAGATGTGGATTAATTGTGTTTTTTAGTGTTGGTAAAGACAATGGCATAGTATTTTAAGATTTTTCAGAAACATTTAAAAAATATTGTTGGGTGTAAATTGGGTATTCTTCATTTTCTAAAGAACAAGGTTCACTTTAAGGGCCTTTTTAGGCCCTGTGAATTTCTGAAAAAGTGAAACTGCTTTGTTTTAGTTGACAATGCTTTACATATCATTTAGACTCTTGATGATTGCGAAAAATGACGTAATTTTCTAGCTAGTAAATGCATTATGACGTCATGAATTGCGTCATTTTCCTCATATCCTGAAAAATTCAATGAAACAGCCAATTTTTAAAGCAATTTTTCAATATTTCATATAGAGTGCAACCTCTGATCTAAAATATTTAATTATCAAATGATAAACCTTTTTCTGAGGATTACAAAACATGTTTTATTTTTTGGATCAAGAAGTACGCTCATATTATTTTTCTTCTCTGAAAGCACTCAAATATACCCGTTTTCTTCAAAACTCAAGAACTGTACATTGCAATTTCATAAAGCCTGTTTTCCTATACCTGAACTTTCAGAAGAAAATTTTTAATAGGAAATGTAAGCACTAAGTCTCTACTATATCTTGATGTTTGAAATGGAACATAGAGTGTTATTTTATAAGTATTAAAAGTAAGTAAATAATTTATTACAGTGACATTTGTATATATATACAATAATTTTACATTCATTAAACAACTAAACATGTATGAACAACACCCGGCCCATCAGACCTATAAGTCACTTTAAGAAATATAAATATACATTACATGCATGAAATTTTTTGTTGTCTCATACCATAAATGTTATATATGAAATTCGCAGTTTGACATGGGAAGTGAGTTAATAGATATTTAAAGAGAACATTTAAATCATTATTATGTAAATTTGAGGTTCCAGTATTTCTTAGAAAGTCTTGTCTACAGTTTTTATAGAGATTACATTTTAATAGAAAATGAAGTTCATCCTCTACTTTGTTAAGATCACAGAGATTACATATTCTGTCTTGAATATTGGTTCTCTACAATAGTGGTCAGTCTCGATACGCAGTGGGAGCACCCAACACCGGAATGTCACCATTGTAGACCTTACTGGTTTCGGCAAGTCCATCTCAACGTAATGTTCAAGGCCGTATTCTTCCTTAAGAATGCAGTACATCCGTAATTTTGCAGATTTTTTAATATCAGATTGCCATTTGGATTGTTGATTTAAAAGTTGTCTCTGAATAAAAATTTGAATATCGCAAAACTGCATGTTATGGAAAATGTGGTTTAAATCTGGGTTTTTCAAAGAGAATTTTATAAATTGGTATACCTACAGGGCCATTTTATGCATAAAGTGAGCCTAGCTCTTTTACCAACAATTTTCCTTAGATCAGTGATATAAAGTCATTTGAGAATTTTATTTGGAAATTGGCATTTCAATTCTTTTTTTCTTTCTTTTTTTTTTTTATCTATATGCATGTCATGCCCTGCTATTAAGTGGCTGTTCATTTGACATTTAGAGTATCTTTCCTTTTCTTTAGAATACCAGATATGGACTGTACATTTGAATGTGACAGATGTAAATGACGAAAAGCCGAGATTTGTAAACCAGCCTCACCCGTTCTTAGCCACTGTACCTGTCAATCCCAGAATTGGAGAACTTGTATATGAACTCCTAGCAACAGATCCTGACACAAACTCTGATATACAGTATAATCTTGTGTCTGGTAAAAACATATGATTATTTATGAATTTAATGAAAATTTATTTTTGAAAATATGACATTTTTGGGCAGAAATATGCAAAACATAAGGTTTGCATTTGAATGCTTTTTAATTTGACGTAATTGAAAATGTAGCATACCTGTATATGACTGATAGAATGACATCATTTGTTGTTCAGGACTTCGTAAATATACCTCACTTTTAGAAGAATGCAGAACATAGATCATAAATCCTTTGTAACTTTTTTTGTTATTTATAGTTAATATATGATTATGATCATTTTATAAAATTTAATATATTTAGGGGGAGAAGGGAAATTCACAATAGAGCACATAGACAGGGGCATTGGTCGACTTGGTCGTATTGTAACAACAGTTAATGGAAATGGACAGTTCATACCAGGTCAGGAGTATGAACTTGTGGTCTCGGCTCAGGACCTGGGGGCTCCCATCATACAGAAGTCTAACTTTGAAGTTGTCCGCGTCTTGGTGGGGTCCAGACCCCCTCAGTTTTACAGCTTTTACAAACCTTATGTGGCTTTCATCACAGAAAACAACCAACCAGGTTACAAGTAAGTTAGAAGATTGAAGATATATATTTAGATGAAAACACAATAAAATAATTTTTCATTATTAAGTGTGCAAACTAATTGACATTTTAGATTGTTCTTTATGTGGTATGAACTTGCGTGCCTCATACAATTTTGTTCTTGTAATTAGATTGTGTTTGCTGCATCCCAATTGGCTCTCTGAAGTTTTCTTTATAGCCTTATCTTGATAGTGTTTGAATCTGCAAACTCTATTTAGTATCTTTTTTAGCATTTTTATGTGTCTCCTGTGATTACAAAAAGTCAGTTCTAGAGAAGTTGCTCAATTAAAAAAGAAGAGAGGGAAATGCCATTTCAACAGTGCTAATACAACTTGTTTTATAGGGTAACAGTCATACCCTTTATCAGCATGGGTTAGGTCAGACTGGTGCTATTCTTAATGGTACAGACACTGGAATGAGATTCTGTGACCGAATACTTTAGATAATGACTGATCTTTTTCCTCCATGTGTCTCACAAGGACAAGTCTGTTTTATCTTTCTGATAAGAAATTGTTAGTTTTCCTTTTTGTTGACTATTGTATCTGAGACATGCAGGCCACAAAATACATGTAGAGATAACTGATAATAGATGGTATGCAATTTATAATCACAATTTTTATACAAAGCACAATACTTAATCTATATACAATTTATGAATTGAATGATAACTCTATATATTATCACTTCTTGGGAATTGTCATGGAAATGATCAGTTGAATTCACTACATGAACATTGCTTCTACTGTATGAAAACAAAAATGTTTTTGCATACCAGTTTTAAAGCTTTTGATTTATAATCAATATGTTGACAAATCAATAATCAATATGTTGACAAAAACAGGTTGGCAAAATGAAAGAGCTTTGCAATGAATACAAAAAAAAATTTTGGATAATGCATCTTTTGAAATGAGGTATAATTTTTTTGCTAGAAATATGTCCAGTTTGCATGTTGAACTTTCTAAAGGATGCATCCCCCAGATAACGCTAGAGTGATTTGATGGTTTCAGAGATCCTGTGTTATTGTCTTGTTTCTGAAAGATACAAAACATTATAAAAGATACCATTTTGACAAGTTCAATATCTAAACCACTTCTCTTAGGAAGAGCTTAGGCTGATTTGTTAGAGGCAGCAATAAAGCTGACTCACTGGTTTTGAATTGTGATTTACAAAGTCAGGAAAAGACCCTAAATTTGGGGAGTTATCAGGAGGGTCTGACATTTCTGTCATTTGAAGATTGCATGAGATCATTCATGAGAGTGGATTTAATTTCCAGTTAAAGAGTAATTTGACAACTGCCTCAAAAACTGAAAATCCACAGAAACATCCCAGTGGGGTTATGTGGGTGGTATATTTTTCCAATAATCATTTTTGTGCCAATATGTTCTGTGTAACGTTTGTCCTTCATTCCCTGTTTTAATCAGTTTTGGTCTATCTCAATGGATCTTTAGGCTATACTGATAAACATCAAATCTATTTTTTTTTTAAATTAATCTCTACCTGCAACAATTTCGATCAATTTGGCACTATGTTTTAAAATTAGTTTTAGATTGAAAGAAAATTGGATTGCCCAGTAGTTTGTTTTATTGTGAACATTTGAAATAGATCCAAACCAAGACCCTGAAAAGTGCTAAGCATTTGTGTATGTATTCATGTTTTTGTATAGCATGGCGAGAAAAAGTGTGATCTAGATATTTCAACATTTCAACAGTTCCAGAGCAGATGATGGTATCATGGTAAATACAGCTGCACACTGTGTAAATTGGGCTGGGAAAAACTCATTGTTCTATAAATATAAACTCTCCCCATGTATGATGCAGAAACTTGCCAAAATAACAGCAAGTGAAGCAGATTTAATATAGCTTTGATTGAAAATGTTATGTAACACCTATACAGTGTCATTTTATAGCATTAAATAAACAATATAAGTCACAACGTGAAAACTTGATCTTTTCTGCAAGAGATGCATTTGATATGTATAAGCACTTATCTTTGGGTGTGAGTGTGATTCAGGCACATCTATCTCTGTATCACTTGTCTTTAGCTCCCTTGGTGTAATTATAATGCTGAGCTGTCTTACAAAAGGTTAACACATTATGATTAAAGAATTTTTGGAGTGCTGTTGCTGCTATTTTTGATAAAACTATCAGACATTAAATTCATTGGCAACCTGTATATCTGAATTTGTCTGAAACAATCTGATAAGAAAACAAATTTTATAAAAAGGAAAATAAAATGGCAGAGGATTTTTACTTGATTTCTTGTCTTAATCTTTTTGAAGTAAAAAAAGTAACATTTGATAAAAAGTTATGTGGTATATGGTTTTAATAGTGCAGAATAAAGAAACAGGTCCATTCAACCTTCCTAGTAATATCAACTTTCACTATAATTTGTAGGTTGCAGTCAGAAGGAACAACTCTTATTGTCCAAGCCAAGGCTTTCCAGTCTAAATCTGACAAGGGAGCTGTGGAGTACCAGCTTACAGACAACTATGGCTACATTAGCTCTGTATTCTCTATCAATTCCGAAGGAGAGATCGAGGCCCTACAGAGTCTGGACTATGAAACCTCACCTCACACTTATACCCTTAAACTTATAGGTACAGAAAAGTCCACAGGGCTCAGTAATGCCACCCAGGTAAGATTTCAGTAGTTATTATTTACTTGAATACAGATATGGCTGTATATTTTGGTATATTTTACCAGAAGTAGCATAAATCAGAGATTTTTTATGAATTTGTTGGATGGAGTTTATTATGATTTGAAGTGACAACGCAATTCTTTTGATACAGTTTTTTTTTTCCTATACTACAAATTTTTTCATAAAATGAGTGCAAGAGACATTTTAGTGACAGAATGTATTTGTTACAGAAGTACGTAATGCTACTGTAGAAGTACAATTTCAGTTCATATATTACAAGCACCAGTTCTTTTGCATATCTGAAAACCTCGCAATAAGTAAGACTTGTTGTCTTTGTAGCTGATTGTCCACCTTGAGGATGACAATGATAATGCTCCAGTGTTTGAATTATCTACCTATACCAACGTCACAAGTGAGGGCACACCGATTAACTCAGTCCTGTTTTCAGGTAATATTATGGACAAAAATGATCATAAACTTGTAGTATGCTACATGTATTTGTAAACTCTAGTGAAAGATCCTCTATGTAAGTCTGTCTTATGGAGGTGAACATTTTTATTTCTTTGAAATATATATATATATATATATATATATATATATATATGTATAGTCTAAGGTTGATGAGTATTTAACACTTATGTAGTGGAATCAAAAAGTTTATTTAAATAATAAAATGTTTTCTTTGTAAATGCAGGAATTAACAGTTGCATCTATTGCAGAAAAAAATTTGCCATGGGCAGTTGCAACTGTTATCCTGCATTGACAAAGAAAGAAAGACATTTTATTGTTTATATTTATGTCTGTATAAATAATCCTATACAATGACAGGTAAATTAGGTTTAAGTATGTAAAAAAAATATATATATATTTCATTGATCTGTACATCAAGGTATGTTTTTAAGAAATCTTTCATACATATAGCCTTGAAAACTGGTTCTTACTAGTTTAGGGTTAATGGGATTGATTAAGGGAAGTGGTTTTCATATAAAGTAGAAAATATTCCCTAGATGTTCAGTAAATATAATTTTCTGTGTCACTTTTTTTCAATAGAGTACATGAAAAGTTCTAGTCTCTTAAGAGTTTGAAAATTTTACTTTTAATGCAAAATAATGAAAGATAAAAACTTTATGTGTATAGTTTGGTGGAGAATTTCTTATTTTGGAAAAAAAACAAGAGTAAATTAGTGGTTGTGAAGAACATTAATTGATGAATCCATGGCAATTTTGACAGTGACAGCAACAGACAAAGACTCCGGATCTAATGCTGAGCTGACATACACAGTCAATGATGATAGTTTTGTCATAGAAACCAGAAATGTCAATGGAAAATACATCGGAGATATAAAAGTGGCAAAGTAAGTTATTATTTAAGTTGCCCATTTTTATATAATGGGCAACAGGAACTTTATCTGAAAAGTGTTTAAAACCAGAAAGGGTCAAGAAAAGATGTTTAAAGGCAATTTAAAAGCATGTTTTTGTTGTGAAGAGTAACTGCATCATTGTAAATTTTTATTGTAGGAGATTAGATTATGACAGTCGAGCTGATCGCCAGTACAAGTTTGATGTCAAAGCAACCGACCATGGTAACAAGTCCTTCTCTGGACTAGCCAGTGTTGTATTGTATGTGACCAATATTAATGATGAGGCACCAGTTTTCAGTGAGGAGAAGGACAACATTGTGGCTAAGATTAGGGAAGATCAGAAAGCGGGGAGTTATGTCACAACTGTACAAGCCGTGGACCCAGATGGAGACAACATTGAATACTACTTCTCTCGTGAGTGTGTTTGAATGAGGGATTGATTAAGATTTTCGTCTCATCTAAGCTTAATTACCTGTCTTGCTAATTTTTGTAAACTTGGTAATTTTGTAATTCTTCCAATATGAAAAAAAGTTGATCCTCAAGAGAAATGATGTTTATTTATAGATTTTTCACTCTATGATTTTCTATTTGTAGCAAAGCATCAAATATCAAAAAACTCCTTGTTCCGAATTGAGCCACACTCTGGAATAATCACCCTGACCAATACTATTCCTCCTAGCATTCCAAGCTACATCTTGAATGTGACAGCGTATGATGATGGAAGTTGTTGTGGGGGCTATCCTCGTCTTAGCAGTAGTTCCTTTGTCATCATTAAGATCATGGACATTAACAACAATAATCCCACATTTCCCAGCTGTAATTATGCACCATCAGTGTTGGAAAATCAGCCACCAGGAACCAGAGTTGTGGATGTTAGTAGCATTATTGATATGTCTCTGATGATCACCATTTAAGTTCAAGAAAATTTCAAGTAACCAATATCCTGTCAAATTCAAGCAAGGTGTTAGGGTCAAAATTGAAGTTTTACAGCTATATAGATAATTATACATGTATGTCTCTTAATAAAAAAAAAAAGTTGGTGTTTCTTGTACACACTGACTTATCATTCAAATGTTCTAAAATTATCTAAGCATAGGGGAGTACAAAAAAGCTTGTTAACGCTCTTTCTTCTAAATATTCAGAATAATATTTCATTTTTCAGGTCTTGGCAACAGACCCTGACAGAGGAGATAACGGTAAAATTACTTACTCTGTTGTAACTCCAAACAACCAAGAAAAAAACTTTGAGGTCAACCCAGAAAATGGCACTGTGGTTACCAAACGCATGTTCGACCGTGAAAGTGAAGCTGGTGTCCGTGGTTACTCGGTCACTATCAAAGCAGAGGATCATGGGGAATCTCAGCAGCTTAACACGCTTTGTACATTCTGGGTGAGAATTCTGGATATTAATGACAACCCTCCAATGTTTGATACAGAGTCTTACATGCAGACTGTGGTCAGGAGTACCAGTGTCAACAAGAGAATCATGGGAGTTTTGGCTGTGGACAAAGACAAAGAAGTGAATGCAGAAGTGCAGTACTCTTTAGTGGATAACCCTGGGGACTATTTCAGGGTGGACACTGATACAGGGGGACTTTATTTGCAGAAACCTCTTACATCTGTTCCTGTGAGTATAATGATTGAAAAGATTATTGCTTGTTGATTGTAGAGAACATTATAAATGATGAGGTATTTTTGCTGTGATTTAACGTAGGTCGCAGGTTTGCTGACGTCGTTAAAACTGGGTACGCAATTTATATGATTTGGGCGATTTTCTTGTGCACATTTGATTATTACGTCACAATGAAAAAGAAATCTGCGATGATTTTTGTTTTATTAAATTCTTCAGTATATGATTATTTAGCTATAACTTTTCTAGGAATTGGTAGTTTAGTGTAATATTATTTAAGCAACAACTTATCACAAATAATGAAGGCTTTTTACGATTTGCATAGTCAATACAATACTTAAATAAAACTTTTGTTGGAATTGGTAATTTAGTGAAGAAGGCTTATTACGATTCGAATGATCGACACTGGAAGTATTAAAAAATGTTTAATTATTTGTTATCAGTCGCATCTTCTCGGGCCTTTCCTGCAAACTTGGAGAAACAAGTGGTTGTTTTTCGGCTTGTCGGAAAGGCCCGAGAAATTGCAATTTGTTTTCACTTGGTATCGCGAAACGATATGGACACAAGGTTCAACTGACCTTTTTTTCTTTGATCGTATTTGAATTAACAGTTTGTTTTATTAAGAAACATGAGAAAAAAGCCATTATTTAAAAAAAAACGCAAATACACCTGTTACGTCAAAAGATTAAACTTTATTTCTAAAAAGGATATTTTTAAAATATATAGATCTACAAGTTTATCATAAATTAAATACTGCTAAGGTACGATGAAACATAAAGACATTTTTTTAGCGACACTGACCTCCTGTTAGGAGACAACTATTTGAATCTGAGGGAGGGGGGGGGGGGCAAATTTTACCGAGTCAGAATGTTTATTTTCATGTCGGTGAAGACAGATAATTTATTTCCAAAAAAAACAAGGACAGATTATTTCGGGGGGGGGGGGGGGGGGGGCTGCTGCTAGAACTAGTCATGGACAGATTATTTATTCTGGCCTAGTCGAGGACAGATTATTTATTATCAACATTTTCGAGGACAGATTATTTATTTCCAAAATTTGTAAGCCTCTCTCCCCTCGAATGAATTGATCGTCCCCTAAGCAACAGCTTGCAATGCTGTTACCTACAGATTGTATTCGCTACCTTGCTTTCCATGTCCAACAAGTAGAATTAATGTTCTAAAAAAACTGGCTGTTGATTACGTCAGATAAGATTAATTTTTAAATCCTTGTCCCATTTACCCTATGAAAATGTGGTAAGTAAAAATAAAAATTTTGTTTAAATATATCATGTATATACTGAAAATATATTGTATTTAGCCGGGACGATATTTGGCAGAAATTCGAAGATTTGAGCGCCTTAGTTGCTGAATGGTCTAAATAAAAACATTTTATATACTTGAATTAAAGGGTACCGTTTTTCGCCAGTACGCTGGAAAAGAAAATACACAGCCAAATGTAAGGATATATACGTCTAATCTACGGAAAAAAAAAGCAAATCAAAACAAACAGAAAAGAAACGGTAAGAAAACAACACATAAAGAAAGTAAATTGGAAGAAAGAAACTAAAGGATTGACTGTTGTTTTACGTCCCTTACGAGAATTTTCACTAATATAAGACGTACAAAAACCCTAATCTGAAGAGAAGCTAATAATCATTTCATTGATATTGAATTATTATGATACGATTCACAGGTCACTTAAAGCAGATAGACGTGAATTTCTTTTTTATCAAAATTATTTTGTCTTATTTTTCTGCACTGAATACCGGATAACTATTCACGGCGACAAGCATGACGTCGCGATATTTTATGACGTCGTTCTTAAAAATGTTACATTTTGCGATATAAAAGCAATTATCCACATTTAAATTACGCGAAAACTAACCCAAAGACATATTAATTTTTTCGCATTGATTTATTTCAAATCCATTCTTTGTTAAAATACCAAAAGGGAAACAATTTCGTCTGCACCATTTAAATGTTATTGATATTTTTTAAAACAAAATCTTGCCTCAAAACTAGCCGAAAACGATGTTTTTCTTACATAATTCAATAGAATAACACCGAAAATGTAACGACAACAATGGCATGTTTGGGATTTAATTACACAAAAACGATGCAGACGAATTTCTTAAAATTTTCAGAGAATATAAAACGAAGGTACAGGATTCATATAACTAATTTTCATGATATGTTTTCGGGCACTTTTAAATGGCGTGCAAACCCGCGACCTATGTTAAATGCTGATTTTAAATTCAGAGTTAATGCTGACTTAATTCTGACAGAGTTTGGATTGAAGAGCTAATGATTTGATAATACTGATGCAACATATTAAGGGGGGTGACATGAAAGTAACTAAGATTTTGTTAATGTTTGTTTCAATCATGTTCAAGAAATCCCATAACTTATATATTTTCAGCTTTACCAAGAGAAAATAATTCTGAGAATAATGGCCAAGGATAAGGGAATTCCTCCTCTATCCTCCAATGCTACCATAACTATAACCTTGACAACAGGAAATCAAAACCCTCCCACTTGGAACGACAATTATGAAGGTCAGACATACACAGTGAATGAAACCTCCCAAATTGGTTTTCCGATAGCCACATTCAGTGCCACCTCCCATGTGGATCCCCCACTGGATGGAGTTAGTTTTGCTTTGGTTGATTCCAATGGGAACTCTCAGCAGACTGTGGAAAACTTCCGTGTAGATTCCCAGGACAAGACAATGAAGCTGAAGGTGGCTAACCCACTTGACGTCAGTGTCAAGAGTCTATATACTCTTAGATTAAGAGTGACAGTAAGTGTTTTGAAAATAATAGGAAGTTCTTGTTTGAAATTTTGCATCTCATTATGTCACTTGTATTTACTGAAGGAATTTAAGGACAAGTTGTGTTTGTGAACTACACATAACAATAATATGATGCAGTTTTGTGCAGAGATAGTTTGTAAAGCATTCCTTACAAATGCTTTAGTGTAATCTGTCTTTCCTAAGTGTTTGCAAGGTGTAATGTATTTATTTATGGAAATTTAAGGAGCTGAGTGGTCAACAAATTACCCAAAAGATCCACCTAAAATATGAAATTGAAATATGATTTTTCTAGCTAGCCATTAACTGTTATTTAGGAAAGGAAAAAAATGTTCAAGCTATAATACTAAATCAATTTCTAATTGATAATTTTTATAAAGCTCTTCTTTTCCTGGAGGTTTAAATAGTTTAAAAGTGGCCATGACCTCCAAGCCCTCTTTATATAATACATTTCGTTTCTAGTAGAACAATCTTCTTTAAAAAAAAAAGAAGTAAAAGAATTCTGCAAGAATATTTTACATTCTTGAAAAATTACAAGAATACCTTGAATTCACTATATTCTGAAACAATTTGTAGAATCAAGGACTTACACCTCTGTCTGATGAGATAAGGATCACTGTGAAGGTCCTAGACATGAATAACAAACAGCCACAGTTTGAAGGATTGGACCCCACCCTGAGTAATTCCTACAGAGGCAGTGTTCCAGAAAATGAGGAACCAGGGCAGTCTGTCATCACAGTCAAAGCTGTGGATCCTGATCTCCAGGCACCAAATAATGTGGTAAGGAACTGTGTTGAAATGATGTTCAAAAGGGGGAGGGGACGGGAAAATATAAAAATATTTTTTGTTGAAATTTTCTTATTTTATGTTCTGTAAAAGAATTTTTTTTTGTTGAACTTTGGCATAAGTAAAGTTTTGTTCACTTAATGATGATGTATTATTTATTGATTTTAATTATTTTTATTTTTGAATTTCCCTGCCATTCCTTAAATCATTTTTCAAAGATAAAAGTAATTTTTTAAGCAAAATATTTCTTGTAAATCAAACAAAAATGCATTTTTCAAATAAAACTGCAAATGATTTTTTTTATACCATTCTGTTCCCAGGTGAGCTACAGTCTAGTGCCTGATAGATATGATGCCTTCAAGAAATTCCAGATAGACCCCCTTAGTGGTTTAATCTCCACAAACTACACCTTTGATAGAGAAACCATGAAGGTGTATTATATTACTGTAATGGCACAAGATGGAAGGGCCTCAGACATTCCTTATCATGAGCCCAGAGGGACACCTAACTCTGGTATGTTACTGAACTGTCAATTTTTCTTATCATTTCATATTCTGATGATGACTGTCATTGGTCAAAAGTGGTCAACAAAATAAATTTACTTGCACATTCTCAAAATGTGTAGGTGATCTATTTATGTCTTAAAGTTTATAATATACATGTATATTTATGTTGCATAATTATGTCTGTAATATTTCATCTAAGACCTTAAAAACAAATGATAAGGATATGCTATGACTTGAGGTCAGATGTCATCTGTTGTATCCTGTGTTTTCTTTCAGCCACTACGCAAGTGATGGTGACAATTGCTGATAAGAATGACAACACCCCTTACTTTGAGAAGTTATTATATGAGAAGGACGTCCATGAACAGCCTGCAGATAGCAGTAAATCTATCC
Organism: Saccostrea echinata; assembly: GCF_033153115.1. NCBI lineage: Eukaryota > Metazoa > Mollusca > Bivalvia > Ostreida > Ostreidae > Saccostrea > Saccostrea echinata. The sequence continues at coordinate 2,585,952 of NW_026889765.1, forward strand.
TGACAGTCAGGGCAATGGACATTGATGATGGTCAGTTGGAAAATGAGTGGAGGCTGATATGATTTTAGCATAGTTAAAGAGAATAAGTAATTTGTGGTTCAGTATCGACCATCCAAGTCTGGATTTGGTTGTTATTAAAATGGAATATACATGTATCTAGTATGTATACATTCACCTGATGTGATGAAAAAATGTACCAGTATTTATGAATTAAATCTGCCATGTGAGAGAGATTGTGTTTTACATAAAGATTTTGTTTTTCAGCTGACACCCTCACCTACACAATAACAAGTGGAAACACAGGCAATGTCTTTGGCATCAAGTCCAAGACGGGGGATATCTATGTTGCCAAAGATTTAGATTTTGAAACTCCACCAAATGTAAGTTGTGAAAGGTTTTAAACAGTAAATTTATCAGTTTGTGTATGAAAGGTGCAGTAGCTTTAACTAAACTATATCATTTTACAGCTGTACAAGCTGAATGTCACTGTCAGTGATGGCTACCATAGCAACTACACAGAAGTAAAGGTCAGGGTGAAAGACATCAATGACAATGCACCAGAATTTTCTCAGTCGGAGTATATTGTCACCAGTGTAGTGGAGGAACAGCAACCACCTACTGAGGGATTATTTCTTATAAAGGTAATAGGACACAAAGGCAATAGTCCATGTAGAGGATAGAGTGTAGATTTCAGGCCTAGTGTCTGAAGAACTGGGATATTATTAGGTGTGAAATGATACGCCTCATTCACGATACGATATGTATCGTATAATTTTGTCTCGGTACGCTTATTATCGATACAATACGTTTTGATTGCAGGAAGCAAATTAGATGTTTCACTAAATCTAGTCACTAAATCTGCATGCAAATTGACTAGAAGACATTGATAACAATGAATTTACCGTTGAAAATTATTTTACAAACTATCAGCCCTCAAACATTTACGTTTTTTAGATTTTAATTGTGCTGAGTTTTACCTATGCCAAACCTGACTGAATAACGATCCCGAATGGAAAATGAACTGAACCGAAAATGGAGATTTTACACTATGTATAAAACCGAGAAAAAATACTGTGGTGAATCGATACTGCTGTGAACCGTTTCACCCCTAGATATTATCATATCTTTTAAAATTTACATTTTATGGGTACCTTCTCCCCAAATATTTACAATCTCCTTAAAACTGAAATTGAAAACTTTTTATTACAAATTATCTTTCTCAAAACACACATCAAGGAAATCATGTCCAGAAACTAAATTAAATTTCAATGATCGATTTGCCCTCAGATATACATGTACCATTGATTTGAGTGGCAAGTGAAAGGGGGGAAACTCTTATTCATGACAGAGCTACATGTTTAGCATAGTAAGAGAGAAACTGAATTCCAGAAAAGAGGGTCATTACTGTGATCGTGTATGAAAGTACAGTTGAAAATTTATTTTACAGGTTAGTGCAACAGATAAGGATACCTCTAGGCAAACCAACTTTAGATATAGTCTGAATACTGAGTATCAGGATACATTTCAAATTCATCCAACAACAGGAGTGATAACGCTACACAAATCTCTGGACCGAGACCTCCCTTATGGCCATGCAGAGTACCAGTTTAATGTGCTGGTTGTTGATGAGCCCAACACTGAAGGTGCACTGGTGGGGTATGCTTATGTCAAGGTCAAACCCCAAGACATCAATGACAAAGTTCCAGAGTTTACTCGTGACCTTACTGGATTTGTTCCAGAAAATTCTGAAAAGGGTAAGGAAATATGTAAATTTTATATTTTTAAAGGACTCTGTAAATATACAGTATATGTATAATAATGTGAAATTTGAATGTTTTAAACCTTTATTTAATAATTTGCACAGAAAAATACTTTTAATCATTTTATAAATTATACTTCAAATCTACGAGAATAACAAATTGCTTAGCAGTTAAGACTTTTCTTTCCAGGTAAAATTGTGATGACAGTAAGAGCCATAGATTATGACTTGGGAGAAAATGGCACAGTATACTACACACTGGGGAATAATAGGCCAGCAGATCCAAAAACAGGGGACAGTTTGTTTGTGATAGACAGCATCACAGGACTGGTCAGATCCAACACAAACACCCTAGACAGAGAAAAGGTGGACCAGTACATACTGCCTGTCATAGCCACAGACCGAGGAAAAGTTCCGCTCAGCAGCACCGCCTCTCTCACAATTCAAATCACAGACAAAAATGATGAAAGGCCAAGGTTCAACAAAAAGATTTACAGAGCCACCCTGCCGGAGAGCCAGACTTCAGGGTTGATAATCACAGTGGCTGCCACTGATGACGATATTGGGAACAATTCTAAAATTACTTACTCCCTGAAAAGTGATCTCAACTTCTTCTCCATCAGTAGCCTGCCTTCCAATAAAGGGGCCCTCAATGTCTATAAAGTAAATACATTGTGTTTTTCAAGATGCTTATGAATTGGAAAAGTAAGATCTGTGCATAGTTAGATTGTTGTCATGTTTTTGCTTAAATTTGTGCTTCTTACAGTGTTAAATATGAAAGAATAACAAAGAGCAGACAGATTATTTAAAATACAATAGGAAAACTTTTATGTAGAGACTTAAGCAAGTCTTACACAACTCTAAGGATAATATTCAATGATACTTTTGCTATTATACATGTACAGCTGTATAGTTTTGTAAATTTACTTTAACTTATGATGAAGCTGTTCGCAGCTATTGTCAGCAGTAAGATGTCAGTTGATAATAATATGTATACATGTATACATAATATAAGATGAACAATAAAAAAAATCATAGTGAGAATAAGGGTTACCAATCCATGTTGTCATTTCAGCCTGTGGATTATGAGGACCCCAAACAGCGGTTCTTCAATCTTACCATCCGTGCCAGAGATAATAACCCCCTCCATTATGACGAGGCTTACATAGAAATCACAGTCACAGATGCCAATGATGAAGCACCTAGGTTTACAGAGCCAGTTAAAACTGACCATTTTCCTGAGAATATTCCAGAGAAATTCCTGCTCTACACCTTCACAGCCACTGATAATGATAGCTATCCCAATAATGAGTTCTTGTAAGTCTCTGTTGTTAAAATTATATTGTTCATTAGTACATTAATAGTACATTTTTAAATTCTTAGAGGTTGAATTTATATACATGTTTAACAATTTTAGATATCTAAAAGATTTCTTTTAAAAGCCCACATAAAGTCTTTCTGGTAAGGCTGAGTAAAATTGATATTACGGTTCTCAGGCCAATTTTTTTTTATTAAAATAGATGCAGGTGGGAGGCTTTTTAAAAATCTTTTTATTGGCGATAAATGAAATGCAGGAGGCATTTTTTTATTCCAGAATTTTTTATAACTATCACTGAAAACTCTTCATACATGTAGTTGTACTGGAGTCATCCTGTAGATATATTTTAAAATATCTCATAAAATTACCACATACATGTACAGTGTATATGCATAATTTTCATTTTTCGCAAAGAAAGTGTCCATGTTGAATGGCTGTCAGTGTCAATGTTTATACCAAATGGCTACCGGGAACGAAAATTGAGTGCAAAACTACAAGAAAATGAGGGCAGAATTTTTTTTCCTGGATTGGTCTCTACATTACCAACTTTTTATTTTGTTGAAAGTACGATAAATATTGCAATGTGGCTTCCTCAAAATGAATGCGCACAGGCCCAAGAACAATAATTTCAATTTTATGTAGCCTAAAAATAAAATTCTGGAGGGGAGCCACTGAATTTAGACCTTTACCTTTTTTATTTTCATGAAATGCTCTCTTCCATGGCACATGTATGTAAAAAAAAAAAAAAATTTAAGTAGGATTACTTGCATTATTCTCTTAAAATGTTCATTCTCTTCATATTTTTCATGTCCATTTTCAGTTTTCAAATTCGAGAGCATTCAGACAGATTTTATGTGGAACAGGAAGGCAATCTAGCCCATGTAAAAATTCAAGCAGGTTTGGATGGTCAAACACTGGACAGAGAAACAAAAGACCAGTACAACATCCAGGTCTTGGCTATTGACAAAGGTAAGTAACTTTGATGCTGGAAGTTTGTTCAGTTCTAGAATAGAGGCATTTTCAGCTTAAATTAACAAGCATTATTACTGAAAAATATTTTTTCAGGCAGTCCACCAAAGACAGGTTCTGCCACTTTAAGGATAAAGGTCACAGATATTAATGATAATCCTCCAACCTTTGCTGAGAACTACCGACCCATTGTGATGGAGGAGACTGATCCCATTGTGACAGTGGGAACTTTCAGTGCTATGGACCCAGACACTCTTAATTATGGTCCTCCATTTGTTTTTGAGCTTCCACCATGTGAAGAGAACCCTACTTGTCATAATGGGGATCAGAACTTTTCTCTCATTTATGATCCAAGTAAGCTTGAGTTGTCAGTCTTGTAAAATCATCACTTTTCAAGGTTTTTTTTAGTATTCAGTGTCAGACTAGCTTCTACATGTAATTGTTTTTCATTTCAAGGTACCATTAAAATTTTGCACGTGTTATACCTCTTTAGAATTTTGGATGTTGCATTAGTCATCATACAGCCTAAGTTACTTGGAACTTCATCAGATAGTCTAAGTAACTGAAACTTGTTGTTTTGTGGCTGGATAAATTTTAAAATTTGTTCTTGTTTCAGATGGTGCAAAGGGAAATGGAACTTGTACAGTATTTGCAAACAAAAGATTCCTTCGAGAGCAAAAGAAGTTTTACCACCTGCCCATCATCATGAAGGACATGGGTGGGAGGGGCAAGCATATGAGTGGCACCAGTACACTCACTATTGAGATTGGAGATAAAAATAATAATCAGCATGTGGATGGGTTCAAGGAAATCTTTGTGTACAACTACAGAGGTAAAATAGAGTAAAAATTTCCTTACACAACATGTAGTCTCATCAGAAAGTTGAAATAGAATTAGAAAGTATAGTATGTGTTCTATAATTTGACTTTTCAGTAGGGAAAGTTTAATACAATGTACCAAGTTACTTTTAATTTTAACATTTTTTCCTTCAGGTATGTTTGGAGATGTTGAAATTGGGCGAGCTAATGCGAACGACCCTGATGACTGGGATTATGTAGATAAACACTACACCATGATCAGTCGAAATGGGATGGAAAAATTCTTCAAGTAAGACAATGATTTATTCCATATAATTGTATGGCTACCAGTTGCTGTCTTTTTCAAATTGACTTTGAGAAATCACTGTATACATGTAGTTCCATGATTGATTCCTAAGTTGCTTCACAGAATCTCAATAAAAAGTGGTATCTTTTTCAGTGTCAGTAAAATAAATGGGACCATTACAATGAAGAGAGGAGTTCCTGCTGGTATATTTGAATTCAAAGTGGAAGTTCATGATTTTAAAGTGTTTACGAAGATAAATGCTACAGCCACTATTAAGGTCGTTATCAAGGAGATATCGGAGGAGGCAGTATATAAGTCAGGATCTGTCAGACTAGCAGGTAAGGATGAATGGACTTTGTTATTAGGAAGAGTTGGTGTAGTTTTACTAGTTTACTTCTCTGGTAATTTCTCAAAAAAGTGCAAGTAAATGTGATATATGTCATATTTCTTTATCTTGTTTGTATAATGTAGGAGTATGTTATTGATCAGGACCAATAAAACGTGTATTCTGACTCAGAGTTCATGTATATATTTTATGTGCAATATCCTTTCCTGTAGACTTCCTTAGCTAAAATTATGATAAGAAAATATTAAAATTCATGATTTTTTTCATATTTCAAATCCAGTTTGCTTTTCATTCTTCAGGAATTACAGCTGAGGAGTTTGTTGAAATACCTAATGACATGTCAGGCCAGAGTCATTATGATAAATTCCGCAAACTTCTGGCTGAGAAGTTGAGGGTGGCCATTTCCTATGTTGAGATCTTTAGTGTGATGAAGAATGGTCCATATGTTGATGTTAGATATGCAGCACATGGGTCTCCATGGTATCCAGCCAACAAACTGGATGGCATCATAGCCACAAATAAAGATCAGGTAGTTCATACAGCTAGAATTTGATAAGCTTACATATATTGAATTCAGTTTTAGAAGAAGGGTAATTAATGGAGTGGTCCATTTGGCCATCTTGAAAGTTGAATATGCTGAATACTTGTACACTTTGAAAAAGCTTTTGCTGTTCAATAATGCATAAACACATGCTTTCAACATATGCAAAAAAAAAAAAAAAGGAATAAAAATGAAAAGAAAATGTTTTGTATGCTTAAGTTAATGATTTATTGTGTGACACAGTTTGCTGCTGCAGCTGGAGGCCAAATTGTTATGGTCAACATTGATGAATGCCAGAAGGAGATCTGTGAAAGTGGGGGATGCTCCAATGTTCTAGTGGTGGATGAGAGGAAACCTAGTGTGGTTAACACTAAGACCCAGTCATTTGTGGGGCTGGGGACCAAGGTAGTAGCAGAGTGTCAATGTAAAGCCAGGGACTTCTCAAGGCCTCTGAAGTGCACTCCAGACTTCTGCTTTAATGGAGGGACCTGTGTTGAGGACAACTGGGGGGATGTAAAGTATGTTAAATTAAATTTCATTTGGATGTAAAGTGCAGTCTGTCTGTACTAAATTTTTGGTCATCAGAATCACTCAGATGAGCTGTTTCTATCTGCTTCCATATGTTTTTGTGTGGTGTCCATTATTTGGCGTTCCATAACTGTTGAAGAGAGCAATAATGTATCTTTTTGTTAAAAATACATGTAAAAAAAGAAAAAGTTTTACAGACTTCTTTGACTTCCTATTTGTATTAAATATGTGGCTGTTGATATGACTCGTATGTTTTAAATAGGTGTGAATGTCTCCCAATGTTTGATGGATTCCGTTGTCAGCAGACAACACACAGTTTCTCTGGAGGATACACACTGTACCCTCCCCTTGCTCAGTGTGAGGAAAGCATCACCAGTATAGAATTTGCCACTCTGAAGGAAAGTGGACTCATCTTCTACAATGGCCCAGTAGACAAGATGAGAAAGGGAGACCCCCAGGATTTCATTGCATTATCACTGATTCAGGGTTATCCTGAATTGATTGTCAATCATGGCACAGGAGCTGTCAGTTTGAGAGTGATGGGTAAAGACAGAGGGGGAATTACCAGAATGCCAGTCTTGAATGATGGTGCATGGCATCACCTCAACATCATCCGGAAAGGAAGGGTCAGTTGTTTGCTTATACTAACAGTTATTTTAATAGTATTTGTATTGTAACGTGATAAAATTGAGGATAGTCAAAATGACATATATCTTATAGTTTTACATATACTGTAATGATGTTAAAGAGTTCATATATTCCCTCCTGTCAGGCAGTCTTTAAAAAAATGTCTGTTGGCCCCCTTCTGACTGACTGACTTAAAATTGCCTTACTCAAAACTTCCAGGAAATAACATTTTTTTTAAAGACTGCCTCGTGTAATGATTTGTAAAATGTACATGTGCTCGTAGGAAGTTACCCTGACAGTGGACCACTGTAGAAATGCTCAGTTTGATACCCATAGTGAAAGCAGAGAAGACCGACGACCTTGTGAGGTCACGGGGTCAACATCAGGTCAAAATAAGTACCTAAATGTCAACCAGATGCTTCAGATGGGAGGACGGTATACCACACCTGATTTTCCTCAGGGAATCACTCAAGAAAGATTTGAGGGTTGCATCAGAAATTTGTATCACAATGGAGAGGTATGGAAAAATGACAGATAACTTGCAAGTTAAGTTCCATTTTTTCCAGCTTGCATTTGAAGTGAATTGCATCGAAGGTTATGTCACAAACACAAAAAAATTTTAATTGTAAATTTGCATTAGGATTGAAGAACTAACTTGAAAGTACATTTATAATAGTCTTGTCTCAAGAGATTAAAGGAATTGGATGAAAACTTCTGTATGAAATGATTTTTTTTTCAGCTGTATGACTTGTATACCAGTTTAAATCACCCTGGAGAGAATCATGGGAATGGCTGTCCTGCAGAGGAATCAGCCTGTAGCAGCCTGAGCGGTAAGAGATGTGGTGACCACGGAACCTGTCAGATGATAACCCTTGGGGACTCTGAGGTGGAGTGTGTCTGTAAACCAGGGTATCGTCCATCAAAGTCCAATTCTCCCAAATGTACTCGAGGTTTGTATTCAAATTAGATTCTTGTACAGAAAATTGTGAAACATGAAAAACTGTACCTTGTTCTCTGCAAAATCAAAAATGAAAAATGAAAATAAAATTGCAGAGAAAACGAATTCAATACAAATTTAAGCTCTGGAGGACCTAGTTTTTACATGGACTAGTACTTGTGAAAATCATCAATTGTGATAGTTATTGGCACTTTTGAAATGTAAATTTATTGTGTAAAAATCATTTTTTTTAATTTCTTGATATTTTATCTGTGCAAACTTAAATTGCCTTGAACTTTCAGAGACGACAATCAGAAACTATACAGAGAAAGCATACATGACATGGAGTCTGAAAGATAACTTCTTCAATATGCTAAGAAAGGATAAGTTAGACATCCACATTAAATTCCGGACCCGGGATCTTGATGGAGGAGTACTTCTTCATTTGCCATCAAACTCACATGAATACATATCAGTGCAGGTGTGTAATCTTATTTCTAATGCATTATAATTTTCTTATTTTATAAATATCGACAATTAGTTTTTTTTAGTACTAGTCTTCTCAGTTTGAGAAGATATCCCATGACGAATATTTCTCATATCTTAAGTACAAAATGTATATTTCATTTAATTTAGATCATCAATGGCCATGTTGCTGTCATATACAATTTGAAGGATTATGATAATTCTTTTTCGGAAAATATAATTTCCCTCTCTGAGGCCCCAGCAGCTAATGGCCAATGGCACAGTCTTTCTGTGAAAAGGATTGGGAGATGGTTTCAGCTGAAGATGGACAGTGGAGAAGGGAGGTACTACAATGAAACATGGGGATCAATACAGGATAGTCAATTCTTTGACCTCAAGAGGGATCACATAGTTTCAGGGTCAATGGTGAAGTTTTACCCTATTGCAGATTTCCATAGCAAAGATCTTAGAGAGAGTAAGTTGCATACAATTAAGTAAAATTTATTTCCCTAAATTTTTTGTTTAATTTTCAAAAATATATATGTATTTCAAATGAAGTTGGAGAAGTATAGGTTCCATAACTTATGCGAGTTAGTTAACAGGTTTTCTCCACCTTGAGTTCATAGTCAATAGGCAAGAGGATTGATGAGTATCTATTGACAATTAAAAAGTTACGGAATTACAGTTTGAGAAAAATAGTAACTAATGAGCACACATGAAATCTTTTTCACCCTCTACTGAAATTCTTCAGAAATGCTACTGAACATTATCTGCATGTAACACATACATTACATAGCACAACAGATGTTATGTAACGTGTTAGAGAATCCAAAAAAAAAAAGAATCACTGCATGGGAGTGAGTGATGCAACATATACTGTAGCAGTAATGAGAGAAATAATAATAACCTAGGCTTGTTTAATTATGAAATATTGAATGATTTTTAGTATACATGTATATTATTATTTGATTTCAGTTCTGTATTACTATTTCTATGGTATTAACCAATATACAATATAATTAATTAAAAAAGAACAAGTGTACCGTTGCTAATACACATTATGTGGTTTTTTCCAGCTTGTGTTACTGACATTAGGATTAACAATAAGTGGTTCCCAATGATGATTGAGGAGAATAGCCAGAGTGATGCAGCAGAGGTGGAACTAATATCTGGGGTCAACATGGGTTGTGTACGTGATGATTGTGCCCAGGCCCGCTGTCACACCTTAGGACAGACAATCAAACAAGTCTGTGTTCCTCTTTGGGGAACTCATGACTGCAGGTAGGACTCTTGCTGCGAGACCTCTGTTTTTGAAATGGAAATTGCACTTGGAAATTTGATTGTCTTTTGTTTCATATAAAACAACTTGTCTGCTTGCTACCTCTCACTGGTGCATAAATAAATTCAAATTTCAAATATATTTCTTTTTTTTTTTGAAATCAGATTTGATTTTAATATGATAGCAATATCTTTTAAGGTGCCCTCCTGGCAGTGAGCCTGGGGTAGGTAGCACATGCCTGGCAATGGATCATTGTCAAGGAATTAATCCTTGTAAAGCAGGAGGTACTTGTATTAACCTGCCTTTCCCTGAGACTTTCCGTTGTCTCTGCCCTAAAGGCTGGATTGGCCCCACATGTAACCAGCAAGCTAGTGCCGTGGAGGAGGTGGTATCAGCAGGGGGCATCAAGATGGAAGTCCTCGTCATCATCATCGTTAGTCTGATAGCTGTCACTTGTAAGTGTTTGATCTTTTTTAGAGGTGCATGTATAATTTATTCATTTCATTAAATGAGAAAAAAAGATTATTTATTTAAAAAAAAATGTTTGGTTTACTGTTTGAAGAACTGGTAAATTGAGAAAGTATTTGCAGCAAAAGCACATATGGAGAAGGCCTGAAAGTCATATTGATGTATTACATGCACAGTAGTGTCTATTGAGTCGCTGAGTACAGAATAATCTCTCCCTTTTCAAAATTAACTTTCATATAATAATTTTTGCCAGTAATTGCATTCCTGGTGTTTCTACTGTGGCGGTCACTCAGTAAGCGAGACAAGCGCAAGTCTATCCTTTATGATGACCAGTATGATGACATCAGGGAGAATGTGGTCAACCATGATGAAGAAGGGGCAGGTTAGTGGATATGTAATCTTTTCCATAGAAAACCTTTATTCTGTATACTTCATATAGTTAGATTTTATGTGACTTTATTTTTATGAGCCAATGATATTGGATTTGGTTACAATATTTTTTCTTTTATCCTCCTTCAGATTACCTACTTCCTTTTTAGCTCACCTGAGCTGGAAGCTCAAGTGAGCTTTTCTGATCACCCATTGTCCGTCGTCCGTCTGTAAACTTTTCACATTTTCAACTTCTTCTCAAGAACCACTGGGCCAATTTTAACCAAACTTGGTACAAAGTATCCTGGGGTGAAGGGGAGTGTAAATTGTTAAAATAAAGGGCAAAATCCCATTACAAGGGGAGATAATCAAGAAAAGACAAAAATATGGTGGGGTCATTAAAAAATCTTCTTCTCGAGAACCACTGGGCCAGAAAAGCTGAAACTTATATGGAAGCATCCTGGGACAGTGTAGATTCTTAATTGTTCAAATCATGACCCCTGGAGGTAGGGCGGGGCCACAATAGGGAATCCAAGTTTTACATTGAAATATATAGGAAAAATCTTTAAAAATCTTCTCAAAAACAACTGGGCCAGAAAAACTGAAACTTATGTGGAAGCATCCTAGGGTAGTGTAGATTCTAAATTGTTAAAATCATGACCCCCCAGGGGTAGGGCGGAGCCACAATAGGGAATCCAAGTTTTACATTGAAATATATAAGAAAAATCTTTAAAAATCTTCTTTACAAGAACCACTGGACCAGAAAAGCTGAAACTTATTTGGAAGCATCCTGGGGTAGTGTAGATTCTAAATTTTTCAAATCATGACCTCCGGGGGTAGGGTGGGGCCACAATAGGTATTACAAGGGGGAAATCTGGTAAAGAACAGCATGGCCAAAGTTACTCAGGTGAGCGATGTGGCCCATGGGCCTCTTGTCTCATTCATGGGTTTTTTTTGGGCAAAAAAAAGGGTGGCAAAATTTTACTTAAGTTGTAGTTATTTAAAGCAATGTACCAGAGACGGTTTGTTTTTATAAGAATTGCAAGATAGGTTTTTTTCCCCAAAGTTACAGTGTACCTTTTAGATTCATTTTTCTCAGCTCTACTGTCATTCATCTGTCTGTAACAAAGTTTCAAAATGCTGCTCCTTGTACAATCAATTTTTGTCCAATATCAATAAAACTTGGTACACAAGTACACTATAACCAAGATACATAATTCTTTATATCAGTTTTTGATTTCAATAAAGGGTGTTACTAAATGATAACCATCATCCAATGAGTAACTCTTTAATTAACTAAGGATGACTGATACCTGAAACATATAGAAATAATATTACATTACATAAATGATTAGTTATCTCCTCCCCCGGGGACAAGTTTTTTAGGCATTAATAAAACTTAAAAGGTCTGTATAAATCAAATATCAAATTACGGAATGTTTCATATCACAACTGTACTTCAGTCATTAGTAATTAAAGATCAATTGAACTGTCCAATAATCAGTTATTCTCTGCAGAATCCATGGAATCCTGTCTAGTATTGCGGCATGGTCTTCCAGGCGTCAACAACTCTTTCTTTCCAGGTGCATTGTGCGGCTGAAGACGAGCCAGAGCGCGGGGTAAACGTGTGACCTTCGGTTTGTCTTCATGTTCTGTCGGAGGAGCGACTTCGTCCTTGTCCGTCAATAGTCGTCTTGGCGATAAACGCGACTTAGCGGTTGATTTTGGGGTCACGACTGCAGGTGAGACCTCTCCAGATGTAGCAGGTGAACCATGGTTAACAGGTGGTGGAACAGAAGGGCCATCCACCCTGGGAGTCACATGCGAAGGTTGTGGTGTGCTACATTTCAATGGATTTAGAGTCAATGTTTTCTGAGTCGAGGATGAACCATCTGTAACAGTCTTTTCTGAAGGCTGTGGCATTCTCGGCATCGTTTCAATTGCACTGGGTGAATTGCTGTTAAACGGGGTGAATTTCCTCAGATGCTGGCGATTTCTTAGCGTAACCCTTCCTGTGCCATCTACACGTACCACATACTGGTGGTATTGGCGGACCTCAACAACAACTCCAGTGCGTTCCCATCTCCTTGGGTGGTTGCCCATTAAGTTTTGGATATACACATGGTCTCCAACCTGCAGTGGTGGTAGCTGATGGGTATGCTCATTCCATCTTTCATGCTCTCTTGAGTGGCGTTTGGCAAGAGCTAACTCTCTACTCGACATCAGTTCCTTCCATGTATCATGAGGCGAATATCTACCCATTACGATTGGTACGGCATCTCTGATCGGACGACCAAACAGGATCAAGGCTGGGGATGCCTTCGTCTCTGGATCAATGGAGTTCCTGTATATAACTAAAGCCCTCTGAAACTTATCCACGTCTAAGGAACCATTGGCTGTGATGTTGTCCGCAAGCATACGTTTTACCATCTTCACTGCAACTTCAGCTCAGCAGTTGGCATGTGGATTTGCAACTGATGAGATTCTATGTCTGACTCCCCAGGCTTTCAGGAATTCCTGTGTCTTTCCAGCTGTATACTGAGGACCTCCATCTGATGTTAATTCCTCTGGGATACCAAATGTGACAAATGTCTCACGAAGGCGCTTCACCAGTCCATCCGCTCCAGACTCCGATCTGTATACCATGGGCCAGTTGGAGTACCTGTCCACAACGACAACATAATCCTTACTGTTGTAGGTGAAGTAGTCGCTGCAGATCTTCTGGAAAGGATATTCAGGGGGAACTATATCAGTAGGTGGCTGCATGGGGTTTGACTTAGCCATCTGGTGACAATGTCCACACTGGTCCCTCGTCCTGGCAATATCCACCGTGATATCTGGCCAATACACCGAGTCCATGGCTCTGGCACGCATCGACGAGACTCCTTGGTGTGCTGCATGAAGTGCATTGAGTACTGGTTTACGTAAGGCAGGTGGAATGACTATACGCTGTCCCAAGAGAACCACACCATCAACAGAGCATAGACTGCCAGAAAAACGATGAAATGGGCGCAACTCCAGTGGCAAATCCCTATAATCCTCTGGGAACCCTTCTTCTATCTGCTGAAGCAGGCTAATATACGTAGGATCTGATGCTGTGGCTTCACATACCATATCCCAAGTTACAACCATGATGTTGGCATTTAATGCAGTTGTAGCGGCAGCAACTGTGGAGGTATCATCAGCTTGATCTCGATCCTCAGTAGATAGGCCGAAACTGGTGGGTGTATCACGACAACTGGCAGAGCAACTGTCAAGGGACTTGTCTACTGTGGCATCACCAGGTAATACCAGTCGATCTGGGGGGCAAGCTGGATGTCTGGAAGCTGCATCCAGACCAAGGTTCTTCTTTCCAGGTACATGAACCACCGTAAACTTGTATCCAAGGGTCTTTTCTTTCAGGTTAAGGAGACGTCTGTTATCTATCTCAGTGAGTGATCGGTCGTTCAATATCTGGAGTAGTGGTTTATGGTCAGTGGCGACAATGAGATCTTCGCATCCGAGCACATAGTATCTTGTCTGGTGGAGTGCGTACACAACAGCCAAGGCTTCGCCTTCGATTGGAGCGTATCTACTTTCTGCTGGGTGGGTGAATCTACTGCCGACCAAACAAAGCTTCCATCCGTCATTACAGCATGCTGGGGTCTTACTGGCACAGCTGCAATACTTCTGCATCATGAAGAAGCCAATACCATCAATGGACCAGTCTGTGGCTAGACAGGTCATGCGTGCTGGGTCAAACAGACGAACACCTTCCTTCATCTCCTGGATAATGACCTCTTTGGACTTTGTAAATAGTTCATCTAGCTCATCCGTCCAATGGAACGGTGTAGATGGTTTCAATAGAGCTCGGAACGGTTTCATCTGTTTAGTTATGGCAAACGCGTAGGCACCTTGGTTGACCAATCCAAACCATGCTCTTGCACCGGTAATGTCGGATGGTGTGGGAAAGTTGCTGATTGCATCTAGGAACTTTGTGCTTGGTCGTATATTTGTAGGAGTAATTGTGAGTCCAGCAAAATCTACAATATCTTGAGCAAACTGGAACTTCTTCGGGTTGAGGGTAATACCATTCCGAGCACAGAGGTCTAACCATTCGCACGTCTGGAAGAATGCTGCTTTAACAGAATCTGCCCACATACAAGTGTCATCCACGCATTTGACCTTGTTCTTGAAGTCCGTAATGACAGCATCAAATCGTTGGTTGTAAGCATCTCCGCTGGCCATAAATCCCTGTGGAGCTACCTTGTATCTGTACCGTCCCCATGGTGTGATAAAAGTGGTAAAGTGACGGTCCTCCTCTCGAATAGGTACAGAGTGGTATCCATTCCAAGCGTCAGTAACGGTCTTCTTCATACCTTGAGGTACCCTGTCTGCTAGATGAAACGGACTCGGTACATGATGGGTCTGGCGTACGGAGTGACGGTTTTGTGGTTGAAGATCTACCGTCCTTCTGGGCGTACCATCAGCTTTACCTGTAACTACCATCCTGGAACACCATGTTGTAGGGGTATTCTGGCTAACTTTCTCCAAGTCTCCAATCCTTACGTCTCTCTCCAGGTCAGCATAGACTTTATCCTGCCAATGGATGGGTACCAGTGCTGGCTTGTGAACAGCAACTGGTCTGGCATCAGGATCTATGTGAAGCTTTAGGGGCTCACAGTTCATCAGTGGTAAAGGTTGATGTTCACATACGTTAAAAGTTGTAGCACTGTAGTAATCAAGTAGCCATTACTTTAATGCATCCACATTTTCTTCAGTAGCGTCCAAGCCTGGTGGTAGTGTTGTTGGTAGTGGAGGTGGATTAGGCTGACGTCTGGGACAGGAGCAGGTAGTCTCATCTTCTACAGAAGCAAAACTCTCTGATGTGTCTACGGGATGGTTTGGGAAGTCTGCATGAATTATTCCAGGAGAAACCAGTGCCTCCCTGCAGATGAAAGCTTTTTCCATGACATCAGATACATAACATAATATGCGTGTAGATTTGGAACCATCTCTGACCCTCACATCAACTGCAACCGCTCCAATAACCCCAAGGTTTTCTTTGATGGCACCTCGCATAACGAGCTTTACTGGAATTAGGTCCTTTCTGGTAATTCCCAGGTTGTTGGCTGTCTGTAATGGGATTATCGTACTCTGGCATCCGGTGTCAGCTACCATGGTCAGTTGTATCGTTTTGAGCCTTGTAACATCTTTGATGGGATGTCCAAATGACGCATGGTCCTCGGCCAAAGGTGTCATATTAACCAGTAGCATCGGATGAGGTTTGGACGGCCTAGCTATCCATTTTCCTTCGAAGATGTGATGTTCAAGACGTGCTGTATTCTGATATTGTTCTGATATGGTACATAGCTGGTCGTAGACATAACCAACCTTGTCGTCAGCATCTTTCGTCGGTTCCTGTGATGGTCCCTGATTGCGGAGTTTCTGTCCTCGTCCCTGTGTACAAGCCCTTGACGATGAATCACGATGTCCCCAGGCACCACACGTTGAACACTTGCTGCATGACTTGGTATAATGACCCTTAACTTTACACTTGGCACATGTAGATGTCCAGGCCTCGCAACTTCTTTGTCTGGCTCGACGATCGTTTCTTTGTCCGTGGGCAGGTCCACCACATGCCCAGCACTTGCCTCCAGGTCCTTGTACTGATTTTTGGCTATGGGTCGTTGTCGACATCGCACCGGCTGAATCTCCAACTGCACTCCGTGTAACTTTGCCTTGTTCCTTCTGTGCTATGAAGGAAACAGTCTCTTCCAAGGTTCTGTCTGTCTTAGGATCACCAAGCAGGTCAGACAAAATTTCAGGGTCTGCAATTCCTCTAACCAGATTGTCAAATTGTGTAGAACTGGTATCAGTCATAGATGATAACCATCATCCAATGAGTAACTCTTTAATTAACTAAGGATGACTGATACCTGAAACATATAGAAATAATATTACATTACATAAATGATTAGTTAGTTGCCATGTTACTAAAAATAGAAAATTTGTGAAATTTTTCTACTCCTACAGTTCCAATTTCAATAAGACTTGGTACACCAGTAAACTATACTAAGTTACATGATTCAGTTTCATTGGTTTTTAATATTGACTAACAATATTGCCATTGTTACTAAAAATACTGTAGATGTAGAAATCTCTGTGAAATCCTTTCAAAATGCTGCACCACCTACAGTTTTGGTTCAATTTTCAAGAAGACTTGGTGCACAAGTATACTACCCAGTATATTAAGATACATATTTCGTGTATCAGTTTTTGATTTTGACAAAGATGCTGCCAATGTTTTGTAAAAACTGAAATTTCTGTGAAATTCATTCAAAATTCTCCTCCTGCTACAGTTTCAGTCCGATTTAAATAAGACTTGGTACACAAGTAGACTATACTATGATTCACCAAGTACACACCAATAGAGCTGCATTCTCTTCAGAGACTTCTGGTTTTAAATTTACAGGTGAAGAAGATCAAACCTGTTATGACATCACAAGGCTAAGGAAACCTGATTCTAGTTTTGATAGAGGATATTACTATTCAACATTATCAGCAAAATATAGAAAAGGCAAGTTTCAAAACACTTTAGTGTAACAATAATACAGAAAGAAATCTTAAGCAAAATAATGAATTTTAATCACATTGTATCTTCTACATGTTCTATAAGTAAGAATATATGAAAAACTTTAAAAACATTGAATTACATTACATTATAAACCATGCTTTAATTTGTAGGTGTACCATTAGATAGTCCAGAGGTTGCTGCTTTTATTTCCGACCGTGTCCAGGATGTGAATGAAGACCCTGCTGGACCTCCCCATGATAATGTGATGGTGTTCTCATATGAAGGAGGAAGCAGCACTGCAGGCTCTCTGAGCTCACTCAACACAAACAGTAGTGACAACGATCAAGACTATGATTACCTGAATGATTGGGGACCAAAGTTCTCTAGTCTTGCCATCATGTACAAAGGGGATGAAGTTGAATGAGAGTAATAAATAGGGATTTTAATGAATATTTTTGTAATTTCTCTTTTGTACCAAAGATTCATGTTCCATGTGTGCACTAGTCAAGAGACAGGACTGTCTGATTTCATATACATTTGTCCAAATATCCAATTTTACAGTTTGAGAGATTTTTTTTGGTCATTGTTTATAATGTAGTGATGAAAACTTGCAGATGCAAAATTTGCTCTAACAATATGGATATGCAATATGATTTTAAAAAATGTCAATTGTTTTTTGTCTGAGAAATCTTGAAATTGGTACTGTGAAGGTGGTTATGCAGTCAAAGTTATAGTCTTGCTCATTGCATTAAGCACAGTTGATCAGCATTAAAGTTTTTATAGTCTATTTTCAAACTAGTCTGTTGAAGGTTGTGAGATCTGCTCCCTCATATTTAGAATATCAAAAAACGTTTACATCACTACGCAAATAATTAATCTCATACAGTGTATCATTGTTTGTTTTTTTTTTTCCCACCAAACAACTGTGCCAAAATCATAGTAGCTGATTTTGAAGAAAACCTCTCATATATATGAAACTTTGCTTCTATTTGAGGGATCAGTGAATATTTAGAATTCTGTGATTAGGTGCACATTGATGAAATAATAATGTAGGTTTAAGGCAAATCAGGTTAAATTATTTGAAAACATTCCAGTATATGTCCAAATGTTTAAGATACTGTAGTGTTAATTTATTTTTTGTTTCAATGTCAAGAGCTACATGTATTTGTTGTCAGTTTGCACATTGTCAAGTCATTCACAACTCTTGACTATGTTAAAAAGATAAGTCAGTTTTGGGATCTGTGAGCATTTTGCATACTTGTCCATTCTAAGTCTTGAATACAACATGTGTACACAAAACACTAACTTCCTGTATTTAGGGCATTGTCTTGGACTGATTACCAATATAAATGATAATCTTATAAGAACTTTAGTTTTCTATCACCAAAACATCATTATAACCAAATACCACCCAGCAATGTTTGAAAAAAAAAGAAACACTGCTGGTCAAGAGTGTAATTTTTAATATGTAATGACATATCAAGTGAAGATGAATTTGATTGTCATGTATAACAGTTGTCCTGTGTAAGGACATTTAAAATACTTGATAGTACTAAAGTGATTGCTAAAATATATAAAATGTGTTTGCTGTATTTTTAGTGCAAAGAATGTTGTCATTGCTATTTTAAATGAATGTTCAGTATTAAAACTTGGCCAATGTCAAGTTAGTTTTATCTGCATGTATTTATACATGTACATGTCTATTTGAAGCCATTTTTCCATGTAAAAGTTGTGTCATTTTAGAAATTTTGAATCCATATCCTTTCAATTTGAATGACGTTTCTGTGGTGTCAGTGTTGTATGCATGTTAATATGACAATGTGTGAAGAAAAAATATAATGATTAATAGATGTTATCTTCATGTGAGGTCTTACTGTAACACTCATGTACATATATACATGTGAACAAAATGTTTCTGTATTATTTGCGTGTAAAACTGCATTTGCCTGAGCATTTCACTTCAGCAAGAGTATTTCACTTCAGCAAGGTGCTTTAAATATATGTAGGTGCAATTTTCTATATGCCAGTTTTCTTTGCCAGTTGTGTAATAAGTCTGTGTTGAGTCAAAAATGGTTGTGAGTTGGTTATTTTTGAAATTTTGCTTTAATAGTTTACATATGTTTTTTCCCCTGATTTTCATTCTAGTTTTAGTTTCTTATTTTTGCATGACAGGTTTTTTTTCTGTCCCTCTCTATTGTTATCATTGTTATTTGATCTTTGAATAACTTGCAAATGTCCCTCTATACACTGAAGGAAAAGTTTTTTTTGACATTGAAAAAATAATGTGTAAAGGTGTAAATATTGAGCTTATCTCTTACATTTTCAACATAGGGTACCTGGCATTTACCACCAGGAAAAACTGTTGTTTACTCAAGTGGGCAAAATAATTGCAAATGAAGTGTTAAATCTATTCACCTTCCCTTATTTTTTTAAAAAAATGTTATGAATGCTTGACTTGATTACAAATTAAGTACATGTGTAATACACTGTATATTTCAACATATCTTATTCTAGGTCTAAGGGCAGATTACTCTATTTGCATAAAAATACCACAAAATCGGAATTCTTTGTGAAGTGTATAGAGGGCTCTTAATCAAACAAAAAACAAAACAAAACTGTATTTCTTTTTACATTGATGAGCAGGGTACTCTGAGATTAAAAAGTGAATGTAATAATGGTTGTCATATGATTTTTTTTACTTATTTTTGGGGGCTCTGTTGTTATTTTTGTGCAATAGTTTCCTTGTCTCTTTATTTTATTGTTACACTTCTTTTTAGTTGTAATGGCCTTACAGCTTTAGTAGTTTAATTACGTATTCAGATTATAGTGTTGTGAAAAATTAGTTTTTACCATGTTTATCACCATCTTTAATATTTTTTAATGAAGATCTAATTAAAAGAAATGAAAAAATCTATTTATTTAGAGTTTTCTATGGCAGTTTTGATGTTTAGCCTTAGATGTACTTTATGTAGTATATTAGTTGAAATGCCGTGCTCCGCCCAGTAAGCACCCAGGGCACTTTGAATTGGAAAAAAAGGACTGATAAAAAAATATTTTTCTTATTGATAAGTTTAATAATGTAATGTGTTATTTATTGGTACTTCTGAACATCATGCATTGGAAAGTTTTGCAAGCAAGCTTTAGTTGCAGCTGAAGTCAAATAAGAAATGAGAATCAATGATGCATTGAAAATTAATGGCCAAAATCTGAGAGTTGATTAATCCAATCATTTAAACAAAATGATTATCATCCCAAGGTCATGTAACACGATATGTACAGTGCAACATGTATGTAGTTTTTAAAAAAGAACAGTTTCTGCCATCAAAGAGTATCATGTGTTTGACATTTTAGTTACATGTTAATTTTCAAGCAAAACAAACAAACTGAACTAGGTAAACGGCTAAGCACTGGTTGAACATGTATGCTCTTGATTTCAATCACTGCAACTAGGAAGCAAGTGAGCTTGTGCCTTGCGACAGCTAGGTGTTTGGAAAGTAGGCGCAGTTGCGCTTGTCATCATGCTTATTTGCCAAGGCATACACAGTATTTTTTCAACAATAACAAAAAAATAATACCTTTACAAATAAATACAAATCTCTATTGTGAAAGAACGCATTTATAATTAAAATTGATTTTTTTATTCAAATATAGTTTGTTTTGTGCTATTTTAACAATGCATATTCTGAGACTCAATCCAACATTCCAGGGGCTTTTCCCTTGGGGGAGAGAGGGGGGGGGGGGGCTTCCCTAGCTATTAGAAATTTTTGCCCAGCTACGCCAGCTTATTATTTTCAGAATGGAAGTCACGAAATGGGGCTCTTGTGGGAGCAAGGATGCTAACTTGGAAAAATACAGTAAGCTTCCTTTGTCTTCCCTGGTATCAATCCAGTTGTAAGTCTGTCCACAGCCATTTTGAAATGTTTTGCCAAACATTTCATACTTTGATTGGGGAAATATAGAGAAACATTATGATATTTTTAACAAGCATTTCCCAAAACCACATTGTTATTTTTTTTTCCATTGATTTAATTTTTAAAGAATCTGGGGGAATAAGACGAGCCATGTGCCCATGCCCATTTTTCGGCTATGCAAGAACATTTATTGGAAAAAATCTCTCAATTGTTCGAATTTACTTTAGCATTTTAATGTTTACAGTAGTTCTCAAAATGATATTTATATTCTAAACAAGCTAAACAGTTGACTTTCATTTACTGTCACAAGTGTCTAACATGGGTAGGGACTTCTATTAATTAATCTGGATATTGAGTGTTAACACTTATTGTGGAGATATTATAAAAATGTTAACATTGTATATAATGATAGTGGTGATCTAGAAGCGCTTGTAGTAAAAATAAATAAAAGCGGGAATAAAAGTATTCAAATATCTATTATAATTTTTATCCGGCATTTTAAATAATTTACTGTAAATGAGTCCATTACTACATATATATATATATATTATTTCCAGTGAAAAATATGTTATTCCTATAGACATTTTTTATAAAGTAAAACAAAATTAACCCCCTCCCCAAAAAATAAAAAAATCATGACTCGAACACTTTCCTCAATAAACGTCCCTTTAAAGAGCTCCTCGCTAACCACTATACCACGTACCCATTTAAATAGCATACAGTTCTCTATATTTAGCAAGCATATTTAGACTTAGAATTTTTTAAGACCAAGGTGAAAATTTAAGTAAGTTAACTTAATTTTTTTATGTAGAGTGGGTCTTCGTACCAAATTTTTGCAAGTGTAAAAAGCAACATCTTTCCATTGCCTTTCATTAATCGTTCTCAAAAAAAATGGTACGATGACCCACTCTATTTAAAAAATGTAGTTATATCATCCAATTTATGTCAGTTTTTGTGGAAATTGAGAGTGATGCCATTTTTTGTGTTAATCAGAATCATTTCCGCTGTTACAGTATTCAGGTTTTGTCAAATTTGTATGCAAATGGTAATTAGCATTACATTAATTCAACAAAAAGTGAAATTTTTTAAAAATGAATTTACTGATTTTTTATCGATCGTTATGTAGGCATATGGCTCGGCTTATCCCCCCAGTTTCTTTATTTATTTTTTTTTTGCACGATATCATAGGGAAAAAAATTGTAAAGAATTTATAGTGTTTGTACATGTATGTGCATATTTGTCACCAAAGTTTTGTATAAATGTGTCACTCATAGGAGTTCGTCTTAGAATAATTAAAATTCGATTTTACATTTAAGTCACTTTAAAAGTTCTTTTGAGAAAGAAGTTGACACGCATAGGCAAAAAATGCCCTGTTTTAAAAAAAACAAAGCATCCCTATAGACAGTGTTTATTATGACTAAAGATGTTTTTTTTTCTCCTTTTTATGCCCCACCATGAATATGGCCGGGGCATATAATATTTGTCATGTCCGCCTTCCGTCCTTCTGTCCTTCCGTCTGTCCTTCCGTCACACTTTGCGTTTAGCTCTGTTCAAAGCTCAGTTTCAAAGAAACTATCCAAGATATTTTTATCAAACTTCATATACCGTTCACGGTAGCTCAGTCAGTAGAGCGCTCGCTCCGTGATCGGGAGGTCGTGAGTTCGAATCTCGGCCGCGACAGACCTAAGTCGATAAAAAATAGGTAGCAACTGTTCCTTCGCCATGCGCTCGGCACTTTGAAGTGAAAGTTGCGGGTCCTTCGGATGAGACCTTAAAAAACCGAGGCCCCGTGTCACGGCAGGCGTTGGCACGATAAAGATCCCTCACTGCTCAATGGCCCTGAGTGCCGAGTAAAGGTCAAAATTTGAAGCCCTTCACCGGTATATGGTGACGTCTCTATATGAGTGAAAAATTTTCGAATGGGACGTAAAACAACATACAATCAATCAATCAATCAATCAAACTTCATATACTGATATATATTGATGAGAGCTATTCAACTGCATCAACAATTTTTGACCTTGACCTTTCCTTTGACCTTGACCTCACTTTTCTTAAATTAGTGTTTAGCTTAGTTTTAAAGATACCATTCAAGAAAGTGTAATCAAACTTCATATGTTGATACATACTGATGTAAGGTATTCAACTGCATCAACATTTTTTTACCTTGACCTTTCTTTTGACCTTGACCTCACTTTTCTTAAATAAGTTTTTAGCTCAGTTTTAATGATACCATTCAAGATAGTGTTATCAAACTTCATATGCTGATACATACTGATGAGAGCTATTCAACTGCATCAACATTTTTTGACCTTGACCTTTCCTTTGACCTTGACCTCACTTTTCTTAAATTAGTGTTTAGCTCAGTTTTAAAGAAACCATTCATAATATTTTTATCAAACTTCATATGCTAATAGATACTGATGAAACCTTTTCAACTGCATCAACAATTTTTGACCTTGACCTTTCCTTTGTCCTCACTTTTCATGAATTAGTGTCAAACTTTATATGCTGATACATTCTGTAAGCTTTTCAACTGCATCAGTATTTTTTCACCTTGACCTTTCCTTTGACCTTGACCTCACTTTTCTCAATTTGTGTTAAAATGTTGCATTTCTAATATACCCTCGGCGGGGCATTCATGTCCTATGGACATATTTCTAGTTTTTTAAAATACCGATGTCGATCTTTGCCTGTACGTTACACCAATATGTAAAATTGATGATTGTGTCGTTTAGAACGATTGTTTAGAACAAAAGTTTAGAAGAATTGCAAAAGGAGAAATGTGATTTAGGATCTAACTCTTACGTTTAGACCAAATTTACATGGGAGAGTTCGACCATACTGTAAGAAATGTTGGGGGGGGGGGGGGGCTCCCTTAGACTAAGTAAAAAATTCAATACTAAAGGATGTGTTCACAATTTCAAATGAATTGACTTAGCTATAGGAGAGAACAATTTCCCGGAAAAAGTCACATCTAAAAATCAATGTTCATTAGTTGTTTTCTACCATACATATGTCTAAAATTTTCAAATTTGTATTTTGAACCAAAAAATGTATTATTTGCAACTTTAAATTAAACTCAAAAGTTGGCCAAGGCACCATTTTGTCTGTTAAAGCACCGATGTTTGCATGAATTTTGGCCTAGAAGTTCTTCCGAGCAGGGCTGCCCCTAAATAGAATTATGATATTTTGATAGGTTGTGATCTAAAGAATAATTTATTAAGATACTTTTTTAGGGGCACCAGGCCCTATGGACTAAATTTACAAAGAAAATCCTACAAATTATAAGGAATTCTTTTTTCGACAACCTGGTTTATAGTTCTAGTTCTTGTCTAGGTTATTGCGTTGGAAAGTATACACGTATTGCTTGTATTATCTGAGCTTAATAATATTATATTTAGAATTACATGTACTGAGTCAATATTCTAAATTCAGATCTCAAGTTTTGAAACAGTAGAACTAGATATCAGTATCTGCACTCCCTCGCAATTCATTTGTATAATTTGTATACATTAATGGCATGTTTTTATTATATCTACGGAAATGTGTTGTGAAATAAACACACATCAAGAAAAGAATTAAGACTATAAACATTACCATTATGTACAATAAAAAATAAAGAAAAATATCAAGTAACATTTCGACATAACAAACACAAAATGCGCTGACAATAGCATGCTATAGGTTCCTCCTATCTCCACATACTGAAATGAAATAATTTATAAGAAACGAATTAGTACATACATGTAGCCTAAAGTCATTGACCGGAACAGAAATCGACAAACTTTAAAGACTAAAACCAATCCCGATCCTATAGGTCGGCACCCCATTTATAACGGAGTGTTCCTTTATAGCCCCCCCCCCCCCCCTGGAGAATGGTGAAAAAGGATCATGAGCCACTTTCAGAGTTGAGTTACCTATTGACCTAGCATTGGTTAAATTATATGCAGCATCGTTACCCTGTCTAGTTTCCTTATCTATGGTATGAAAAATCGCAGCAAAACAGTATTCAATTTCAATTTATTTATTGATTCACCAAACATGTTGGCATACAACCATGTTACATACAAATGAAAAAAATACAGTGTGTTTTCAGATTACTAAAACATATACTAAAGTACATACATACATGCAAGTGTACAAATCAGTGAAGTCAACTACGTTTACAACTTGAAGTTATACATAATCATTATGCAAATAGTATAAACAGTATAATATGGACAGAGATGAACTAATTAATGCATTAAATATATATTATTGTGCTCTATTTTTAGAACGCAATTCAAAACATTCATGTAAAAATTCGCATAGTCTTCTAGAATGAACTGCATTGTCAGGATTACAAAGTACTTTACAATGATTTTCCTTCAACATGTTATCATTTAAATTATAGATGTTCAAAGGGTAATACTTTTTTCGCAAATCTTTATATATAGGACAGTCATATATGAAATGTGTTTCATTTTCTACAACATTTTTACAATAGTGACAAAAACGAGATTCTTTTGGGATACAAGGCTTTGAATTTCTGCCTATTTCAATTTCTAAAGGGTGTGCAGAAATTCTCAGTTTTGTTAATTTAGAACGTACAGATTTATTAATTGGAAATTTCAAGTAGTCTTGTAATTCATAGTTCTTTCTAATTTGACTGTAAAATAATAATTTACCACATTTGGTGAATTCAATGTTCTGAAGTTGCAAATTAACATTTTTTATGTAGAAATTCTTCAAGTAGCTGCTAAATGTGTTATCAGTGATATCTAATGATGGAAGTTTAAGTTTCTTTTTTAATTTATCAATCTGACTCTGCCAATTATCCTTTACATCATTATTATATAGAATGTCATCTTCTAAGAAAGCAGCAATAAGAATTTGATTTCTAATTCCATCTTTGTTATTATAGTTTTTTAGTCTCTTGTAATATTTAAACATAGAGATGAAAGCTTTGCAACAAATAGGAAGTGTTCCTAGCTCATATTTAATGGCTAAATTTGAAGCTTTTCTCTGTACACCCAAGATGTCTTTAGATATTAAATGCTGTATCTTTTCAAAAGGTAGTTGATCACAATTGTTTATATTAATATTAAAGTCTGAAATCCATATCTCAGAACCATACAAAATGATAGGTTCAATAAGTGAAGAATATAGTTTTAAAAGAGTTTTTACAGATAAGTTATTATGAAATGGTAAAGAGTGTTTCATTGCATAAAAAGCTTTTCTTGCACGGTCAGCTAGGTGTTCAGCTGCATACTTAAGTTTACCATATTATAAGTAAAAATAATTCCCAGATATTTATATTCATGTTCAAGATGAACTATTGAATGATTATAATAAAAACAATGTTGAGCTGTGTCAGGTTTCTTATTTGAGAAAATCATTGCTTTAGTTTTATCAAGGTTAACAGTCAATTTTGATTTTATGCAATATTCTGAGAGACAGTCTATTGAGTTTTGGAGACCTTCTTTAGTAGTAGAGATGAGAATTAAGTCATCTGCAAAGAATAAATGTCCGACATCAATATTCTGTAATTCAGGAGGGTTTGTGTTATAATTAACTAACTGCGAGTAGAAGTCATCAATAAATATATTAAAAAGTGTTGGGGAAAGATTATCTCCTTGTTTAACCCCGGGTGTAGCTATAAAATGTTCACTATAGCAAGAATCATCTTTACAGCAATATTTAGTGTTTGAGTACATATTATTTATAACATTGTAAAATTTCCCACCTATGCCCTTTTGGTATAGTTTGTGTAACATTAAAGTTCGATCAACTGTATCAAAGGCTTTGGTAAAATCCACAAAACATGCATAAATGTTTTGTTTCTTATATTTTAAGTACTTATTTATAAGAGTTTTTAAAATAAATATGTTATCTGTGGTATGGTGGTTTCTTCTGGATCCAAATTGATAATTACTCAAAAGGTCATTTGTTTCCAAGTACGAATTTAGGCGGCATTGTAAAAGTCCATTAAAAAGTTTACCCATACAGCTTGTAACACTTAATCCTCTATAGTTTGATGGGTTACATGGGTCACCAGATTTATAAACAGAAGTTATTTGTACCAAATTCCAGGCTTCGGGTATTTCCCCAGAAAAAAGAATTTTATTAAAGAGTTTTGTTAATATATTTAGAAGTGTACTTGAACCACTTTTAATAAATTCATTGAGTATTAGGTCTTGTCCAGGTGATTTACCAGTTTTTAGATTTTTAATGCCAAGCTTGACTTCACTGTATGTGAAAGGATAGTCCAGGGGAATAAGTTTCTGTATTTCAGATTCAACTACATGTACATGTTCACAGGAGTTATTGCCCTTAGAGCACAGTAAGTTTTGATAGTGATTCATAAATGCTTGAAGTCCTGGAGTGGAAGAATTTGAGTTTTGCTTAATTTTATTTTTATTTAGGACCTTCCAAAAATCCTTTGAATTGTTCTAATTTAGGTTGTCTATGTTTTTAGTTACTGTCTTATAAAATTCATGTTTTGATTTCTTTTTCATTCTGTTAAATTCTCGTTTAGCATTTGTGAAAGCCTGTAATAAATTGCAATCTTTTGGATTAATTTGAATCCTTCTTCCAAGTTAGTGGTCTTCTCTCTTTAGTAGAGATATATCATTAGACATGCAAGGTTTTGGTTTTCTTTTTCTTATTTTACAATTATATATTGGTGGTTTAAAGAGAAGGGTTTTAGATGCAGCTGTTAAGTATATTTTAGTTAATTTACTGTTAATATCATCAATACTAATGTCTTTCTCATTTAGACTTTTATCAAGTTCAACTAGGCTGTTAGAGCTTTCTACATCAACAAGGGCTGTTTGGTAAGCAAGTTTACATTGATTAGACCAAATGTACTGTCCTTTCAAGGGGGTAGATCTGCATTCAATATATGGTACACATTTAACTGGGCAATTAAAAGCACCACACTTAAATCTAGTACAAATAATGCTATGATCAGACAATTCTGAAGGTGGCATAACATTTAAATACAGTACATTATGTAAAACATGGCTGGTAGCCAACACGTAATCAACACAACTAGAACCATTAAAATTATAAAATGTACAGTAACCAAGGGAATCGCCAAGGAATCTCCCATTAAGAATTCTAAGGTTTAAAGTTTTACACAAAGTAGTTAAAAGTTCACCATGTAGATTGGTTTGACTATCAGTATTATTGCGTGGTAAAACAGAGTCAGGTGAATAGTCTAGAGGCACAGGGCAGTCACAAAATGTTTCATTTATAGAATCATGTGGAATAAATCAAGTAGATGTCCAGTACGTGCAATGAAGTCTCCACTTATAAATACTTCTCCAAGTGACTGAAAATGGGAAACTTCAGTAGTAATTTGAGAAAATATATTTTCAGATGCATCTTTTGATTTATATGGTTTGACATAGCAAAAACACAAGTAGAGTGTTTGTGATATACAGTTTGGAATAATAACATTTTCTACTCTTATCCATAAGGAGTTATCAGATTCTTTTTCTTTAGTAAAATGTTTATAAATTTCTTTTTTAACAAATACCATAAGACCTCCAGATTTTCTGCCCTTCTTTTTTACCTTTTTGGCATTTAGTACAAAGGGAGAAGCAAATCCTGGAAGATTGTGTGGTGAATCCTGCATGGTTTCAGAAAAACAAATAACATCATAATTATGACATAAAGAACTGAAAAATTCAATATTATCATCAAATTTTGATTTATTAAAACTATGAATGTTCCAGTAAGCAATATTGAGCATTCTGTAATATATTGGAACAACTGACTAGACCTGTTATATAATCATAATAATACATTTGAAAAAAATGTGTTATATATGCAGTGGAAATTCTCAACTCTTACAAAATTTAACAATAAATGTTGACATAAATTTTGCTTGTTATTTGTACAGTGAAAATTCAAACTTCATTCAGTATATTTTTCAAAATACAAGTGAACATAAACATTTTTTCTTTTTCTATTTTCACACTAATTGTGCTAGCCTTTGCACCAGTTCACGGAATTCCCTCTGGTGTCGTTGGGAGTTTCTGGAATCCTTACCTGGACGAGGAGGGCCCATGTATTTCCAATTTCGCTGGTTGTTAAATTTTCTTGTACTGGCATTGTGTAAATTCTGACTATAACTTGTGTACGGTTTTAGTCCGATTCAGGATTGAGGTGGAGTTTCAAGGCTCTGACAAGGGCGGTTTTTCCTTTTTGGTTAAGATGTATTTTATCGCGTGCATATAGGTCAAGTCTTCCTCCATGAATGTTATCAGATTTTATAATCCACACATTTTGGAACTTCTCCGTTAGCTTTACCAGCTCTGCATTGTAGTGACTTATTCTTTGGTTAAATTCAGTGTCATGTACTCTTTCAAAGGCTTTGAATAAGTGCACACGGACATCGGGTGAGATTTATTGCAAAACAGTATTGTATAAGTCTTCAGAGGTTTCTAATATAATGAGAAGGTATAGGTTATGATACTGAACGACTCAACAACCGCAGCATCTCGATCGAGCCTTTCAAACAGGCGGTGAATCAACACTGAGCTATATCTGAAAGTTGCCCTCGAAGATGCGATTACGTATTTTTATAAATAATTATGTACATGTAATTACATCCACTGAATATTTCTATTTTATTTCTTATGAAAACCTATTGCCATTAATCATCAAACAATTAATTATAAACTATAGTTATATCCAGATTTTTAAAGCCATCTGTATGAAATATAGGACTCTTCCATTGATGTAACGTAGGGAACAATATCGCGTTTTTTCATGTACCTTCACACGCTTTATAAGAAGAATTTCTACAGATATTAATATTTTTTCTTTGTTTCATAATACGGGAATCAAAAGTTGCAACCACTGCAAAAGAAAAAAAATCATATCCCGCTTACGCGGGTAATGTTTTTTTTCCTGCAATGTCGCAACCATAAATCGACATATTAACAGAAACATTTTGTTTACATGCCTGGAGGAACCGGGGGAGGGGGAATCCCCTTCCCAATAATTTTGCCAGTATATACTTTAGTATATAAAAGAAGCTAATTTCCAGTTGTGTTGACAAATTTTGGATGCCCCCCTCGAATAAATATCTGATCCCCCCTTTTAGTGCATATGTTAGGCTGTGCCCCCCCCCCTCCCCGCGCTGATGAAATTGCACTTCCTATGGGCTTGGTTAAATAGTACTGTTGTTATCTATTTACTCTACAAGGGCTAAACATTTTACTGGACCGTAAAACCTACTAAACAAAGATTTCCTTAGGTATCTACGGTATGAACTGTTATATGGGGGAAATCTACCCGTTTAAATAACATGTCGGGATAATTCCTTCACTTAATTGGTTTTTACTTATGCTAAAAATTTACAAACTTATTTTAAAATAGTACTAATAAGGTAATTGAATTCTCCTTAGTTTTGCTTTAACCTCTGGACATAGGAAGAAACTTGTTTTAAATTTTGATAATGTTCCCCATCTCATGGAACCTACTGGACAAGAATATTTCAATACTTCATTCTATTAATTCCGATTTCCATTAATTCGATAACATTTGCCTTACACTCATGTAATGAAGACGATTCTTCTTCCCTACCATTCATAAAAAATCAATTTATCATGTGTGATCATCTCACCGATACTCCCTTACAATGTGCATGTATTTGGTGTGAAGACGCTGGAAACTTTGAAAATTAATCCAAATGAGTCCTTTCTTTAGAGTTGAAGCCCCCAACCCCCCACACCCTCCCCGGCTTCCTTTCGAGAAAAAACAAACCCCAAATAAAGTCTACCAGATAGTGGACAAAAAAGATGCTTCGATCTATTTTCTTTAAAAAACTTAAAGGTTTCTGTACTGACCCAAGTTTTTCCAAAAGTGCACTGTCATAACCTATGTCTAACCTTTCAAACAACACTTTTAAAGCTTCCGGGGTTTATTGAAATAATAAATAAATGAATGTTTCCAAGGGGTCACATGGGCTATCATGTCTACATGATGGGTACGTTTTTAATACATATAAAGTGCGGTGTAGCAATGGAGCCTTTTAATTGATATATTCATGGTACCTGCTTCTTATCAATTAAACATGTAAAAGTACATATATATTATTTCTCCGCCCGAGAAGAGAGAAAGAAAATTGGATTAAGTTTGCAAGGAAATAAAATAACATCATGTTTAGTTAAAAACTTTATATTTTTAGCAAACAAAAAATCCTAGATTAAATGCAGAATTATACATGTATATGTATGGCGTTTTCTACCCTCTGGTTATGCAGTGTTCGGTAAGACATTAACCAGTTAATGGCTACATGTAGAATGTGCTTACATCTATGAAACACTGCGAAAAAATACTTTACACAGCTTCAAGGTCCACATCAAAAGAAGAAACACACACACATTAAACATTAATTTTTAATTGTTATATTCACACATTTGGAAGACCGGAGATTTTTTTTTCAGATGCCGATTTTATTTTATTTATTATTTATTTGATTTTATTTAATGAGCTTGTTTTTTGAACACATACATAATTCTCAAGTCCATACAGTATAGATTCAAAGCATACAAAATTTTCTTACTTTTTCACTCAGCTACATAAATCCAGACATACATATCTCGTAAGAGACAATTTGTACGAAATTAAAATGGACACTTACAATTACCGGTATTTTGCGTGTGTAGATATACTTGAATAGTGCAACTAAAATGTACATAATAAATTAATCTCTGAAAGAAAATTCTTAACGGAATCAATCAATTTTGTTTTTAAAAAATCCTGTTGTTCAATTTTGTGTTTTTGACGTTTTTCTGTCTTTGGCATGCTTCAATCAAACAAGGGCATATGGATAAATAATGCAATGTATATAAACTATATATAAAAAGTTCATCAGGTATAAATAAATACTGGTTAGTACTTAGTCTATGTACATAATACTGACTAGAAGTAAATCACAAACAGTCATGCAGTGTTTGTCTTTTATGCCACTAGATAAGGCCACAATGACTAGACCAGGAAAATCTAATCGAACACAGCGCGCTTTTCAGCACTAAATACGGAAACAGTTCACATTCGAACTATATTCTCTGGCGGACTGATACTGTCTTTTGATGACTGGTGGATGGAGTTTGGCACATCGCTTGTATTTTACTGGGTGGTCTTTGCAGTTAAAAGTATTCATAATCACACCTGGAATGAAAAATATTGTAAAACGTTAACAGCTACGAATCCACTATAACATGCAAGTTTAAAAGCCAATGAAAATTAGACATTGTCATTTAAAATGGTTTAATGAATAAGAACCTTTAATTAATATATATCTCATTCTGTTTCTGCATGCAGTACAACTTATAAACGTCTCATGCATATAAACAGCGTGTACATTCCAAGAGCATTTAGAAACTTTAATTAATTCAATTCAATGCAGCAAAGTGGCAAAACAACATAAGGTTGCAAATGTAATACAGGTATACAGAAAAGTGAAAGTATTTATTAGAATATAGAGCAAAGTTCCATAGGTAAAATGAACAATTAAGAATTGTTTAAGAAGAAAAGTTGACACAAGGGAAGTGGCAAACGACAAGCAAACGAATACGGCAAGCACGTGCAAGGATACCTCACTATAGGGGCGGAAACATTTCCATGTACGTGTTCGATTCGACTATTTATTGTTTCTCTATTAGACATTGGATAATCGGGTGGGACTTCTCGTGTCACATCAGTAAGCCTTTTACTTCGTCTCGAATACCTTGGTGGCATGTCGTTAACTGCTTGTCTATACGAAGTTCTGCGGGTATTATGATGCCTCCCTGGGTAATCGGGTGCGGGTGTGTAAGGCGGGGGTCCGTCCTCGTTTAAGAGACTGGGTGGGATGTCACACCACGCCCGTCTACCCCCTTCGTTCCTCACAAAAGAATAAAGTCCTTGCTCAGGATGATAAATTACATCTTGATACTGATCTTGATTTTCTGTCGCAGAAGAAATACTATTGGTCGTGTTTCCAGGCCGATCCCTTGCACGTGCCAAATATGGGTAATCACAATTTCTGGTCCTGATATTCTGTCGTGGTACACAATTTCTGTCAATGTAATTGTCTGAACGATTACTTTCAGACTGTAATCTTTGATTGGATTGACTTGCATTCTCAACAATGTTCGTAGAAGCTACACTTGGCGAACCACTTGGTACAGAATCTGCATTATGCGTTTCCAGTGTTCTAACAGGAACGCTGGGAATCTGTGGATTTTGTTCACTAGTCCGACCAGCTACAACTTCTGTCGAAGCAGTAGCAGGCATTTGTTCTGAGGACCTACTTGTTGCAGAAAATAAATTACTAACCGGATTTCCTGGCTGTATTGTCGTCATCTCTGGTGTCCTCACTGTCGTCTGCGAATTAGCTGCCGCTGGATGAGTTTCAGGTGACCCCACGACTTCGTTGTAGGATGGAGGCTGTAGGTCATTGCTGGTGGGAGTGGCGTACACGGAAGATCGAGGACATTCGCCCTCGTTCCCGCGTATGATAGGGATCCATGTCCAGATTTCATCGTAATTGGAATATCCCTGATTTAACCGGCCATCTCGAGGATTGGCGCGTCTGGGATCAATCCGCAAAACATGTGACCTGGATATACAAATACGATTAATACTACTTTAATTTCTTTAGAAAAGTTACAAGTTATCAATGGCCACTGAATTACTGCAATTGTCTTAAATAGAGTAATTTTTGTTTGCAGCCAAAAGGAGAACGATATATCAATTATCACATTTAATATGATTTAAACCAGAGAAGCACAATGATATTTATTTTACCCATTTGCACATTGTGCTCCAGTTTTCTTGTTGTTTCTGAGGATGCAGACCAGCAGAATTAGGAGGGTCATTAACAGGACCCCTCCCGCCACCCAAAGAATGATGATGACCGTCTCTATTTTCACTTCATCTCTAACAATAATACCGGTACCATTTTTTGCTGCATTATCTGAAACATCTGAAACAAACACTTCCATATGTATACGGATTCAAAAAATCTTAGCACAAAAATTCTTGCACAAAATTAAAAGTGTCCCTGCATATTTTAGATCTCCTAAAAATCTTATCACTTGGAAGTGGAATTTTGCCTTATGCGGCTACAACCATAATCCATGGAGTTATGATAAAAACCCAATATCATATCTGCCTTACACAGGTACGACCCCCGCTGCTCCGAGGCGGACTGATATTGGTATATTTTATTGACCAACTGATAACTGCAGTATACAACTGCCCAGTCATAAATATTCCATAAACGGTCATAAAATGCATGTGTTGTGCCAGAGAAAGTACACCATTGAACTTTACGTTCCTTACAGACATGAGAAAATACCAAGACGAACAGATCGAGCGACCATGAAAATTAAGTTCTTATTTTAGATCTTATATTTGACACCCGTGTATATATGTATATATGTACGCTGATCAATGAAGTTTGGTCATTGAACGTTGATGAAGCTTATAATGCGGTCATTGCGTAAACGTCCGACGTTAATGTTTGTATAAATATAAAGTGGCTAATTACGAGTATACACTGTATTACACCATTCAACTGAACATATAGTTTATATATAGATTTAGATTGTATTACGTAGGAATTTATATCATATATGTGAGAGAAACATCTTCCGTTAATTTTGATTCAGGAAGTGACTGGAGAAAAACCCTTAATGAGCATCTTTAAGTAAATTAAATAGAAATAATTATAAAATCAAATTGAATCCAAATTTTAAAAAAGAAGACCGCGTTTAAACATTAAATCACAATCCCCGAAAAATAACAAACTCACCCGAAAACAGAAGCCTATTCCACGTGACTGGCATGCTGTTATAACGATGTTACTCTAAATTATAATGTGCACAATGACCATAAAAACACAACAGCTCAAAAGACCATGAATTTATATATATCAAAAGAAGTCGATGAACTTGAGTTTATCCTACTTTCCGCGTTGATCCAAACTGGTGGAGTATCTGATGCAGATCGAGGGACCCCGAATGGTCAATACTAGCTCGGACCTTCAATCCCCGAGGTCTTGTAATCCATCAAGCCGGACTCACGCGCAACAACACACCCTGGGGAGAGCGGCGCGATCTTTATCATATTCATATCTCATCACAGGTGGGCATTTGTACTCCATCAAATTTGTCAATCGATTACGAGGTGATTGTAAATAATTTAATCCTTTTTTTATTTGTATACAGGCTGTGGCTTTGCGATTATCAGTTTTGTTTAGTTTATAACCTTATAGAACTTGTAGTCTACACCAGCTATAGTTAGTATCAAAACTCTTAAACAAAGAAAGTAGAATGAAATCGTAGCAATTTTATATAAAACATGAGGTTAAAATCGGTGTGAAACACGAAGAAAATCTGGTGTCTTTCTCTGGCCTGGGGGGATCGTGAACTAGTTGTCTTTTTTACTATTTAATGTTTCTGAATGTTTTTTGACCCGTCGTTCTTGTTAGCGGAAGTTTTATGATGTTAAGTTCTATGTAAATTTTTATTTTAAATCTTGATTTAATTTACGTGCTTTTTAGTTTGTTTGATGTTTAATTACACGGAAGTAATCATCAAATTTTCTAGACTTTAATTGATACAATGTATTTAAAACGTATAAATCTTTACTTAACAACTTGAGTTCTGCGTATATTTTGTTTCCCTTTTAATTCCAATACCGGTATGACCCTTATATACGAGAACTACAGTGATACTTAAAATCCGTTTAAAATCACCCTTAGGAGAAATTTTATCATTTTAACATCTTAACTATATTTTTGTTGTTGTGAATGACATTACGTAAATATTCTAATTTTTGGTTTAAAAATGTATATTTTATGGAGACAAATAGCATTTCAGCATCTTGTACGCACATCCCCCTTCAGATAACAATCGCGTCTCATTGGTCGGGTCAAAACACCGGAGGCACGCGATCTATTCCGTATATCTATGTTAGATCGGACACATGGAAAACCAGGATGCCCATCAAATATCGCGCGCAGACACACCATATATTTCTTGGGGTATCTTGTGGTCTGTAGATTTTAAGATAAAGGATTACATGTTAATATGGAAAAAAACCCAGATACACTACATTTCTGGAGGGTGTTTGACATATATATGTCGATTGCATTGCTCTTATTCTGAATTAAACATACATATATACATATATTTTGGTATTTTTAACGGTGAAGTCGGACTACGCTGCTTGTCTTCAAAGAAGTTATACGTGTACTTGTTAAACCCGGCCGACATTTAAATACAAATGTGTTTAGAAGTGTGGCTTAAGGTTGTAACTTTATCATAAGGTTATAACGTCTTATCAGTTATAATTAAGATTACAAGTATTTTGATGTGTACCCATACTAAGGTAATTTTTTACGTTAAAATGTCAAATGGATATAAAGAAAAACTTAATTGTACTTGAGAAACTTTTCAGGGGATAGGGAGAATAAACTATCCTGAGTATACCGTCAACATCTGCATTCTTCCTTACCCCCAATAAATAACTGAATACTGAATAGCCCGTCATCATAAATAAATACTTAAAATATAATAAATAGATAAGAACAATTAGAACACAGACAAAGTACACATAAAACCTTCAACTTAACAGTCAAATGCAGAAAAAAGCTTACTTTTGAGACCAAAACTTTCCATAATACTCCGTTACCCCTTTGAAACCGATATACGGTGGACATCTGTAAATCTGATACTGCTAATATCCTTACAAAGCAAGAGGTTTTTAAGTCCCTAAAAATTCATTATTCATCATTTGCGGGTTTCTAATGCAAGGAAGCGCTGGACCGAAGTCTAGAATCAGCATCCGTTCGGCTGTCACGCTGCTAAGCTTTAGAAGGAAACCACCTCCTTCAACGCCAGCTTATCTCCCCTTGCACAAGAAACAGCGGGATATTCAAGATAAGACGGAAATGGCGCAGAAGATACTTAGGGGTGTCAGAAGCTGTTGTTTATGTTTACAAAGTCTGTCTTATATATCGATCTATGAATAATGTTTATCTACTTCAATTGTGCAGTGGAATCCCTAATGAACTGATAACAAGATATTTTGCACTATGTCATAGCTGTCTATGGCTCTGGCATCTTTAGACCTTCGTTTTCACGTTAATTATGACTTGCACAAATTGTGATTTATAGTAAACTTAGGACTTTATACGGGAATGGTCAGTGTTCTTCAGAACACGTGCACACGTCCTAAAGAAAAAGACTCTGTTACCGAAAACAATGAAAACCGCCCTTAATTGTTCACAGCAGATTTCGACAGATGCGGGGGAACGCTTGAATTTCCTTGCGATGCACTTCATGTTTGACACCGAAACAAAAGCGTGTAAACGACAATGATTATTTTTTCGCTCCTAATCAATATTTAGGCGTATAATTTTATTTAACCGCTTAGTCTTCTTTTGATATGATAATTGTGCATGAAGTTCAAAAGTTGCCTTCTTTTGTTCTTGATCTGAATCATGCATGAGTAACCGTCCTTCTGTCATGGAAATTGGCGAAGTTTGTTAAATTAGACTCCCCTATGGCAAATTTCGCTCAACTAGAAAATACACCATTTGTTTTAAAAATTAATTAAATACCTTCGACTGAAGGAGTATGACAAGTTTTGTTTGACAAAAAGAAGAGAGGATTTCAAAGGAATAAGAAAACTGAGAAACACACAGTAAATTTAACCCTTTATATTACAAAGGATGTTGTGGCTTTTTTTCTATGAAACTATTTAACTCACAGTTCTAGGCGTTTACAGTGTGAATTTTATTATTGTTTTTCCTTTAGGATTCAAATAAAAACTAAATAACTGTAAGATCTGTGAAGTACGTTAGACAACCACTATATGCAGTTTTCAATGGTTTCCGTTGGTTGATTTAATAATCACGAAGACCCTTGCTCTAATCCTATTTTATCTATATATTTGCCCTAAGATGTATCTATTTAAACAAATACTGTTATTGAACAGGAAACGTGTGGTTTCACTAAAGGTCGCACCTCCTCCATTTAAAGAAGAGTCCATGGTTGACTTTGAGTCCATTTAGGGGAATTAACTTTCAATAAAATTGACATTACGTTGTAATTTGACATGGTAAATTGCATACCTGTGCTGTTTACCTGTGGTTCATTAACTTCCCGTTAGAATACACGTGCGTGCGGGGGAGAAAAGGTTCAATTACACGGACTGTTTACTGTAATAAAATACTGAGACACGTTTATGGTTTTATTGTGATTTCCCTATAAAATTAACTTTAATTACATTGTTAAAAAAAGGGGGGGGGGGGAAGGCGATTAAAGTGAAAATTGCAAAAGATTTTGAAAAGCACTAATAATATCAGAAAGATAAGCAAGGTTCCATCTCAATGCATTAGTTTCACGTATAGCCCCTCCCTCGACTTTCATTCTTAGTTGAAATACTTATCAGGCCCGTAGGAAGCAAATTCAGTTGGGGGGGGGGGAGGGCACAGCCATACATTTTCAGTCGACAGTTGAGGGGGCACTACCAAAAATTTCCTGACAAGCAAAAAAAAAAAAAAAAAAAAAAAAAAAAAGGTCATCAGACGTTTTTATTGAGGGGGCACACGCATATAGTATCTATGTTTACTATAGTTATCTATATATCGGCAAAATTATTGTGGGGGGGAGCACGCCCCCACCCCCCCCCCCCGGTTCCTACGGCCATGCTTATACAGTTTAATCAAAATCTTATCCTCTCCCAATAGTTTTCCCCTCTGTGGATATCCATTATTTTCTTAGTTTACATAACTGTGACCAATGATTTATATATGTAATGGTTGATTTTGCGGACATAATACCATCACACGTATCAATCGATCTGGTGAGCAGATGCTGCCATGATTTTCTTGTACTGGGAATACACGTGCTTACGTTTATTATTTATTTGTTTAGCTAGATCGATGCTTTCTTCTTAATCTGGGCTCATCTTTTCCTCTCTCTCTCTCGTCATATGAAGAGGCCTTGTCGAGACTCGGGTAGCATGCCTTTTTCCCCAGATGTGTTTCATCAATATTCTGGATAAGAGCTAGTTGGCATGGCAACTCGGCGAAATAGACAGGGAAAATTTATATCTATATTTCACGTTATCACATCAAAAAGAGGAAAAATTAATCAATATCAATATCCATAAAAAGGCTTCCGTGAAAAACTAATAATTAATTGGTTTGATATAACATGAGCAAGCACATCGAAGCATCACCGTGATGTCTTACATTTAAATGCATTTCAAAATATTACGATTAGCTGCCTGTTGGTATGATGTTCATGTCGAATATTGTGATGTTTACCCTTTTATGATTATGTTTACACGAAATTCATAACTGGAATGCACAACGTTGTGTATTTCAAGTTCGTGAACTCATCAGGTGTAGCAAATGCACTTTTTGACAGTGACAAGTTTATTGCAAGGTATACAGAACTATTACCCTACGGTTATGAGTAAACAAGACTGTACAACATCAAATCTTTTTATGATTCACATCCTCGTTAAGATAAGACGGTATTAAAAGATATATACACCAGAGAGAGAGAGTTTTAAATCAACATTTCATTTATATCTTCAAAATATTTAGCACTTAATCATATGCTATGCTACAGAAATGTTATTCTTAAAAGTAATGAAAATTTGAAACATATACAGATACATGTACATGTAATTTCATTTTTGCTTTAATTGGCATAATCAATATAAATGTTCCAAAATTACTTAAGTAAACTTACCCAATTTTCCATTGGCCATTTTCGTTCAAGTATGAGATTACTATGTTTGTCCGTCTCTCCATCAATACTTCAGTTTCATTTATACTACAGTGACATATCATCAAATGCATGTCATCATAGCCACACGCCGAGGGAAAAATTCATCATCTGATTGGTGGACAGTGAAGCGTGTCGAATACTCCGCATATTATCGGCAGCATCTTTCCTGGCAAAAATCCGGACGTTGACACAGTCAACCCTGATACACTGTCCGGTAAAGTGCGTTGTTTTAGGTCACACAAAGCGCAGAATGTCCCATTGAGTAAAACGTACATAGCCCTTTGTGATGCAAGATAAACTTGCGATATTGTCACAAAGACAAACCTAGCCCCTATAACTATTAAGCAATTTGTCATTTCATAGGCAGATGAAATCAGCCGAAATTATAAAAGTCAATTTAGGTTAATCTATCCACAAGATGTGACACAATAATGTTTTAACGATTTTAAAATGTTTCGGTCAATGGTCTTTGCTGTGTGCAGATTTCTCCTCTCTCTTTCTTTCTCTCTCTCTCTCTCTTCTAGGATAGCTGATATCAGCCGAAGTATATTTCTGAAGCAAACATGTAGAGTTCTAGTTTTAGACTGAGAGCACAGTTTTTAAAATCTTATTCAAATGCTGTATGTTCATATAAATGTCATACAAATATTATATATATATATATATATATATATATATATATATATATATATATATATATATATATATATATATATATATATATATATATATATATATATATATATATCCAAAATTGAAATAAAGTCTCAGTAATCGGATTACAATATTAAACAAATATAAAAAGAAAACACAAGAATCCTCCGTAAAGCTTTATGGCTTTCATTAAAAATCTTCAGAAGCTTTACATTACAAAAATGTATACAACGGTAACATAGTAACAATGATTATGACGTTAAACTAAGCGGAACGTTTAATGTCTATATTGTGACGTCATAGATAAAATACTGCAATGATGATGAAAAATTTCGGGAAAATCATAGTTTAGTTTAGTTTAACGTCATAATCATTGTTACTATGTTACCGTTGTATACATTTTTGTAATGTAAAGCTTCTGAAGATTTTTAATGAAAGCCATAAAGCTTTACGGAGGATTCTTGTGTTTTCTTTTTATATTTGTTTAATATATATATATATATATATAAAACGTCTGAAGAAGTATAATGAAAGCGCTTACGTTTTATTAACATTGTTGCCTTGTTATTTTTAATTTTCATATTAATTACCGGACACTGTGATATTTCTTTTCATTTTTTGGATATATATATATATATGAACACACACATTTTTCTTTTAACAATGCACATAATTATTTACGTCATAATTTTTTTTTTAATTTAAGATGATGGACAAACGAATTTAAAAATTTTAATTTGGTCTGTTACCAAATAAAAAATCCAATTTTTACTCAGCGTAAAATGTATGTGATTGTTTGTTCATCTGCTTTTTTTAAAAAATAAAATAAAAGATTAGTTAGCCGAACGTTTAAATCATCTGTTAGTTTGTGAAAGTTAATGACGCATTGCAATTTTATCCTTATGAAGACTGCATAAATCCAAGCCATTACTTTATATGCTAATTAAGCTGTTTACTGATTTACACATTTGAAGAATAAGAAGGAAAGTTGTTTGGTAAAAGGTCTACCATTAATATTTTTTTAGGATATAAGTGACTTTAAACAAAACTATGAAAATCTCTCTAACTATTTAGTTCAAAGATAAAAAAAAAAAATAGATTCCCAGTAGAACATTTTAAAATACATCACTCTGAAAAAAAATAGTAGAATAAGATTAGAAAGGGGAATAGACATATTGTCACAATACTTTAAGAATAGTTTTGCGTGCAAACTTTGTACATGTCATATGAATTGATTCAAGCGAATTCATAAAGTTCACGCTTTTCCACATTTACACATAATTACATGTATATATATAATCGGTCAATATCTAGTAATCGATTAACCGGTTTTTACCGACAACTCGGTCAAAGAAAGAGAATCATATATCTGTCGTACATACTTTAGTCTCTTAAAAAAGAAATTGGAAAGCAACATTTTGATGTTGTTAAAACATTAATCAGCACAAGAATTTCACCATCACATACAAATGTGTCCACGAATTTCAAGGTTATAATCAACTTAAACATTCAAAATAGACATTTTTAAAATAACTTCGTTCAATAGTACATGGATATATTTGATAGTTCCATTTGTCCATTTCTAGTGATTAAAATAGTACAGAGATCATAATATTGGAAGGGGAAGTATCAGAGAGGGCTGAATTCTTTGATTTTGCAGAGGAAAAGGCGTCTACAAGACATATAGACCTAAGTATCCATGTGGCAAACAAGGATTCATTTTTTACATTCCCGGCAATTAATGTTTCCAAATACATTATTCATCATGTTAGTTATTTCAGTCTTAGAATAAAGTGTTGAGACCTAGAAAGTCAAAGAAAGCAATGAAAAAAATATAATTATCAGATTGATTTAAAGACAACTGCTCCAACCAGAGGCCCGTGGGCAACAACGCTCACCTGAGAAACTTTAGCCCTGCTGTTCTTTAAAAGATTTCCAAAAAAGATTTCTATATTCCCATGAAAAATTGTGACCCGGTATTATAGCCTAAGGGTCTCTGAATTCACATAACATGTGGATGCTTCAATATCATTATGACTATCATGGCCTTGCAATAATGGAGAAGAAAATTCTTTTCCTGTATACATATATTATGTAAAATTTGATATGTTTGCATATGAATGCTGCGATCGTGGTTCTTCAGAAAATTTTCAAAATTTATTCCTTATAACGTCCCATGTAAAACTTTGATCCTCTATTGTGATTAAGAATCTACATCATCTCAGGAAGCTTTCACGTAAGTTTCATCTCTTCTGGCGCAGTGGTTCTAAGAAGTATATTTCCTATATCTTTCAATGTAAATTTTGATAAAAAAAAAAAATCATATATATCCCCTATTGTGGCCACTCTCTACCCCGAGGGGGGCATGATTTGCACAATTTAGAATCTACAGTACCTCATGAAGCTTTCACACAAGTTTCATCTCGACTAGTCTAGTGGTTCTTGAGAAGAAGATTTTTTAATGACCCCATCCTTTTTTGCCTTTCCTTGCTTATCTCCCCTTGGAATAGGACTTGGCTCTTCCAATCCACAGACGAACTGTGGATTGGAAAGAAACTACTAGTAATCAATGTGAGGAATGGAATGCAGAGCAAAACGTTAAATATTTGAAAGGAACGTGCAATGGTTGTTATTTTTTTCCTATGTTGAAGGGTGAAATAAAATTGAAGGGGAAAAAACCGAACTGAAATCTACACACGATGAACAGATTTTTCGCGCTTTAAATGTGCCTGTTTTATTTTACCTGTTTTGAAAATTAAATCAAGCGAAAGTTGAATCGATATCGAGGGTCTAAAGGCATGACTCCCCTACATGGACAAAATAAGCGAGTCAGTAAAGATGGCCATCAGATTTGCTTACACAACAACTACAACACTAGTTTGGATATGTAGACCTTACCAGTTTGAAAAAGAAGCAGATTCTGTCGAGAACTCGAGATTTCGATTTCAAAACAACCTAGAGCCTATCAAATATGTGGGGATCCGAAACAAAAATTATTACAAACGGAAGATCCAATAAAATGTGCAAGAAAAACACAGAAATGCAATGTTCACTACTGTCACAGCCCTCTGCTCACTACCACAAGCTGCTTGCTGTCACTGTTCACTGACTACTGTCACAGTCCTCTGCTCATTACCACAGGCTGCTTGCTGTCAGTATTCACTGACTACTGTCACAGTCCTCTGCTCACTACCACAAGCTGCTTGCTGTCACTGTTCACTGACTACTGTCACAGTCCTCTGCTCACTACCACAAGCTGCTTGCTGTTACTGTTCACTGACTACTGTCACAGTCCTCTGCTCATTACCACAAGCTGCTTGCTGTCACTATTCACTGACTACTGTCACAGTCCTCTGCTCACTACCACAAGCTGCATGCTGTCACTATTCACTGACTACTGTCACAGTCCTCTGCTCATTACCACAAGCTGCTTGCTGTCACTCTTCACTGACTACTGTCACATTCCTCTGCTCACTACCACAAGCTGCTTGCTGTCACTATTCACTGACTACTGTCACAGTCCTCTGCTCACTACCACAGACTGCTTGCTGTCACTGTTCACTGAATACTGTCACAGTCCTCTGCTCACTACCACAAGCTGCTTGCTGTCACTGTTCACTGACTACTGTCACAGTCCTCTGCTCAATACCACAGGCTGTGTGCTGTCACTGTTCACTGACTACTGTCACAGTCCTCTGCTCATTACTACAAGCTGCTTGCTGTCACTATTCACTGACTACTGTCACAGCCATATGATCACTACCACAAGCTGCTTGCTGTTACTGTTCCCTGACTACTGCCACAGTCATATGCTCACCCACAAGCTGCGTGCTGTCACTGTTCACTGACTACTGCCACAGCCATCTGCCCACTACTATTGCTGTTTACTGCCATTATGCCCATATTTTCTAGATGAGTGATCAATCGATATTTCTGCGACAGTTTCAGTCCCAAATACCTAAAAGTCCTACCTTGCGCAGAAGTCTGAAAATGAATTTTAAAAAAGACCTTACCCTGTAT
The DNA here is from genome assembly GCF_033153115.1 of Saccostrea echinata. Taxonomy (NCBI): domain Eukaryota; kingdom Metazoa; phylum Mollusca; class Bivalvia; order Ostreida; family Ostreidae; genus Saccostrea; species Saccostrea echinata. The sequence continues at coordinate 2,630,603 of NW_026889765.1, forward strand.
ACATAAAAGTAGATCGCAGGTATTACAACTGTCACTCCTGACAGTAGCATCTAGTTAACTGACTACTGCACACCCTTCTGCTTCATGTAGCTATCATCCCCGATTGTTCAAGTTTGGATATTTTTTGCATGCAGAAAATTAATTATTGGGCCATTGGAATTCTTGAAAAGCATAATTGCACAGAAATTCAAAACTGTCACAAAACTTCATTTAAAAAAAAATCACGATGATTTTGCAATACTCAGAGACTAGAAAATATTTTTGGGATAAACCTCTATACAGATATAAAGGTTTTAGATAAAAGTTATATAAATTAAAGTTTCAAGGGCCATTTGTCAAACAAAAAAATCACAATTGGGCTCACTATGTAATCGACTTCTTGTTCAATAAAATTTACATTTTGTGAAGAAGAAAAATATCAAACTGAACAATTAAAAATTACGACCAATCACAGTTAAGATGTTTGATACATGTATCTGACGTCCGCCATCGTCATTGGTTTTCTTTGAGGTTGAGGTAGTGTCATTTATTTTCAGGCAAAGGGCAATAACTTCCTTTATGGTTTAAAGCTAAAATTATCAGACTATAGTCCTGCTGGACACGTCATTACTGATGACGTAAATATAGTTAATAATGAGGACCTTATTATTTTAAAGGGGTCAAAATTTAGGGAACCACGATCTTTCAACTGGCGTTATAATTTCATAAATATTATGAATTCTGTGGAACATAACGCCAGACAATGGGCCAAACATGAAAAAGAAGACATTGACACTTTGTCAGAATAGATCAAAGGTATCAGATGGATGTTGAAATCTCGCATTAAGAGACTGAGGGGCAATATGAAAATCATCTATCCTTCTGTATTCAATAATTCAGAAGTGAAAACAGGTTTAGATAGATTACACGATCAGTATGTACTGGTCCCAGGTGACAAAGCAGGTAACAATATTGTCTTTGTTTGTAAAGCTCATTATTTTAATTGTAATTTAGAAGAACTGGGGTTTAATTCTGCAAATGGTAATCCAACTTGTTCCCATAATTCCCTTTTTAAGGAGGAATTTTTTTTTTCAAAATCATAGGTCAGTTTTAAATATTTTTGATATTCCCAAAAATCAAAATGATTTTGAATTGCCATACCTATAATAGATTCCTAAACTTCATAAAAATCCTTACAAACAAAGATACATAGAGGGTTCCAGTAAATTTACTCCTCACTAAAATATTAACAGCAGTGAAGGAGAAACTTCAGGAGTATTGTACAACAATATATTCGAGAAGTGGTGTAAATCAGATGTGGATACTTAAAAACTCCAAGAAACTTTTAGAAAATTTGAAATAAAAAAATTACCAAAATCAATAACGTACGAATTTTCAACACTTTATACAACCATTCACCAGGATGAATTAAAGTCCAGACTTTCTCACTTCATAGACATCTACTTTTTTTTAAAAATGGAACTTGTAAATTTACTTACCTTGTCATCGGTCATTTGCAAAATTATTTTGTTAAAAAACAATCTGACTGTACACACAAGCACTCTGAAGTAGATATTAAAAAGATGCTTGAGTTTCTGATTGACAATATCTATGTACTTTTTGGAGATCAGGTCTTCCAAGAATCTGTTGAAATACCCATGGATATCAATGGCGCTCCGTTATTATCAGACCTATTTTTGTATTCATATGAAGCTGCAGAATTTATTCAAAAACTTATGCATACATAAGCTGTTGCCTTAAACTCGACATTTAGATATATCGACGAAGTATTATCAATTAACAATAGTTACTTCCATTCATATGTCGAATCGATATATCCCAGTGATATTGAAATAGAAGATACCACAGAGTATGACACATATGTTTCATATTTGGGTATTTTGCTAGAAAAATACGTTAATGGTAACCTAACTACAAAACTTTATGATAAATTGTTGACTTAAACTTTTCTATCGTCAACTTCTCTTACCTATGTAGCAATATACCCTATCACCAGCATATGGGGTTTATATCTCCCATTTGATTCGATACGCAAGAGCATGCTCCAAGTACGAACAATTTCTAAAACGAGACAAGTTATTGACAAACAAGTTAATGAAACAAGATATCAACGGTCTTTTAAAGTCATCATTTCGCAACTTCTATGGTTGGTACAGTTATCAAGTCAGTCTATCATTAAGTCGAATGCTAACTGACGTTTTTCATACTAATTGTTAGGCCAGTATTTAAACACTGAATTGTGTACGGATTTTTCCGTTTGCCCGATTATGACAATGAGCACACGGCGGGTATGACCGGTCGATAGGGGATGCTTACTCCTCCATGGCACCTGATCCCACCTATGATGTTTTTTAGAGGTCAGTGTTTGCTCTGCTCCCGATTTGTATCGTTTTAATGGACTTTTGAGGTTGATTTCTGTTCGTTATTTCATTCTGGATACATTCAATTAAGTATGACTGATAAGGACTTAAAGGTTTAAAGCCTTAAATATACAATGTACTTTAAATTTAAAACAACATATTAGAACTCGAACCTTTAAGTGGTGACTTATGACAAGTGCTTTTGACATGTATCCACTACAAATCCCAATTCATGCATTCAGAGAGAAATTAAACGGTTTATTTTTTCTCCTAATGCGATTTTGAATTTATTTTTCTTCACAAAAATGTGACAAATGTTTGAAAGTAGACATTCTTTTATTCGATTAATATAAGTTTTTTTTAATGACTCTTCAGTGTTCTTATCATTGTAACAAGTATTTAAAACACATTTTGTATGATATTAAGCATTTCCATAACATATCGACAAGGATTACAACCGACAGGCATAAAAAAAGATACACATTTACCCTTTTCTTTAACATTTAAGTATACAAGTGACGAACAGGATCATTTCAGCTTATGGTTTTGTTGCTAATGAAGTCTTTATTTTCTGACTAGATGAAATCTAATGTACATTATTATAAAAAAGAGATCGTAAGAGTACTCCTCCGGTCAAACTACAGAATAGACATTGCATTTAACAACAAAAATCAACTAGATGCCGTCATAAACAGTGTTTGCCTCTAAATACTCCTTCATATTAGGGTAACCAAGAAAGAAACTACAATAAGTCTATAATTTTCAATATATATATACGTATGTATGCTATATATAAAATTCTCAGGTTAGTCTGTGACCCATGGGCTCTTATGTAAGTATTTTATATAACAAATTCATTACCAGTCTGAAATAAACAGAATTCATTAAGTAAATTTTGATAAGAAGTATACTTCTGAAATGACTTTGAAATTTGTATATTTCAAAAGTAGAGGCATACATGAAGAGCCCTAGTTTTAGACTTTTAGCTTAAGGTTTTTAAAATCTTATTCAAATGCAGTATGTGCTTTAAAAAATTGTCATAAAATAAATAAAACATATATAAGAATCTGAACATTTTTGTTTTAACAATGCACACCTAATTTTTTTTTTTTAATTGAAAGTGACAGGCACACGAATTTCAAAATTTTATTTTGCCATTTATCAATATGAAATCCATTTTTTTATTCAGGGCAAAATGTGTGTGATTGTTTGTTGATTTGTTTCTAAAAAATAAAAGCTATTTTAGCCGAAAGTTTTCAACTGTTAGTTTGTAAAGACTGACGCTGTACAATTTAATCCTGTATAAAGACTGCATAAATCCAAGCTCCAGACAGCTTAGTATTACTTTATATGCTACAACTATAAGACATATACGCCCTACACTTGGGGAAAATAGTCCCGGAGATTTGACACTGTATGAGGTTTGGTATGAATTGTAGACTTTTTACCAAACAACTCTTCCTTCTAATTCTTCAAATGTGTAAATCAGAAAACAGCGTAAGTAAATTGATTTGATAATCGATGGCAAGTTTTCCCCTCTTATTTGTACCTTTTCCTATCCACATTTCACATCATTAATAATACTTATTTTAGGATATAAGTGAACTTAAACAAAATTATGAAAATCTTTCTAACTCTTTAGTTGCTAAGATAAAAAAAAACGTGAATAGATTCCCCGTAGAACATTTAAAAATACATCACTCTTTGAAGAATTTTAATGAGAACGGTATTTTAACGTTCCGAAAGTTTGTAATACGCTTGATAAATTTTGGGAAAACAATTCTAACCAAAATATGTAGATTGGAAAGGGGGATAGACATAATATCACAATACTTTCCGAATAGTTTCGCGTTTACACTTTGTACATATCATATCATATGAATTTATTAAAGCAAAATCACGAAGTTCATGCTCTTCCACATTTACATGAAATATGTGAAGATAACGAACATCATTCGAGCTCAAAAGTCCATTAAACATTACAAAATAGGAGCAGAGCAAACATGAATCTCTAATTAAGACATCAGAGGTGGGATCAGGTGCCATGGAGAAGTGAGCATCCCCTGCCGACCTGTCACACCCGCCGGTTGCTCCTTGTCATGATCGGGAAATAACGGAAAAATCCATTTATGATTATATCATCGGTAAAATTCTAGTAATCGGTTAACCGGTCTTTTTACCCATTGAATAACCTATAACTCACACAAAGAAAGAGAATATATTTGTCGTACATACATTAGTGTATTAAGAAAGGAAAATGAAAACCAATATATTGATGTTGTATTTAATGATAAAAATATCAACCAACATTAGAATTTCACAATCACATACAAAATTGTCCACAAAGTTCAAGGTTATAATCAACTTTAACATTCAAAATAGACATTTTTAAAATATCTTCATTCAATAGCCCACGAACATAATTTAAAAGTTCCATTGATTCATTTCAAGTGACTAAAAAATACAGAGATCATATCGGAAGGGGAAGCATCAGAAATGGCTGAACTCTTTGATGTAGCCGAGGATGAGGCATCTACAAGACATATAGACCTAAGTATACATGTGGCAAACAAGGATTCAATTTTACATTCTCGGCAATTAATATATATGTTTCCAAATACTTTGTTCATCATATAAGTTATTTCAGTCTTAGGATATAGTGTTGGGACCTACAAGTTCAAAGAGAGAAAGAGAGAGAGAGAGAGAGCTCCACAAGTAACGAAACACCCTCAAAATGAACGAGAACATTAAAGTAATAATGAAGCATGGAAAGATTACATCAATATGACTCGCTACTAGCAGACGGAAGGCAGGCAGGAAGTTAGAAAATAAACGAGACGAACAGTAGATGGGGAAGAAAATACTAGTAATCAATGTGAAGGATGGAATGCAGTATTCCTAAAATAAAGTTTGACGTATTTTATAAGGGTACTTGCTTGCATTTTTTTTGAAAATGTTTAAGATTAGGGTAAATATGATTGAAGGAAATATCACACTGAAATCTATCAGGGATCGTCGAATTTTGACGAATTAGATACCATAAAAGTGGAGCTTGGAATCAGACCATACCAGTTTGAAAAAGAAGCAGATTCTGATTCGAGATTTCGAAACAACCTAGAGGCTATTAAATGATTCACCAAAATGCCCAGGAAAATACAGAAATTCACTGACTACTGCAATATGCTCACTACCACAATCTGCTTTCTGTCTCTTTGAAGATGTTTAATACATGTATCTGACGTCAACCATCGTCATTGCTTTTCTGTTGCGGTTTAAAAAGATACCGTCATCTATTTTCAGGCAGAGTGTAATAACTTCCTTTATGGTTTAAAATTAAAATAAATAGAATATATTTCTCAATGTTTCTTAATACTCCAAATCAGAGACCAAAAATACTTTATTGGTCAAAATTTTGTCCAAGTTGCTAAATTTCCCCCCAAAACCCGCTCAAAAGCTATTTTCTTTCAAATTCAATTGGACGTATTTTTCAACGTTGAAGAATGACCCCGGATTTGAATACATCTTTCTCTGAAATATTAAAATTTCTTGACATGGTTATCATCTTTTAACGCATATATTTTACAAATTGCGTAACTACGCTGGTTGGCTTTGGGGATTTATCCATCATCCTGTTATATTACGTAATGATGATCTGTAAGGTTGACCTATCTATTTGTACAAGGTTAATTTTCAGATGTTCATATATTATACATAGCATTGCTACTTATTGTATAACAATTATATAATTTTAAATTATATATTTTTCTACTTATGATTATATCATATATTATAGTCTTTTATAGTGAGTGAATGGAGCTGTGGGACTGAAGAAAACTTTTATAAAGCTTTTATAATGACTCTTCAGTGTTCTTATCATTGTAAGCATCGATAGGCATAAAGGTATATTAACCTTTTGCTTTAGCATGTAGGTTTGCAAGTGACGAACAGAATCATTTCACCTTATGGTTTGTTGCTTATAAAGTATTCAATTTTCAAAAAGATGAAATCTAATGCAAATTATTATAAAAAGAGATCGATAAGAGTGCACTTCTAGTCAAACTACAGATCAATCATTGCATTATATACTAGTATATATATATATATATATATATATATATATATATATATATATATATATATATATATATATATATATATATATATATATATATATATATATATATACGAGGGTTGTCCCAAAATTCTGTAGATTGAGCTCATATCTATTGCAAGAATTAATGTATCTTTGTATAATTTTGTGGTTGTATATAGTGTGTTTTTAGCTGATGTATAACTAAGTTTTAACATGATTACTTAAAAAACGTACTAGTAATTAGAATTTTAATGTTACCGTGCCCTACCACCCGGCGCAATCTCCGACGTCAAAAAAATACGTAAACGTTACCGGTATGGATTTTTTGGGGAAATGCACTCATCAGAATAACATGTTTTACTTTATCAAAAAGGTTGAAGTTTTAAATAAGAATGTCATAATTATTATGATATGCTAAACATTAAAATATACCCAAAAAATGTTAAAATTATACATGCATCCATTTATATTTCATAATATTCTCCTGCTTCTCTGAGGGACTTTTTGTCCGTCATTCCGAATGGAGTTGCACTATGTCGCTTTGACGACGATTTCTGTAATACTTCTTTCGGTCGGTGTCCGTCTTTTCCTCTTTTTAACATATACGTTGAAAAAATGCTTATATCATTCAAACACTATGAATTTGAATATATCTATGTGTTCGATCCTTACAGTTGTGTCTTCGAATGCGTCTCTGTTAGAGTGAATTCAAGTTCCGAACTACATTTTTTCATATTCCAGTGCTCCGCCTCTGTAAATGCAGCGTTAATTTTTACAGTGTAAGATAGTCAAGCGTCAAACCAGTGCAAATAAACGTTATAAAATTCTTACTACCTTAGGCATATACGATAAAATTGGAATAAAGTAATTGTTTATTTCATTTGAGAAACTATCATTTTAATTCGGTAAAATTTTGACTAGAAATTACTTTTATGCGATATTTTAAATTTCATATACCGATTCTTAATAGCAGATTTTGGGACTGCGCCGCGTCTCTACACCAGACATTGAATTTTTCGTGTAAATGGGATAAATCTGTGTAATTACCCAATATTTTACCTAAAATTATTAGTTTTTAGTAGTTTTATTTATTTTCAAAGTTTCATAAATTTATGTCATTGGGTTACTACAAAACGACGCTTGTCTACGGACTTTTGGGACGACCCTCGTATATATATATATATATATATATATATATATATATATATATATATATATATATATATATGAGCATCATAGGATTATTCAAGGCATTTCTACTGAGGCCTACACTACACATTCCAATCATTTTTTTTCCTTAAAAAAAACCCCACAATCATAGCCATAGAAGTGTTGGTGAAAATAAGATTGTTGTGGCCATTTAAAACTTTATGCCCTCATATATTAGATAATATAATAGCATTATAGCCATTGACCTTTGACGTTAGAAACGAGAAGTATATGTTGCAAATCCTTCTAATGGAATGTTTGTAAGCTTCCTTTTCTTTTTAAAATCTTACATATTAATGATTTCCTTGCCCATTGCCACAGAAACTGGGAGGGGGCACACCCTCAAAAATATTGCCGATGTATAGTATACAATAGAAAACATAAATACTTTATGCCTGTATCCCCTGAATAATAACGACTTGTGCTTTTTATTTATCTTGTCAAGTCAGTTTTGCTTGGTAGTACCCTCCTCGAACTTAAAATGTTTAGTTGTGCCCCCACCCCCCTCCAACTGAAATCGCTTTCTACGGGCCTGTTGTGTTCAAATAACCAAATATTGTTTATTCAAGTCCATCAGAATGTCTCTTTTACTTTTATACATCCGATAATGTAATGCAATACATCAAAGAACCAAATTTCTGATTCTTTATGATATTACCATTTACCTCTGTACACACATATTTTTACTTCCTCGGAAAAGAACATAAAAATTATGAAAATTTACATATAAATTTATTGGACAAAATGATTACAGATATAACACTGATCAGATATAAAGATTACAGATAAATTACCAAGGCCAACAACAAAAAAAAGTCTACAACTGATACAAGACAGCGATTTCTATTTCATGTCTTAGGTAAAAATGTGAGAGTATGCACAAAACTGATTTAATTTGGTCCGGTCATTTCTAAGAGGAAGCTGAAAATGTTCAAAAGTTTACAAACAGACTGCAATAGATCACATACATGTAAGATACATGCGGGGAACTTTATGCGCGCACTGTTCATAGTAGATTTCAGTATAATGTTATTCAAAAGTGTTTGAAACAAACAAATTTATTTTCTACAAGTATCGGGCCCATGGCACAAACTTGGATCAAATCTTATGAGGAGGTTTAGGTTTTACTTAAGATTATACTGACACAGTCCATATACATGCAAGAAGAAAGAAGGGGGAAAAAATACATTTGGGATCAAGTTTTCCATGAAAAGTACATAAAGAGAATAACTGGAAGCTATTTTTGGGAAACTTCCTAGCAAATAGAATTTAAAAGGAAAATTTCTGTTCAATTCAACTTATCAACGGCCTTACAAAGATGGAATGGAAAACAAGTTCAAACCGTACGGAAATATCTAAATATACGGGCGTTGTTGAGTCATATCCATGGACTCATTAAGTATACCCCCCCCCCTCCTTCCATCTACATACACAATACCAATACCAAAACACAAACGAATTTCTCTAACCCCGAAACAAAAAAGTTACACACACACACATACACACGACGCACACACACAATAACCTTATAAAGATCGAGTAAAGGTAGAACTTCCCTGCTGGTTTGAAATAACTCCAGTTATGCCACTTGAACCACCCAAAGTTGCCTATTTGCTTTCTTTATCTTCTATTCTGTGAATATTTCTTTTCCGCAAGAGGGATTTCATGTAGTTTATTATTCTTGTAGAACTAGAAAAACTTAGAAAAATAAAAAGACCTTGTAAAGATGTCAGAAATGTAACCACAAACGAAAATACTGAAATCTGTAAAAGACTATCCAGCACCTGAAGTATCCATACTGTTCCGGTCAGACTGAATAGTTTGATTGAAATTAGGAGCTCCGATTTGTTCTCTTTTGATTTTCTGATGTTTTGAGCAAATTTGATATTAAGAAGAGTAAGAATAAACAAGACAGTATTAACTGTACATGTGATGCTTAAAGGAACAACAAAAGTGGCGATGTTTTGAATGAGGTTTTCAACGAAACACAAGTATTTTCCATACCCGGTGTTCCCTTGAAAAGCAAACGTGGAAATGATATTAGCAGCGACAATTATTAAGGGAATAAAGTAACAAAAGAAAACGTAAAAAATAAACATAGTTTTTATATTTTGGCCACGATTGCTTGCATTCTGCCTGTACAAAGAGAAGGTCCTAAACATATGAAGAGAGCAGATAGAAAGGCAACAACATAGGGTAAGCCAGAAATAGTGCAAAATTACACCCGTTATCTGACAAAGCAAGGTTGATCTTTGTAAAACATTTGCTACTGTATAAGTTATTTGCATACAGAAAAGAGAAAAAGTTGTATTCATAATATTCAAACCTGGAAGTGTGCGTAATCCGGGAACTAACATGTAAAGCACAAATAAGGTCAACAAGGATATGATACTGATAATGTTTAAAATAGTTGTTAAAGTCTCTAGTATGTCGACATAACCGTAACCGAAAACTTCCATGAATGGCTGACTGGCTGGGACACAAACTCGATATTTGTTTTCAAAATCTAACACAAATTCGCCAATGTAAAAGTTTTCTTTTGTCTTCTTTACAGTGATGTGACCGTTCATGTAGTCAAATTTAACCTCGCTTCCGCTAAACATTCTCTGACGACAAAAAAGTAAATAACTTACATAAACAAAAGTTGATGGATATGGAGAATCTAGATAATTATGCATGCGAGCGACAAATGATGCATATGCATCGGGTAGTACATTTTCAGAGCTTTGTGCTCTCAGAGCTTTGTTAATATTTGATAACTTTATGCCTTTTAAATCGATCGAAATATATTCATCTTCTTGCGCTTTAACTTTCACAGACAATTTGGCAGGTAATGCTAAAAGATCTCTCTCTACCTTATCCCTTTCAAACTGTTTAAGATAAGACAACCGAAAATACAAATTCACTTGCAGTGTATAATGAAAGTATCCCCCTCTAAATGTTGTTACAATAGGAAATTTCGGTAAAAAGATAAATTCACTCAAATGAATTGCACCGGCAATAGAGAAATTTTGGTAGAAGTATTTTCCAACAGAATTACTAACTAAATTGATAATCTTTTTTGTATCATCACTTGTCGATGTGACTTTCAGTTGACATAAAATAAATAATGCATAAGTTATTCCTTTTGGATGGTGTATGACTGGTATACACTTTCCTCCAACCAAAATCTTCCCAGGATAGCAGATGTTGTCCTTTGTCTGAAATGAGAAATCTATTTTTAATCAAAACTCGAATTTTAAAATACTACCAATTACATTGCCTGAAAGTCTGCAGCGATACCGTATCCGTATGTATACAATTAATATTTTTGACTTCTACACCAAACCTGCCTTGGGTCAATATCAACCAAAGCTGCCACAAAACATATTTTCTTAGATTTGTTCAAAGGAAGGGAAAATCCCCCATCAAGGTCAGAAAATAAAGCAACAGGCAAATGTGTTGAAAATTGAAATAAGATCAATTCTTCCATGCACAGTTTTTATTGAAATAAAAGTACGTGGAAGTAGGGTTGCAACAATTAAGCACAAAAAAGACATTTAATGTTAGATAATAACAAATTACTCTCAGGATGAGCAGTTTAGACTGAATTATAAAAATAAAAAAACTCTTAATTTAGAAAATTACCTTTAATGAACTTTTCTTATGTTGGGGAGATAAATTCACTATAATAAGGGTTTTATATTTTTTCTTTGGAATTTTTTTTGACCACACACGCAAAAAGCACTGAATTTAACAATAATACAAACGATAAAATCCAACTATTTATGGTGTCTTCAGTTCAGGAATTTCTACCAAGCAATGAAAGAAATTAATCTAAGAGTTATTTAAAAATTAGAATAAATATATAGACTAATACATCGTTTTTACATTTTGCCAATGACTTGACAATTGTTATTGAAAATAATAATAATAAAAAAAACACGTTAGTATCTTCATCAGTTTTTCATGCCGATATATTAACGGTTCAAATTGGAAGTTCTGAAAGCTTTAATACATGCATTAAACTAATGAAAAAGGTGGAGATATTAAAAAATAGTCGATCTCATAGATGCTTTAAACAATACAAACTGTGAATAGGGCAAATAAGACGTACCCTTGAAATATCAGAGACGGAGACAGGTTCCCTGGAAGAGTAAGCATCCCCTGTCGACCAATCACACACGCCGTGAGACTTTTATTACGACCAATCACACACGCTGTGCGATTTTTATTACGACCAACCACACACGCCGTGAGACATTTTATTGATCAGGCAAAGGGACTAATCACGCAGTAGTCAAAATTGGTATAAAAATGACATGATACATGTCAGTGAAAATACAGCCCAACGAGGTTGTTTTTGCAATTGAATTTATTTTAGCAACCATTAGATTTTGCAATATGCTGACTTTATTGTATTATATATTTTAATTTACAAAGCAATGCGTAAGAAATTTACATGTGCTAACAGATTAAGCATGGTTTGGTTCGTTCAAGATATTGAGCTTCTCTGACAAAAGTTTTTATTGCCATTCAGTCAATCTGTCTGTATTATTTTTTAACCTTCTACTTGTAGTAATTGTGATTGGTAATGGCTACACAGAACCTAAGCAGCATATACGAGGGTTGTCCCAGAAAAATGCGACTTTTTAAATATTTCAAAAACTTACTGATCAAAATTATTCATTTTTTGGTATAATGAAGGGAAATGATATTGATATCAATATGGCTAAATAAAATAAGGATTCCAATGCCACATGCATTTAAATATGTTAGACGGTGCCACCGTCGTTGAGGGCGGAGCCATCAAAAGGACATGTTTAATGATAAATCAGTGTTAAAATCAAATTGTAATTAGTGTCAGAAAATTATAATAAGGACATCAGACCTTTTAAGAAGAATCCCTTCTCTTACCTCAAATACTTTGCATTCAGAAATTTAAGGGTATTTGGTTTAATAAATCTGGAAAACTTATGCTAGTAAGATAATTCATCATGAGTTGCCTAGCCAGAGCACTCAAAATCATATAGCATAACGGGAAAAGAGAGAGAGAGCGTGCAGTGGCCCAGTCAAGGATTCAACCTACCCAGGCCCAAGAACTCTAAAGCGTTAACTCTTTCACTTATATATCTGTCCAGTAATTAATATTTACATTTCCAAATATTTTCCCTTTAGATTCTTTGCAAAGTAGAAAAAAATAACGTTCTCATGAACTACCGTGGGATGAGTAGGAATATTTCCATTGTGAGGTAATTGAAGTAAAAAAAAATAGTACAAACTTTAAAAAAAAAATAAAGATCCTTAAATGACAAAAATATGTGGCAAGTCATTAGAAAAATAAAATAAATATAAGATAACGTGCTTCATGAAATATGCCGGCGTGAAGCGTCGTAGTGCATGTTCTTATGAATTCTCAAAAATTTCTTAAATAAACGAACTTGCCCAGTATCATTTCTTTATCTTTCACGACTAAATGCACATCTAAAGACAGCAATCTAGAAACATTCAGTCATTTAATTCTCATAATCTATTACTTCCAGTGCATGGTCATTACATCAAATACAAATAAGGACAATTGTCAGGGACCACGTCAGATGACTAAACTGGGACCCAAACTTCAAAGAAATCTACCTCCTGGGTTATCAGGACGCTTGGAAACTGATCATCTGACCTACACTAAGGCTGTATATCCTGAAGGCTAAAAGTATCCGCATTGCAAAATGTCTGAGAAAAATATTGCAATGCATGTATATTTCATTTCGGTTTCCCATTAATTATTTTCTTGATTTTAATGAAAAAATGTAGATTTCACCATTTCGCATTTTATTTATATAAGATCTGATTCAATACTCTTTAGTGCTTTCTAATACTAACATAAAAGCAAGATAAAAATCTTTTCTTTTAGTATCTGGAAAAATAAATTTAACTTAATAAAAGATATTAAAATTTTTATTAATTGTTTATGCATATGCTAAAATTTTAAACCCAAAACTTTTGAACAATAGGCTCACTTCTGCGAAGTATCGAATAGAATATTTATCGATGTATCGACCCCCTCTGTATCAAGTAATTGATGTTTTGTAACAATTAACTCTATCCACCACACAATAAAAGTGTCATATTTGGAAGCTTTAAAATAGATATTTTTATGAAATATTATAAATGTCAAATGTGCTAGTTTCAATAGTTTGAACTTTAGACATGTTAAAAGAGTTTTCTTTTGATGGTGAGCTTCAGGAAAATGAAATTTGACACCTTAAAAAATGATAAATTAAAAAAGAATCACAACAAAAATATGAGACATAAACTGCCATCTGCAAATATATATATAAACAAGCAAAAACAAAGTATTTTTTTTTAAATGAAACCCCCCACGTTTACAGGAAAATAATTAGGGCTTTATTTACTGGTTTTGTTACATTGTAAATTAACATTATATTTTACCTCAACTTTCCTTTTCAGAAGTTTCTCAGTTATGCCTATCCTTGGAAGGAATAATTCTCTCATTAAGGGTAATGTATATGCTATGTCTGATCCGTACATCGGCTTGCAGTTGGTTCTGGAATGGGTTGTATTTTTCTCCAGTGCTTCATTTCCCTCACAATGAGAACAAAAGTGGTTTCTGTACGGATGAACAAATGGGTGATTTCTAACGTCTGGTAAAGTCAAGCAAGCGTTTTTGAATCTCACATCCATGATATTTGAATGATTACATGCTTTTATGTCACCATTTGTATTTGAATTACACATTTGACAAAATTCGTTTTTAAACCTTCCAATGGGCATAAAGGAATGGGCATTTGGATTTTCACACATCCATTTTAAAACTCCGTCTTTTTCAACTCGTGGACAGTTCCACCTTGATACTGAAGTTTCGAGATCACATAAGACCAATTTGGATGTGTCGTACAATACTTGACAATTTTGAGTCTTAGCTTGTTGAAGGAGTTGGTCGAAATTCATTGAATAGACGAAATTGAATTGCGATTTGCAAATAATGTTGAAGTCGACAATGTCATAGAAATCGTGAAAAAGACTGTTATTTTCAATCGTGTAGTTCGTATTACAAAGAAAACAAAAAATATTTTTATAAGTTATATTCTTCGAAAGGATTAGAATATCATAGTTATTAGAATTTTCTTCGCACAGTTTTTTGACTTTTAAATACTCACTGGTAGATTTCTGTTTCGTGTTATTTTCGTAGCACCTTGAGACAACAAGAAAGCTTCCACCTCTTTGAGTTTTAGAGAATGGATATACTCGGTCGATGCACTCTACTGGATGCAGCAATGCTGTGTCAATGCAACAAGTGCATCTTCCAAAGAATAGACAGGAATATGAGCAATCACATTTTCGTTCTGTAGTGAGGTTTCGAACACTCTCTGATAACAGATCCTGTCTACAAAGACGGCGAGGGTCAATTGCTGCAATTGTGTTCAAAAGCTGACCATAGCTGACACTATTATTCTTTTCCATATTTTCAAATCGAAAATGAATGTCATTCCTGTTGGTATCTCTTATCATTTTAAGAATATAATAATTACTGAAGGTTGTGTTAAAAAACTTTAAGTAGAATTGTTCCTTTGTATCAAAAGTATAAAGTTCCCGTGCAATTGTTGAAAAGTCAGAGAAGTGATAACGTAAGGAATCTTTGCATTCAATACCATGGCATCGTGGAGAGCCAAAAGCATCCATATTCCTTAGAGGAGTGTTACACTGGAAACAATAGAAATTTTTATAGGGATACGTCATGGGTGAAATAGAACTTTGCTGACATTTTTGGACTGTTTCTTTGCTTTGTGAAGAACAGGAGCCTATGATGGGTCCAGGTCTCTTTAACTCTTTCAATTTGCACAAATAACAGAATATATTTCTATAAAGTCTGAATTGATTGACATATGAAGATGAACAAGCAGTGTCTAAATCTTTATCATCCGAACAAGATTGAATGCGATACCTCTCTGGATTTAAAAACTTTGGACGGATAATTTCCTTCATACTAGATGGCGGGGAATATACAATAGTTGTTCCGTGAGCTTTTGACAAGAATTTTAGTTCCTGATAAGATTCAATGAAGTTGATGAAATTCAATTTAGCTGTGTGTTGATATACCGATAGGTCCCATGTTACTACATCGAATTCGTTTTCTCCGTGACAATATGCGCAGAAAATATTTCGATAAGAGTAATTACTAACAAGAGAACTGACCGGATTATTAAAATCAAAATCGTCAGAAGCATTTTCACATTTTTGCATCTCTTCTTTTGTAGAAGATTCAGGACAAGTCGTGATTATTTCGTACTGTGGCTTGATAGTTAATTTTGATATTTTTTCCAGACGGATGTGAGGAGTATCTAATATAGCCAATGGTCTTTGAAAAAATTTATCAGGACAACAATTCAATTCTTGAAAGCAAGACTCTTCACACGAACATGGCTGACAACGAGAAAGTATCAAGTGAGGCTCATAATTTGTTACACCTGAGGTATTAAAGCACATGTCCCTCTCTCCGCAGGCTTCGATATAAATTGTCATCAGCCGAGAAATATTGAATCCAGAAGTTTGACAAATGAGAAATAGACAGAAAGCAGCTGATTTGAACATTTTCCTTTAATGTCTTTATTTCACGTCGAATTCTGTAAAAATGAAGAACATGTTTTGTTATTTTAAATTTTCAAATCATCAATAAATTTTACAGAATTAAGAGCAATCATTATCGTTACATGATACTAAGATTACTGATTCAAAATTGCAAATAAAAAAGTCAGTGATGATAATCACTGAAGAGTGATCCCATTTTTTAAAAATTAAGACCGATGTCCTGTAATTTACACTCCTTTTCCGCTGTACATACAACGGGTCATGTTAGCTTTGGAGGTGTAAGTTAAAAAGATACAAAATATGTAAAACGTTTGGGTAAGGATCGAGTATGTTTTGTCCCTCCCATTACTGACGGGCATCCCCGGTTTACAATTAGCTACTACACGCTTGTCAAGGGTGTATAATCAGGCGAACTGTCAAAACCTAATCAACTCTGTATTTTCTATTTTCATTTCTTCTTTCCACGATTCCAAAATCATGGATATTGTAAAATAAAGGCCAAGTTTAAATAATTTCTAAACATTCATTTGTAATGTGACATTAGAAATGGATTCATGCACGCACGGGTTGAGACGCATGAGGCCATATTTGAGGAAGAGGTGCATGAGTCAATTTGTGAAATGAAAACAAGTTACGAGGATTGAATCAATTACAGTATTTCTTCTAGTTTTTATTTTACTGTCGTTTTAAATTTTGTATTATTTTCCAACTTAATGCTACATCTTCATACCGTTGATTTTTACTTAAGAAATTATATATATATATATATATATATATATATATATATATATATATATATATATATATATATATATATATATATATCTATATATATATATATATATATATATATATATATATATATATATATATATATAAACTTTCAAACACTTTTTGAAATATTTCGACCGTGTTACTAGCCTTCATCGGTCGTGTTTATTTGAATGCATAGCGATTCAACATTGAACAACGTATTATGACGTCACAATGAACATACAAACTGAGAGGCAACGTCATGCAATAAAATGGCGTTAAAAACTTTTGAAAAAATTGCGAGAGCAAATATTATATATTGTGTTGACATAAGTTTTATCATACCATATAAAATACTAACTTATGAGGGCATTAGATAAAATACTATTTACATATATGTATATATAGATAAAGATGATTTCAAAGCGTGTGAAAATATATATCTTAGAAATCACATAGTATTCAGTAAAACACAAATGTTCATTACGTTATTCAAGGACAGAAGTGTTCCCTTTTGTTGATGCCAAATGGTACAAAAGTATTTAACTTTTTCTTCCAAAGATTTTCTTTATATTTACGGTAAATGTCATTCTTATACAGTTTTTCAATGCCTACCATATTATAATCATCTACTGTGTGTACACCTGAATAAAAGTGAGCAGCCAAAACCATAAATAGGAGGTCTATCACATCCGTGTACGTTACGTCCAACGAACCCTAACTGCGTCACCAGAGCAGAAATTTGATTTCTGTTACGTTTTTTGTCCCTTTTTCTTCAACTTTTCAGCATAAAAATAGTTTTAAAGATGTAGAAATAAATTAATTTATTTTAGGAAAAGTACCAACAACAGTAAAAATAACGTTAATATAACGTATTTCATATGTAATAACGTCACGCTAATGTTAGCTCCAACGTGTAGTGCATTGAGATGAAAAATAAAATATTTTAGTCGTATTCAATAAGAAAAGTCATTTTAATCCTTTATCAAAGACCTTCGTAAATATGGATGACATGTAAAAATAAGCATATTGACGCACATGTCGAAGGTATCTATGGAATTGCTCATAAAGGAAAAAGTACTTACTGATTTCATATTTCATATAAAATATGATAAATACAATAGATTAATTAATTAATGTATTTAATTAGCTAGCTAGCTGGTTAATTTTTACGCATTCTTGAACTTGACTATCATAATTTTTTTGATTATAGATTTTCAGCATGTAAAAATCACCCCACAATCGCATTCGTTTACAAACAGCGCAGAGTTTCCCGAAAGTGACGAAGTTAGGACATTCTCTATCCAGAGTTGTCGTTCCCGCTCCCACATACACCTCTGTCAACGCTTGTTATAAAAGATTCTTGGAAATTTTGTAAAAGATGAAAAATTGAATTAATCATCGTTTTAAATTATGTTTCTTATCGATAAACAGGATTTATATTAATATATTACCCCTTAAAAGGATTTTTTCATTAATTTTTTGATATTTACTCCGCAAAAAAGTTCCCTAAAAACTATGAAAATAAATCGTTTTGAAAGGTGATAGATTTAAAAGAAATGATAAATTATCATCTTTATCAATAATTACAAAAGCTAATTGCGATTTTAATTTCAAATTTTCCCCGTTTAAAACTTGTACAAGAATCTTGTACAACGAGCGTTGACAGAGGTGTTGTAGCGTAGCGGCAGACAACTCTGGATAGAGAATGGGAGTTAGGGTAGTGACGGAGTTAGGGGATTTGGCAAGGGGAGAATATACGCCGATGGTCGAGATATTTTGTTGGCTAATAAAAACCGAGCCTGAAAGGCGGAGTCATTATTTGCCAACAAAATCTCGAAACTGAGAGGTATATTTTCTCCCAATTCCGAGGACATGGGACTTAGTTTTATTCCTCTAATTTTTGAACTCCTATATAGAGAAACTGAGAAGCAAATTGAATACAGCCGGTGAAATGTAAACATTTACGAACAGAGTTCGTGCCCTGTTTAAGGAAGCTCTAAACACTGCACACTAAAGAGTTTTTTTGTAAGGTACTTTTATTGAGTTAGAGTGATCTGCCCTTAGAAGAAAAATAGAATAAACGGGAATCTACAGTTAATGACACAATTTCTCATGAATTAAAGTATTCTTAATGTTATGTTAGACCAAGATTAAGTAATTGCATACATTATTTCCATTAATTTTCCCGATGCAAGTAAACAACCGTGATTTCTGTTCACAAATAGTTCATTGTCTTTAAACATTTTTTCTGCAAAAATAAGGCAGGTACCCTATGCTGAAAATGAACTAGATACACTGAATATGTGCACGTATATATGATATATTTATCTCAAAGTCCAAAAAGCATTTTTCATTAGTGTTTAGAGCTTCCTTAAAAAACAATTTACGTTCTACTGGATGTGTTCAACTTGTTAAACTCTGCACACATCACAGCACGGACTGGCAATACTGGTGAGCTGGTTTTGCTTTCACACATTTCTACTCTGAATTTTCTGGATTACTACAGTATATCTTTAATTTTTTTTATTAATACACACCATAATTTCTAGTCTACTTTCTTAAGTATTTTTAAGCCATGATATAATACAGAAAAATTTGAGAAAATATTAACTTCAAGTCAGAGAAAATCATCTGTTTCTTTTATATTTTTTTTGAAATTTGGAGTGTATAATATTATGCCTGAATGAAATAGTTTTGCAACCATCATTCCCATTAATTTGTAAACAGATTTTTCGTTAATCGGAGGACAATGATGTTATTACTAGCTGATTAAGGAGGAGTTTTGTCAGTGTCCGATGGGTACAAACGTCATTTTGTGGCAGCATCACTTTTGTTTGAGTAAAGTATTTCTTCAAAATACTTTTCATTTTTCAATAGAATTTTAGCTGTTGTGTGTCAGTGATTCTACTATGTTTGAAGCATTTATTTCCTAGCTCAAGATAAGAGTTTCTTAATATATTTAGCTATCTCTCTGCATTCATCACTGAACAAAATTCATAGGACTGCAATATGACCATATTCTTATGGAATATTAATTAAAATCTCCTCAGTATCATGCTCTTTGAACAGAGAACATGCTATTTAAACTTATTTTTATAATGATCCATGAAAAATAACTTTAATTTGCACCATAAAAATCCACAAAATGATGTTGAATTTAAAATGAAAAATAGAACATTTTATTTAGGGCGTCATGAAGAATATCGATACTTCGTTCTTCGTACTAAAATCGAGCGCCACATATATAAATATCTCAGGTTTGGTTTTCTTTAGTAAGTATTTCATAAAATTAATTTGTCAACAGTCTGAATTTAAAAAATAATATTCAAATAGATATGCAAGAACATAAAACGGGGAAAAAGGAATTTTCGGAAAACAAATGGCGAGAAAAAATAATTAATTTGGGGGGGGGGGGAGGAGGGGGGCTGTGACGATAAACAAATGAACTGACTCTCGAAATTCTCGCAAAAGATTAATTTTATGCTTAGAACCGTGCGAAATAAATATATCAATTTTTAAGAGGAGAAAAGATATATTCAGATATTTTTACTAAAATTAAAAATTTTGCATTCATTTAGAAAGAAAATGTTGAATATCTGAAGTCATTGATATATGTTATGCGTCGCAGTTTAAGAATTAGTGCTGCCACTTATTTTTGGACTAAATGGAATAACTCTCTTTAAGGAATTTAAATAAAATAAGCATGATATTGAACGCAATACTTCTTGAAATCTTTAATAAAAAGTCCATGGCATACAACTTTGTTCGAAATTCAACACGGTTAAGGTTTCAGTATGTTTTTCTAATACAGACTTCTGTGCAAAATTTCAAGGCGTTGGACACAGTTTTCAACATTGAAGAATGACCTTTAGTTAAAATAAATCTTCTGTACGTTATTCATAAGTGATTATCATCTTGCAACACATTTGTTTCATGAATTACGTATTTTCTTATAATTTTTATCAGTAAATTTTAATTAAGTTTACATTACTTTTATTAAAAAAATTGTTATAAAACGCTTTGACTGCTATACTGTGATAGTTGATTTTGCCAAAATCGCAAGCCACAAGCAATAAATCTAAATAAATTTGTAAATATTAATTCAATATGACTACGAAGGTTAAAAGCTTCATAAATACCTTAAAACAACATATTCTGATTCTTACCTCTTAGATACTCACATCTTATGAATAAACACCCTATTTAGGCAAAAATATCCTTAGTATCTGACTTTATAAGTACTCTAAATTCAATCATATGACGCATGACACAACAGATCCTGACTGGTAGCTTATGATAAGTGATTTGATTTTTTGTTCGATGCAGTTGTCAGTTCACAGATTTAAGAGAAATTAAACAGGTTTTTATTGTCTCTTACGTGATTAAAAACGATTATCCAAAAAAGAATATGGAAATGGTAAAAATATTAAATATTTGAAAGTGTAAATTTTTTTTATCCTATTAAAGAAATCTTAATGACACGAGTTCAGGATAAGATATAAAGCAGTTGTCGCTCGCATGACTGAATAGTTATCTAAAGCGTTTTGTTCTAAAGTCGCAGAGTACAAGCAAGGAGTTTATTTCCTAAAAACTAGGTTCAAATCCAACTGCGAAATTGGATACCTGTACTTCGGATGAGACTTTTCTAACCGAGGTCCTGTGTCGCAGTAGGTGATGTTACGAAAGCGATACTTTAATGCTCAACTAATGGCCACCAAAAGTAGTGGCGTCCCAACAATTAAAAAGAACGAATGCACTTATGGGCCCCGGTAAAATGTAAAAAAAAAAATGAAGAATCAAATTAAGCATAATTTTTCATTTCAGATTATTAACTGATATCTAAACCATAAGATTCAACAAATTTTATCGCCGAAATTCATGAATATACAAAGAGCAAAGTCATACAATATGGTAGGGGTCAGCCGACATTCGTGATTTTCTATAGTAAATCGAGGACGGTCATTCATTTCAAAGCTTTTGTTTACTGTCAGCCTAACGTTGTACAAACAAAAGACGCATTATACATTTATAAAACTTGTGTGAAAGTAGGAAATTTGTACAAGATTAGGCTGGTACTTAAAACATTAAAAATGTATGAAAAGTTCAATGTTTTTCCTATAGCAAGCGAGAGCTATTTACCTGTATGACCTATGTTGAACCCACCCCTGGAATAACTTATTTAAAATACCGGTAGCCACGTGAGTTCTACCCGGGTTAACATTCCTTAAAGGTGCTCACTGTAAAAAGCTGTAAAAGATAGCCACGTTTTGTATCATTATATCGAAGTCGTAAGTTTGTATGTATTTGGTTTTAGGAACACGGGAGGGTTAGGAGAGTTTAGTGTCGTTAACATGTCATCAAACATAAAAGCGTCAGACATTTTTAACATTCATGCAAGACAATGGTACCGGATTTGAAAGCCACCTAAATACACTTTTTTTTCATTTTAAAATTTAAAGGAACTAATGGTAATACTTATTGTATTATTTCAAATGCAAGCGTGCAAATTTCTTAGTTTGATCACTATGGCTACAGGCATCTATACTTCATTTTTTTCTCAGGTAAAATAGCGCAATATGTATCATTCGGCAAACACGCCCGTCAGTGATCCACCATCCGATTATTCAAGCTTCCGATTTAAATGTCCCCTCCCCTTGATTTAAATAAACCAAACTCAAAATGGGATCGGTATGACTTTTCCGGAATTGGGGTAGCTATAGGCTTAAAAAAAATCATCATTTGTTTCAAATCCATGCTGATTTAGGTGATGTTTAAACGTGATTTTAATTAGAAATATCCACTTGTGTTTAACTATTACCAACAAAGAACAATTTGGTAATATATTCTAAAGTAAAATGGCACTGAAAAAGGGCCCACTAAACATTGCTTAAGTGCACTTGTCCTTTCTAGAAGTGACATAAAGCATAACAAACATTAAACAGTTCAAGAACGTTTCGATCAGTATGATCAGCAAAAAGGACAAAACTACAAGTTTACCTTTTGATATATGTAGGTCTGCAGTTGACTAGCATGTTCCTTCTCTGATAATTGGTCCTTGATAAGAAAGTCTCTAATTTCTGACAAGATGAAATCTTATGAAAATGTATGAAAGGAAATTGTTTTCAATAGTCTTCTGGTCAAACTACAGAATAAGCATTACATTAAGCAACATAAATCAACCAGAATTCCATTACATTTGCAATCGAATTTCAAGAAAATACAGAAGAAAATGCAGCTAAAACAACCCGTTTTTCCTTAAACTCCAATATGCTAACTCTCCAGGATTTACTGAATTATGAAATTGAATTACTAGAAATTAGAATTTATTTGTTATTTTATTCACTGTTTATTCCATAATCCATAGAGAGATTTCACTCTGTCTTTAGTACAATTCCCAGTCTACAACTTTATTTGAAGTACGATCCATTTTGGGATACGGATCCCGATGTAATTTCATAATATTTAAATTTTATCTTGTGTGGTAACTGTACATAATACAGATTCAAAGTACAGTGCCACGCACTCATAAACATGTGACACATATGCTTGTTATCGAAACTCTGCCTCTCAAAATTCAGAGGGCATTTTTAAATTAATGGTTCGAAGTATTTTTGCAAAAGTGGTCAAAGTTCAAGGTCAAGTGGACTGTCAAAAACATCACTTTTAAAAATTTGAAAGAAAATTAAGTCAAAAAAGAATTTTCAAAGTGTAAAACAATAACTGATATACAATTTAAGACTTTAAAATGTTATGTAAATCACAAGCAGCATTAATGACAGTCAAGTATCTGCGCATACCCAGTAATGTCAGGAGTGCAACATTTGATGTTTTGCTCCCCTGCATGAAAAAACTTTTATCAGTATATGATTCTCTGATTTTCATTTTGGAAAGTAAAGATACAAAGAACATTTTACCAAGAAGATTTATCAATTAGGGTCTGTCTGTGTTTCATATCTATATTTCTATGGTCAGGAGTTCAACACATTTTTTTTAAAGATTCAATTATATGACGAAAAGACTTCTATTCATGCTGAGAAATATTCTATAATTAATAATAATCTATTTGAATAATTTAGTACTAAATTATTGACAGTTTATTATTAAAATCCCTTTTTTCAATTTTATCAATTCAGTTGTGTTTTTATCTTTTCTTTGATTTTTTATGAATGAAATATGTGGCGAGAACGAACAGTATTCAAGCTCAAAAGTCCATTAAACAATACAAATTTTGGAGCAGAGCAAACACGGACCACTAAAACAACAGAGGTGGGATCAGTTGCCGTGGAGGAGTGAGCATCTCCTGCCGACCGGTCACACCCGCAGTGTGCTCCTTGTCATGATCGGGAACTAATGGAAAAATCTGTTGACAATTCAGTGTGTAAATAATGGCCTAACAATTAGTACGAAAAACGTCAGTCAGCATTTGACGTAATGATAAATTGTATTTGCTGACAAGGTCATTGTATCGACCATAGAACTTACGAAATGACGACTTTAAACATGCTCTTGCGTATCAAATCAACTGAAAGATATAAACCCCGTATGCAGGTGATGAAGGTATATTTCTGGATAAGAAAGGGAAGTTGACGATTGAAAAGTTGAAGTCATCACGTTTATCATAAAGCTTAGTTGTTAGATTACCATTAACGTCTTTTTCTAGTAAAATATCGAAATATGAAACAGATGTGTCAGACTCTGTGGTATCTTTTATTTCAAGCTCCCCGGGATATATCGTATCGACATTAGAATGGAAATAACATTTGGTAATTGACAATACGTCCTCGATATATCTAATGTCGAGTTGAAGGCACAACAAGTGTTTTCTTCTTTTCACGTATAAGATTTTGAACAAATTCTGCTTCATATGAACACAAATATATTAATGTAAAAATGAACGCAAAAAATAAAAACACTGAAAAATTGTTTCAAAATTCAAGTAATTTCACCTCAACTTCACAGAATCAACGGATCAAGTTCTGATGTAATTTTCACTTCACAATTCTACTTTAAAGACTCCCATGCTTTTGGTCAGGAGTGCAACAAATATGTTTGAATTATTGCTGATCAAATATGAATACTCAGTAAATATAAACTAGATGCTGTCATGAGACAGTAATACCCGCACTAAGGTGTTTGCCTCTAAATGCACACTCCTTCATATTGGGCTTACCAAGGAAAAAGTCAAAATAATTCTACAATTTACACAGTACATGTTTCGTCAAATCGAGCATAAAATGCTCAGGTGACCATGTGACCTATGAGCCTCTTATAGGTATTTCCTTTACTTAATTCATTACCAGTCTGAAGTAACAGAATTTAATTAATGATGTAAAATAGGATTTGATAAAAGGGGGGGATATAAATTTTTGGCCCATAATTGAACTTTTTAAATTTATTTTCTCAACAACAAATAATACTACTTTAGTACAAAGCATTTTTAATGAATTTATCAAAATGTGCAAACTTTTTTTAGTATTTGATTAGGCAAAAACCTTCTTGAAAAGCCAAACCCAATCAATTTTGTCACCCCCTCCCCCCCCCCCCCCTCAACACACACACACAATTTGCCTGTTTTTGGAAAAAGGCCTAGATGGCAAAGTTATGTTAAAACATCGTTTGTTATGATAATTTAAAATTTGTTCTTGTACTGTACATGTATGTGAACACCTTTTTGAAAATTTCTACATCACATTGGGCTTGCGTCACCCTACTAGTACTAGTTTTACCATTATTATTTTTAGATGGTGCACATCATTACATGTATATCAGTAGGAATTAATTCATTTTGTGTTTTAATTGGATTATATTTCATGAAGTTGACAGGACCTATGATAGTCGGTAAGTACAAGTTTAAGTATAGATTGGGGTAAAATAAACCGAAATGCAAATGGTTAGGTTAAAGTTTAGAAAGGATCAAAGATCATCGGATGCCACAATAGACGATTTTCACATTCTGAAGAGTTATCCCCCGTTGTCGACACTACATTCAGTTACATGCACAGATCCAGAAATTTTTCCGGGGGGGGGGGGTTCCACACCTCAATCAAAAAAATTTCCAGCCCCCATTTCCTGAGAAGTAAAAAAACAAACAAACAAAAAAAAAAAAAAAAAAAAAAAAAAAATAGATGCTGTCATAAGACAGTAATACCCGCACTAATGTGTTTGCCTCTAAATGCAGGCACGTAGCATCGGAGGGAGGATGGCCTGCCCCCCCCCCCCTTTTTCGAAACATAACTTTTTACTATTGAAAATGTTCTTGAAAGAGTTGTTTCCCCCCACCCCCCACTTTTTGTTGCATTATAGTCAAATAAAGGTAATGTAGTAGTGTACATATAAAATTGGGGTACTGAAAGAAGTTGGAACCCAGCCCACCCCACCCCACGAAATAGGATATTTGAGTATTTTGAGTTTAGAAAAAAAAAATTTTTTTGGCTTGTCAAGTGACGGGTGGGGTGGGGGGGGGGAGAGGGAGGTTTGGCTGCTCACTTTTTAAGCTTCATATGTATAACTTTTTGTACCAACTTAACAGGGGTCCAAGGTCACTTTTAGTTGCTTCCGTATATAGATTTCGTATATAGGTTCCGGACCCCCCCCCCCCCCCTTAGATCCGCGCATGTAAATATTTCATTACCAGTCTGATATTACCTAATAATGTAAATTCTGATAAAGAGAGAATTTTTGAAAGATTTGTGTAAAAAAAAGGGGGGGGGGGTAATTTTCTACCCATAATTGGAACTTCTTGAATTTATTGTCAAAACAACAAATATTATTATTTTAGTGCATAGCTTTTTTGATGAACTTAAAAAAAAATTAGCCAAAATTACAACTTTTGCAAATTTTTATCAGTATTTGGGTAGGACTCGGAGAACCCCTTTCTAAATCTTGACCCAATCAACTTTGTCAAAAATCAACCCCCACCCACGATTCACCCGTTTTCCTGTCATATTTAGTATAGATTTAACACAAACTTAAGAAAAAAAAATTGTATGTAATTATAATATAAATTTTACAAATGTACACCTTTTTGGAAAATTTCTAGACTACGTCACACTGCGAGCACTAGGGGCGAAACAGCTAAAGTCGGACAGCATCGAATGTCGGACAATTTTCTTTTTCAAAATAAAATCATAACTATTTTTAGTATCGCTTTTTATTTTCGGACGTACCTCTGTTGACAAGGTGTCATTGGTTGTTGCATGCAAGTGTAAGTCATGAAAACGTTTGAAATAACCTCTAAAATCCGGAAGAAACACACACATCTCGGGGATCCGGATAAAACTACCTTCGGCGGAAATTTCAAAGTCATATTTCGACACTCGGGGATCCCTGGCAAAACCTTCAGTTTGCTGTACGTATTCTGTGAAATCTGATATATTTTGTAATTGTAACATACTTTTACATGATAAATATCAATAGTTCCGATGAAAAAATTAATTTGGTGGATATTTATATATAAAAACTATTAAAAATGAACTGTCCGACTTTACATACTTGGTCATTTAAAGTCGGACAGGGGAGAATTTAAAGTCGGACAAAGCACAAAAAGTAATCTAAATTTTCTTAAGTACTAGAAAAATCAATATTAATGTATTTAAATATAATTAACCTGTAATTTAAGAATATTTTCGCTTTCCGCGTATCAAATTCTGCTGATTCGCTGTATATCTACAGTGTATATATATCTATAGACATTGTAATTAAAAATTCATTTCAGGAAAACGATGAAGAACGTTATCATCAAGGGTATTTATGCTGTTGGTATGCACCACTGGGGTTCCAGAAGTTTACCCATTGATGAAGTTTTGTACGTTAAAAATGAGCCGGAAAATCACTTCGATAAAAAGGCTGTAGCCATTTTCAGAGACAAAGAACTGTCCGATAGATGCGCTTATTTACAGAAGAAATATGCTGCTTTTATCTCTCCCCTATTTCAAGAAAAGTTGATACAGAATATGGTGTATTTAAAAGCAAAGGAAGACCCTTCCAAGTTTAACGTTTATACTGGTCCGAAGCAAAGGTGTAATCTTGGATTCAAGACAGAAAACGAGAACGTGTCACGAATAAGGCAATTATTGGAAGGCCATGCTGTTGAACTTATAATTTTTTGAATAACTTAATTAAAACAAATAAAACCATTCCATTCATTTAAATTGAATAAAATCATTTCAAAGTACAATAATTATTACTGGTTACTCTACACTCTATTATATAAACTAGGGATGTCAATTTTATTCGGGCAGCTTAGTCGAATAGTCGGAAGCTTTATTCGAACGATCGTTGAATATTCGTTGCAATTAAAATTAATTTTTCATGTCATTGTCTCTATTTGTCTTTTAGAGACTGCTTGTACAATATTTAATGTACGCAATCACCACGAATTTCTGAATAGTAACCATGTACGTAGTAATATAAAAATGTATCCAATGTACATGTACTTGATTTTAAATATATTTACTGCACATTTTCTCTAGTTACATGTATATAGAAAATACAAGATATCAAACTCTTGAAATTTTCAACTTTTCATTTCCGACATTTTATAGTTTTCATTTCCGACATTTTAAAGTTTTTATCTCCGACATTTTTCAGGTAGTAATTTTCGGCAGGAAAGCAGGATTGGAGACTATACTATTAAAAATTTTAAAGAAAAACTCATGAATTATATTATAAACATATGTAAATTTAGTAACTCAGAAAATCCTTGCGGTGGGGGGGGGGGGGGTGACCCCCCCCCTTCTTCCTTCAAAAATGCGTAAATAAATTGATAATTTGATA
This sequence comes from Saccostrea echinata, assembly GCF_033153115.1. Lineage (NCBI taxonomy): Eukaryota > Metazoa > Mollusca > Bivalvia > Ostreida > Ostreidae > Saccostrea > Saccostrea echinata. The sequence goes on from NW_026889765.1 coordinate 2,659,379, forward strand.
TCCATAAAATATGCATGCACCGTCTGATTGAAATATTATTCTTTATATACGGAAGCGTATTGGCAGAATTTGATAAAAGCGGAGCATTTCATTCTGATAACTCATTTTTAAAAAAAATATTCTGACTTACAGACATACAATGACAAAAACAAAAGCAAAAAGTCCCGGCACAAGAAGAGGTAGGAAATTGCTCCAATATGACCATGCTGATCTTGTCAAAGCTGTGGAGGCAGTGCAGAGTAAACATATGTCTTTACGAAAAGCTGCAAAAACATTCAATGTCCCTAAATCGACAATTAATGACAAAATAATAGGTAGAAGTGAAATTGAATCAAACATAGGTAGACGACCAGCTCTCCCTGAAAAAATTGAAGGGAAAATTGTAGAAAATGTGGTAGAGGCATCAAAACGGGGGATGGGAATTTCACGCAAGCAGCTGTTCCAGAGAACAGCACTATTGTGTAAACGCATGAGGGTTTCTGCTTTTAAAAACGGAGCCCCTGGGAGAGGGTGGTGGAAGGGATTTAAAAAGAGGCACCCGGAGATAACAATCAGAAAGCCAGAGAAATTGGGAAATTCCCGGGCCAGAATGATGAACCAAACAGTTGTAAGGAAATATATGGCAGATCTGGGTAAAAAAATTGCTGAACTGAATCTTGAAAACAAACCTCACCTCATCTGGAATTGCGACGAGACAGGCAAACAATTCCAACATAACCCTGTTAAAGTCATTGCAGAAAAGGGGGCAAGAAATGTTGTAAGCAGGGTGTCGGAAAACCGCACCAATATTACCATCATGGCTTGTGTCAGTGGTGCGGGGGCAAAGATGGTGCCCATGATTATAGTAAAGGGAAAAACTTCAGCGTCCCTACATGGGTTAAATGTTACAGAGGCTCCAGCAGGTACCATTTTTGCCTATCAAGAGAATGGCTGGATTAACGAGGAGTTGGGGGAAAAATGGTTTAGAGAGGTGTTTTTGAAAAACTGTGGTTCAGAGCGCCCCCAGTTGTTGATACTAGACGGTCATTCCTCTCATGAGAGTCTGGGGTTGCTAGAATTAGCCATGAAAGAAAAAATTGAAATAATATGCTTACCACCACACACAACTCATGCTCTCCAGCCTCTTGATCGTTCCGTTTTTGGCCCGTTCAATACTGCCTATGACACCGCTTGCTCTGAATTTCTAAGTCAATCTCCCTATCATGTCATTAACAAACACACTTTTCCTGGACTATTTAATAAAGCTTGGGAAGCGGGTGTTAGTACAGATAATATTAAGAATGGCTTCAGGGCATGTGGCATTGTTCCATTTGATCCAAACGCACTGTCCTCTGAAGTATATGACCCCTCTGTTGCAACAGAAACGCCCTCACCTTCAGAAACTGTCTCCAAGCCCTCACCTTCAGAAACTGTCTCCAAGCCCTCACCTTTTGAAACTGTCTTCATGCCCTCCGTGGCAACAGTAGAAGCCCTACCCGAAACTACAGGGACCACTGTGCAAAGCTCACCTGAACAACTTACAACTGAGTTTTCGTCTCCCTCTGGCAGTCATGAAATAACATGCGAATTCCCTACATGCGGAGAAGCAGAAACCGTTCAGGAATCGTTGGCAATTCTTCCCCTTGAATCTGCAGCTACTTCTTTCACGCTAGATGATCCTGAACTGTTACTTTCCCTTTTAAACCAAGGGGAAATAGAAGTGGTGGCAAACTCAAGTCCGAGTAGTGCTGGAACAAATGATCCTTTACCATCATCGGTCTTACATGTATCACTCAGCCCACCAAACCCAAAAGAAACAAATGCTGTTGAGTCCATGTGGAACAATGCGGTTGAGAGCATTTTTCTCCCACCATTCCGTGCACCAGAGAAACCTACCAAAAAATCTAAAGCTAGAACATCTCACCGAATATTAACGGCAACAGATGTAATTGCGGAGAAAAGAGGATTGTTGGAAATGAGGAAAATAAAAGAAGAAAAGGTGGCGAGGAAATCTAAAAAAGAACAGAAATAATTTTTTTCTTCATGACTTAAGTTGAGTTTCATGTTTATAACTCGGTAGATCTACTCATTTTGTCGATCATTGTTCATTTTAAAAAAAAAGTTGTTTCCTTGTTGTAAAATAAATACGGACTACTGATTCCACTTTGAAGATCGGGGGATTACTAGTAATGTGTTATGGACTCTATTTCCGTCAATGTAATTACGAGTTTGAAAAGAATTTCTTTGCTTAACTAAAGAATAATTTTCCTCAATCTAAGTATAATTACATATATATAATATATACGTACCTTTCCTAATACTAAAAAACCTTCATTTACACTTACTTCTTTCTAGGCTTCTTCTCCGTCACGTCTCTTACTAAGAATGACGCAGAATTACAGCATCCCGGGTTTATAAATATACAGGATGTTCTAATTATAAGGGGTGTCAGGTCATTCCATTTTATGAGAACAAATAGTTTGATTGAATGAAAACATTGAAATAGTTTTTTCTCCTTTTTGGCTGTCTGTCTTATATTATTATCAAATGAGTTGAACTTTGAAAAAAAAAAATTAGGATAAAAAATTTTTACGAGTATTACTCGATAACACACAGGTTTATACATCACAAGGTATATGCTCATTTATATTTCTTGGTCTGAAACGGAAATTTTACCGAATGAATTCATGCATTGACTACTAAGTACAGTTTGTAATAATTACCTAAATGTTTATGAAGTGTCCTCAGTTACCTAGTTTAGTTTTTGAAAGTGTGGAGGTGGGGGACAGCCACAGAAAAAAAAACTTACCTGAAAAGAAAAAAAGGGGGTGTCTGTGTTGAGACTCGAAATTCGTGGGTTAGGTTCTAACTTCTTTCATAACCAAATTTTATTTGTATATTACCACATTACACCAATTTTACCATACCGCAGTGACTGCACCCATCTCCCTTCCCCATATACTACGATACGTGCCTGGAGAATGTTTTACAAAAGAACTTACGACTAAGACCCAAAACTTTTGTTGATAGTATAATCTTACAAAATAAATGATTCTGTTAAAAAATGCATGCATAGATACTTCCTTCTAAATTCTTTTTAAAAAGATTAAAACCATTTTCAAATTTATGTAAAAAAGAAATATTTATTTTTAAAATTACATTTCGAGTTCTTTTGCAAAATGTGGCCCTGCTCCCTGAGTATAATTAAGCCTTTAAATGAAAAAAAAGGACTTTAAATGTCGAAACTGGTATGTGTCCGACTTTAAATTCTACATGTCCGACTTTCGCTGTCTATGTCCGACTTTATCAGCTTCTGTCTTCCCGTGTTCGGTTTTGATTTATAGCATTATAAAGCTTTTAACCAATGAAAATTAAGCATAGAAAGAGGGTAAAAATATAATTTTATGTGACGTAAAAGTTTCTGTTTACAATGTTAAAAGCATGGAGCGTTTACTAAAGGTGCAGAGGAGGGGGTCCAAAAACTGTCCGACTTTCGCTGCCTCACCCCTACTTTTACCGTTATCATTATTGTTTTGCATATGGTGTATGTACATCATTATTACCACTGGGATTATTAATATTTAGTGTGTGTTTTAAATGGATTTATTATTCCATCAAGTTAACAGTACCTATAACAGGCGGTAAGTACATTATGAATATATTATTTTAAACGCGTACGTTTAGTATAGAACGGGGTTTGTTTGTTGTTTAACGTCCTTCTCGAGAATTTTTCGCTCATATGGAGACGCCATCACCTATGGTCGACACTTAGGGCCATTAAGCATTGAGGATCTTTTTTGTGCCAACAACTAGGGACCTCGGTTTATAAAGTCTCATTCGAAGAACTGGTCCCCACGTCCCGCAGTGGATTCGAACCCGCGACTTAAGGATCAACTCCATACTCCACGACTCTAGAGCAGACGTTCTAACCACTGCGCCACATGGGCGACTAGAACGGGGTAAAATAATCGGAAATGAAAATGGTTAGGGGCCTATAGGTGGAAAAGGGTCAAAGATCACTGGAATGTCACAATTATACAAATTATACAATGAGGCAAGTCCCTGGGGTCATTCCACTTGATCTTTGGAACCAGAAACAATAAAATAGCTGTCATTAGAGCAAAAGCCCCTAAGTCATCTTTGTATTATAACACACTAAATAGGATATATGGGATCATGACCCCCCCCCCCCCCCGAGGTCATTCCCGACCCCTAAAACTTCAAATGATCATATACATTGTATCTTGAAAATGGTTGAAAACTCTCCTCTTAACCATTATTCATTAAATGGTGTAAAGGTTATGACCCCTTGAAGTCATCCTCATCCTGAAATTGGAAATGATCACAGCATGACCTGCGTCAAAAGTGTGTTAGTGATAATCTGCTTGACATTTTATTCAGGACCCCCTAGGGTCAGTCCACCCTCCTAGAATTAGAAAATGAAAATCATTCAGAGACCCATTGTTATACTTTGTGTACATGTACATTTTTGTATTATTCACAATTTATTTTATACCAAAACAAGTTATAAATAATTTGTATAAATAAACAAGCCCGGGGCTGGGAAGGGGAAAAGGGGAAGGAGTTATGTCTGCATGGTCTTAAATGTTGAAAACTCCTAAAATTTGTGAATATTAACCCGGTCGTTTCCCACTTGTCATCATTATTTACTGATCTTCCCACAACATATATGTGACTGTCTTTATTAAATCAATAGATCATGGACTTTTTTGGTCATATGCCCAGCTCTCCCTTGAATCAGGAATGGTGATATAAATATTTTAAGAATGATTAAGAATAAAAACAGGTCTTGCACAATCTCCTAAAATTGATTAAGCTCTTAGTTGAATTAGCTATACTGGTATAGCTTGGTTTTGCTATTCAAAACACTTTGATTTAGCTACTTAATCATACTTTTTTCAATGTACATTTTTATCAATATAGATAAAAGTTGCACTATGTTGACATGGGTATAAATTTTAAATTTTCACCTTTGAGTTTTCTGAAAACAATGCATGAAGGAAAATTGCTTTTCAAAAATTTTCTCCTGAGAATTTGCTATCACAGATATATATATATTTTGCATGGAGCTATATACCTGGAGTAATATCTCTCTCTAACATTTACTTGAGTCAAAATTAAAGTGGAATTATAAGACATTTTTTTTAAATTGATCATGACTTTTTAGGATTTTACACTAATTCATACTGCAGCAAGAATGTTATCCCTCCCAGAAAAAAATAAGTTTACTCACTGTCTTGTCTTTGATCTATATCTATATTTACAAAAGGACACAGCCAGAAGTCTTTTAACGTGGTTTGTTGCAAATTTCACTTGGAACTTCTATTAATTTGCTCAAGATCAGTATTTTCAGTAGGCAGAAATGAACTTGATCAATTATGCTTGAAAAGTACTCACTGTGAACAATCACCTGACTTGTTGAAGACAGGTAAACATACCCCTCAGGGTAGAATTATCATACAAAGGCCTGTACAAAATTGAAGTCATAATTAAATCATCATTGTCTTAGTTAAAATAAGAAGAAACACACTAGAGGTGTGATGAAATATTTAGAAACACAAAGAGTTTTATTTCTCATGCAAAATATTCTTTCTTGTGTAAAACAATTGTTCAAATGAAGGACCAAACCTTCTTTTAAGGGGAGATAAGAATGAGTGAAAATTTAATGTTATTTCAAATATCTTCTTCTGAAGAACCACTGGGCCAGAAAAGTTTAAAATTATGTGAAACTTCATTACTTAGTGTAGATTCAACTTTGTCCAAATCATCACCTTCAGGTGTAGGGTGCGGCCACAATAGGGGATCAAAGTTTTGTAAACATGGGAATGTACAGTAAAACACGCTTATAACAAAGTGCCTGGGACGGACGATTTTGCTTTGTTATAAGTGTAATTGCTTATATCCATTAAGTTTACAATATATTTTAAAGTCACGGGGAATGAAAATTGCTTTGCTGTAAGTGTCAATTCATTATAGACTTGTTTCGCTATAAGCATGCTTTACTGTATAAGAAAAAAATTCCTTCTCAAGAACCACTAGGCAAGAAAAGTTGAATCTTATGTGAAAGTTTCATTACATAATTTAATGTAGAAACAAATTTGTTCTTTCAAAACTTCTCCTCCTACAGGTTTGATGCAACAAGTAGACTATACTAGTCTACATATTGTTTTTGTCAGATTTCTTCTTCATTCAAATTTTGTCCGAGCCTTAACTAGACAACCCTTTGACATTAAGACTTCAAACTTGGAGAGGTGGTATGGAATTGGGGTTAGGCCACCAAACTTTGTTTTTAACTTGATCTCACAATAAGGTCAAGGTCAATCTTTACATAAAAATATAGTCCAGGCTATAACCTGAGAACCCTTTGACATTAGGATTTCAAATTTGTAACATAGAAAAAAGACATTTACAAAAGATGCACTGAACTAAAATTCTGACCTTGACTCCTTTCTTCATTAAAGGTCAGATTGAGAAAAACACCTCCAAACCATAACTTAAGAACCTTTTGACATTAAAACTTCAATCTTGGAACATGGAGAGGTGATATTGAGAAAGGATGCATGCAAACAAAATTTTTTACCTTGTTTTTATGCCCCACCATGAATATGGCTGGTGCATAACTGCATATAGTGTTTGTCATGTCCGTCTTCCGTCCTTTCATCCTTCTGTCTGTCTTTCCGTCAAGCTTTGCGTTTAGCTCTGTTTAAAGTTCAGTTTCAAAGAAACTATCAAATATATTTTTATCAAACTTCACATGCTGATAGATATTGATGAGAGCTATGTAACTGCATCAACATTTTTTGACCTTGACCTTTCCTTTGACCTTGACCTCACTTTTCTTAAATGTGTTTAGCTCAGTTTTAAAGATACCATTCAAGATAGTGTAATTAAACTTCTTATGTTGATACGTACTGATCTAAGTTATTCAACTGCATCAACATTATTTGGCCTTGACCTTTTCGTTGACCTTGACCTCACTTTTCTTAAATTAGTGTTTAGCTAAGTTTTAAAGATACCATTCAAGATAGTGTAATTAAACTTCTTAAATTGATACATACTGATGTAAGCTATTCAACTGCATCATTATTTTTTGACATTGACATTTCCTTTGACCTTGACCTCACTTTTCTTAAATTAGAGTTTAGTTCAATTTTAAAGATACCATTCAAGAAAGTGTAATCAAACTTCATTTGCTGGTACATACTGATGTAAGCTATTCAACTGAATCAACATTTTTTGACCTTGACCTTTCCTTTGACCTTGACCCCACTTTTCTTAAATTAGTATTTAGTTCAGTTTTCATGAAATCATTCAAGATTTTTAAATCAAACTTCATATGCTGATACATACTAATGAGAGCTATTCAACTGCATCAGTATTTTTTGACCTTGACCTTTCCTTTAACCTTGACCTCACTTTTCTTAAATTTGTGTCAAAATTCATAAATGGAAATATACACTTAATTTGATCGCCGAAATATGGCTGAAATATTGCCGCCTAGGCATTAAACAATAATAATCAATCATAATCAATCCAAAAGATGATTAGGCTGTTGTGTAAAATGTTGGAGTTCTGGGAACCAGGGTCTTTTTATATTAAAAAACATCATTTTTCGACACCCATTTAACCCCTAGGGTGAAAATGAAAATTCCGAAACCTTACTGCACAACTACAGGACACCACCAACCACCTCCCAAAAGATGATTAGGCTACTGTGTAAAATGTAAGAAGAGTTCAGGGAACCAGGGGCTTTCTGCATAAAAAACGTCATTTTTCGACCCCCATTTGACCCCCAGGGTGAAAATGAAAATTCCGAAACCTTACAGCACATCTACAGGACACCACTAACCATCTCCCAAAAGAGGATTAGGCTACTGTGTAAAATGTAAGAAGAGTTCAGGGAACCAGGGGCTTTTTGCATAAAAAACATCATTTTTCGACCCCCATTTGACCCCCAGGGTGAAAATGAAAATTCCGAAACCTTACTGCACATCTACAGGACACCACTAACCATCTCCCAAAAGATGATTAGGCTACTGTGTAAAATGTAAGAGGAGTTCAGGGAACCAGGGGCTTTTTGCATAAAAAACATCATTTTTCGACCCCCATTTGACCCCCACGGTGAAAATGAAAATTCCAAAACCTTACTGCACATCTACAGGACACCACTAACCATCTCCCAAAAGATGATTAGGCTACTGTGTAAAATGTAAGAGGAGTTCAGGGAACCAGGGGCTTTTTGCATAAAAAACATCATTTTTTGACCCCCATTTGACCCCCACGGTGAAAATGAAAATTCCAAAACCTTACTGCACATCTACAGGACACCACTAACCATCTCCCAAAAGATGATTAGGCTACTGTGTAAAATGTAAGAAGAGTTCAGGGAACCAGGGGCTTTTTGCATAAAAAACATCATTTTTCGACCCCCATTTGACCCCCAGGGTGAAAATGAAAATTCCGAAACCTTACTGCACATCTACAGGACACCACTAACCATCTCCCAAAAGATGATTAGGCTACTGTGTAAAATGTAAGAGGAGTTCAGGGAACCAGGGGCTTTTTGCATAAAAAACATCATTTTTCGACCCCCATTTGACCCCCATGGTGAAAATGAAAATTCCAAAACCTTACTGCACATCTACAGGACACCACTAACCATCTCCCAAAAGATGATTAGGCTACTGTGTAAAATGTAAGAGGAGTTCAGGGAACCAGGGGCTTTTTGCATAAAAAACATCATTTTTTGACCCCCATTTGACCCCCAGGGTGAAAATGAAAATTCCAAAACCTTACTGCACATCTACAGGACATCACTAACCATCTCCCAAAAGATGATTAGGCTACTGTGTAAAATGTAAGAAGAGTTCAGGGAACCAGGGGCTTTTTGCATAAAAAACATCATTTTTCGACCCCCATTTGACCCCCAGGGTGAAAATGAAAATTCCAAAACCTTACTGCACATCTACAGGACACCACTAACCATCTCCCAAAAGAGGATTAGGCTACCGTGTAAAATGTAAGAGGAGTTCAGGGAACCAGGGGCTTTTTGCATAAAAAACATCATTTTTCAACCCCCATTTGACCCCTAGGGTGAAAATGAAAATTCTGAAACCTTACTGCACATCTACATGACACCACAAACCATCTCCGAAAAGATGATTAGGCTACTGTGTAAAATGTAAGAGCAGTTTGAGAAAGAAGAGTGTGACAGACGGACTGACGGACGGACGGACGGACATGAGTAACAACAATATACCCGAACTTTCTTTAGAAAGTGCGGGTATAAGAAAAAATTGATGAGAAGAATGTTTCTTGTTTACCTCAGTTGCTTACAGTGTTTGTCTTATGAAGGAAAATATACAAATAAAATATACCTTATCTTCTTTTAGCTAGTTTTTGACATAAGTAGGGAATAATTCAAGATATGATTGATTGATTGTTTGTTGTTTAACGTCCTTCTCCAGAATTTTTCATTCATATGGAGACACCACCACTTGCCGGTGGATGGCTACAAATTCTGACCTATACTCGGCACTTATGGCCATTGAGTAGTGAGGGATCTTTATCGTACCAACGCCTGCTGTGACAGGGGACCTCGGTTTTTAAGGTCTCATCCGAAGAACCCTTAACTTTCACTTCAAAGTGCCGAGCGCATGGCGAAGGAACAGTTGCTACCCATTTTTTATCGACTTAGGTCAATCGCGGCCGAGATTCGAATTCACGACCTCCCGACCACGGAGCGAGACCTCTACTAACTGAACTACTGTGAACGGTATGTAGGGAGTAAAACATCAAAATCTATTTTTTTTGTTAGAAAACTTCTATATCAAATTTATTTTTTGGCATAGATTTAAAGAATTCATTTAAATGGGGGAAAAAGGATTTTTGGAGAATTTTATTATTTCAATTTTCTTTCATATTAAAACTTTTCAAGCCAGAATTGTAAAAATAATGTAAAATAACAATCAAAAAGCCAGTATTTTCCCATATATACAAGAGAAGAAACTCAATCAAGGTTTAGATCTAAACATTTGTATCCCTGATACCATTTTGAAGCATAAAAAACTAATTTCGTTTCATTGTGTATTTTAGACAGTCTTAGGATGTAGTGATATTTTCTTTTTTCAAATAAATTTTTCCAAATAAAAATTCTGAAACTTTTTTATCCAATTGTCTATTCTATTGCAACTTCAGGAATTTTAACTAGATTGCATGTACAATTTGATGATATAAGTGAAAAATATGTCATGGTTAGCTGAATTTAAAAAAAAAAAAAATTCAATTTGGTGGTCATTATTTTTTAATTGACCCATGAAGGAATTCGTTTGTTCATATATAGATATTTGGCGGATCTAGTAATTCACCATTGACGTAGCGCACAACCTGACGTCAGGCTATTGGTAACTTCTCCAAACTGGAAACAGTGTATCCCCAATTATACAGAGTAGGAAAACATCTCAATAATACCTTTTAAGTCATTTTAGTCATAAATTGAGTGTCAGGTGTGAAATTAAATATTAAACAATACCATCCCAATAATTATAAGCAGTTAAGTTGTGTTCATATTCATGACGTACAACTGTTATAATCGGCAAATAACTGCCTGTCAATGTAGACAAAACATGGCGGATACCGATCTCGATCACCTGTAATCCAATTACACATCGTATACAAAACTTGAAGCATAAATTCACAACGGAAGATAAATATATTGGAAAATTATCGTAATCTTACGGAAGCCGGTTGGTGCCAGGTAGAAAAAATAGTTTATCTGGCAGCCGCCAGATAAGTTTCTGGGGGCCGCCAAATAATTATCTGGCGGCCGCTACAAAAATAACTGTCGGCAGCCAGAAACTTATATATGGCGGCCGCCAAATAATTTCTGGCGGCCGCCAGATAAAAAGATATGGTGGCTGCCCGATAACTTATCTGGCGGCCGCCAGATAATTGTTCGGCGGCCCTATATAAATAGATAAATAGATATGACAGCCGTCAGAAGGTTAACTGGCGGTCGCCAGATAAAATATTTTTCTACCTGGCACCTACCGACTTCCGTATAATCTCCATGGTAAGGCAGTTTTAAAATTAATATTGTATCAAAGACAGCTAGGCCAAAGCTGTCACACGAAGCTTTTCAATTATTTTATGACATTTGTCCTCAAACAGTTTACTATTGGACACGGTAGCCTAGGGGTAGGGCGTTGGCTCAGGGATCGGGAGGCCCTGTTCGATTCTCGCTCGCAGCGCCGTGTCGAACTTAAGCTGTAGACGTAGGTAGTGACTGTTCCTTCGCCAAGCGCCGGGAATAAAAAGTGAAAGTGACGGGTTCTTCTTAAAAACCTTAAAATCTGAGGTCCTCTGTCACGTTCAGTAAAGAACCGTCAATGCTCGTGGCCCAGTGTGTCCAGTTTATGTCTAATTTTGAAGCCTTTTACTAAGGTGAAATATAGTATATAGGAATATTGTGAATTCTTTTTATGTGTAAAAAATTCTCGAATGGGACATAAAAACAACAATCAGTCAGTTAAACAGTATAATCTATTAAATCAGTCAAAATAAACACACACACATGTAAAAAATTTTACCATTGCCAAAACAATGGTATATTTTGACAATGACCTTGTCAACAAATACAATTTATCATTGAGACAAATGCTGACTGACGTTTTTCATACTAATTGTTAGGCCATTATTTACACACTGAATTGTCGACGGTTTTTTCCGTTATTTTCCGATCATGACAAGGAGCACACGGCTGGTGTGACCGGTCGTCAGGGGATGCTCACTCCTCCATGGCACCTGATCCCACCTCTGATGTTTGGAGGTCAGTGTTTGCTCTGCTCCTATTTTGTATTGTTTAATGGACTTTTGAGCTTGAATACTGTTCGTTATCTCCATATATTTCATTATAATAATTTTACGGCGTATATAGCAGAATTGTCGGCTCATCTTATATCATCTGGCTTTAAACGTAAACGATCATTATGAAGACCAAGAATACAATAATGTGCATTGAAGTGGTATAATTTTCCGCTTGAAGGAAATGTTTTGCGCTTTCTTTTGAACTCTACTTGTTACATATAATGACACGCCTATTGCTTCAGAAAGACGAAAGAGGTTTATAGTACGGGCGAGTGGGCGGGGAAAATCCGGTCTGCACTGAAAGAGAGAGAGAGAGCCCTCCATTGTCGTAAATTTTCTAAGATGCTTCATTCGATTAGATATTCGGTATTCCATGAATACAATAGACAATCATATTGGCAGTCAATAAAAAAAAAGACGGGTAAACACGTGTTTGATCCTTACACATGTTGTGATATGACAAATACATACATGTTCTTTGCAATACGTTAGTTTTACATAATGGGGGGGGGGGGGTCTCCCCTCTCGCATAACTTCATAACATTCCCATTCTAGCGTAACTCGCTTTGAAAGTCCCAAAGAGTGTGGTTTCTAAGAATATTTAAATTATTTTAAAATATAAAAGAAATAGGCGTGTCCTTATGTAACAATTTACGTTTGATAAGAAACACCCAAACGTTCCAGTCAAAAGAAAATTTATACCACGTCAATGCCCATCATTGTACATGTAACTGTACGAGAAAATGAATAAAAAATAGAAGGCACAGTGGTTTTCCTGACAATGTATTTGTATGATACAAAGTTATGTTTTTTTTTATATCAAAGATAGTAAAAATGTTGTAATATACAACTTAATCATTAATGTAGAGTCATCCACAAAAAGATCAAGTTCTTTCTTCATTGCGCCTTCGTTTCTGAAATACCATAAAAATGAGGATTAAGATTACACCTCTGCAATAAAAAAAGTAGCCATCTCTCTCTCTCTCTCTCTCTCTCTCTCTCTCTAGAAATCATTAATATATAAAAAGTTAACCTGACAATGTCAAGGAATTTTAAATATTACAGAATTAATGAAAACAGGTCCTTAGGGACAACCATTTGATTCAAAAGGGGGTAGAAAATGCTGAAAAAATATTCTGTCATCGACTGACAAGAAAACAAAAAAACAAAAGATCTTTTCTTGCCTGGTGCTACTAACCCCCCCCCCCCCCTTACATACGAAATAGACTCTTTCTGGTGGAAATACTTTGAAATGCTTCAGTAGTTTTTTTTTTCCAATATCATGATTTGCATCTTAAATTGTTGAGACTTTGACCTTAACTATCATGCAAAACTTGCTGACAAGAATAAGATAGCCACAGCACCCGTTTCTTCAGTGAAAAGGAATACTGAAAATAAAAGATCCGCAATATCTCTACTAGTTCCGTGTTTCTAGAAAAAATCCACAACCCAAAAATCAGTTTTGAAAAGATCACTTTCTAATCATCATAAAGGTATCTCCAGGGGAAAGAACTTTCTTGCAAAATAAAGCAAAAAATTGCTAACAATGAAATAACACTTTATAAAAAAAAACAACCTTTCCTTGTGGCGAATTATTTGCATCAAGGTATTGTGTTACAAATAAAGACTACAAAACACGTATAGACTGTCTATAAATGCGTTCTAATTTATGTTACTAATTGCTAAGAAATCAATATCTTTGATAGCTCTCTGCGTGATGCAAATGTGATAATAGAGTGTCTTGTTTGTATTGACATTGTTTGAAATAAAAGCCCACTAGAGGATATGAAATATTAGTTGATAAGGCTATAGTTGTAAATTATATAGAACTTTGGTAAGTTTTTTTGTATGCAAAATTTTCTGCTAAAAGATTTAATTCATATTTGAGTTTTAAAGGACTATATTCAGTAATGACCAATATTTGTCCCAAAATCAAATTTTGACGAAAAAAATGTGTAATTATTTCTAAAACAGGGGGATATCTGCAGATTTCAAAGCATTAAATATTTTTATCAGCCATGACTTCATATGTTAGATATAACCTCAGGAAAATGACGAAAATTCAAATTTCCATGATTTATTAAAAACAGTTGTATATTACGCCGATATTTTCAGTAAAAATCATCGAACCCAGGTCTGCTCCAGCTCAATATTTTGATACAATGTGTAGAAAGAATGATAATATCAATGAAATATGTGAATATTGCTATGGAGGAGGATTGCGCTCTATAAATTATAGAGTAAAAATTCAACAAATTTTGTCCATTTTGTCTTCTTTATGAAGAATAACACAAAATCCAAATCATCTGTGACGTCATAAAAACAAATATTGCAAATATCCTACTTCGAAACTATAATATTGTTTGTTAATTCAGATTTTTCATACAATACATACACTTTAACATATTTCAAGAAATTTTCAAAATTTGATTTTTGAGAAAGGGGGGGGGGGGTAAGCATATATATGTGATATATATATCGCATATTTTAGGTCAACAATGGCAGCCCTTGCAAAAATAAAAGATACCATAGAACCCCATTTTGTTTACATAATTACATCATGATTTATAGAGGGTGCTGTTAGAGGTGCGTTTAAGGTGGATTTTGATTACTGCTTCATTCATTTTTTGCATGCTTTGTTCAGTATGTAAGTTATAACTCAGATGATTGTAAAAATAAAATAACACCTTAAGGGTAGACGAACTGTCTTTTCAAAACAGCTGGATATGTAACAATATTTTCTGGCTTAGGAACAATGGCATTGAACACGGCCCTGATATAAATGGTCGGTAGAGTTCGTTGATTGAAAGATCATGGAAATCATCATGGAATTTGAAGATATCCTATTAAGCGCTAAAGCATGTGCGCTAAGCGCTTAATATGGTATAATTTTTCAAAGTTTTGGGGTGGGGGATTTTGGAAACATTAACGTGACCAGGGTATGACACCATGTATCAAAAAGTTGGGAGGGGCAACTGGCCATTTAATGAATATTTTCATGCTTAATTAATAGCAAAAGATTACTTTTGAGGGAAAGGGAGTCTCTCTAAAACTATGTGCCTAATACCTAGTCTATTGGGATCAACAATCAACAAATTTAGTTTTGAAGGGGGATTTTTGGGAATCGTGTGAATTTAGTTTTATTGGGGGGGGGGGGTCATCTTCCCCCAAAAAGACAAAGGCCGAAATTCAAGTTGCAAATACATTTCTCCAAAAAATGGATATTCTTTTCTTATTGTGTTCTTAAATATTCTTAGTATTATATATAAATAATCTGCCCTTGCCTGGTGCTACTACCCCACACCCTCACAGCAAACGGAGTTCTCGAGTTTGGCGATACTCCTTTTTTTTATTGCTCGTCAGCCTTTTTAAGTGAAGAAGAAAATATAATAAACATAATAAATTTTTATAATATGCCCTTCGTGATCTTGGAAAAAAAAATGTCTATCATTGACATGAAAAATAAATAATCTCACAAATTTGTCAACCCCCCCCCCTTTTCCCCGGTCATTCCAAAGAGGAAGCTGAAATGTTCAAAAAGTTTACGAACAGACTGCATATCGTAGTTATTCAAAAGAATTTGAATCAATCAGAATAAAACTAAAGTTTAAGGGTTAATTTTATAGTTTAGTTTCATTTTCATAAAGGTTAGGCCCTTCGCGCCAACCTTGTATCTTATGAGGAGGTTTAGGTTTAATTTAAGATTATACTTACACAATCTATACAATCTTTATATCTGTTTCTCGTGAAAGCAGAGCTGCAAATAGTCTTATTAATACGAAATAATCCCATTAAGTTTTGAATACATGTAAAATACAATATGCAAATTCTGTATGAAGCAAGAAAGAATAAAAATACACTTGGGATCAAGTTTTCTATGAATATTACATTAAGAGAATGACTGGAAGCTTTTTTGGGAAATTTCGTAGTTAATAGAAAAGAAAAGGCAAATTTCTATACAATTCAACTTATCAATGGCAAAGAGCGCCAAAATATAACTTCTGTCACTAGTCACTGGAAAGAAAACTTGCTCAAGCTATACACATTTGGAAACATCTAAATAAAGGACGCTGTTGTTTTGTCTTAAACAGATTCCAATCCACTCACTTGTTTAGTTTTAAATTAATTACCCCCCCCCCCCCACACACACACACACTTACAATACCAACACCAAAACATAAAGGAACTCCTCCGATCCCTAAACAACGGAACAAAAAAGGTATACACACACACAATGCAAACAACACACACACAATAAATGAATAACCTTATGAGGGATTAATTGAGGTAGAATTGTGACCGAACTTACCTGCTGGTTTGATTTTTATATGTTGTTTAACGTCCCTTTCGAGAATTTTTCACTCATATGGAGACGCCACTACCTGCCGATGGAGGGCTACAAATATTTGACCAAAACTCGGCACTTACGGCCATTGAGCAGTGAGGGATTTTTTTCGTGCCAGCACCTACTGCGACACGGAATCTCGGTTTATACGGTCTCATCCGAAGGACCGGTCTCCACGTCCCACAGTGGGATTCGAACCCGCGACGTAAGGATCAACTCCTTACGCCGCGACTCTAGAGCAGACGCTCTAACCACTGCGCCACGCGGGCTGCTGGTTTGAAATAACCACTGTCATGCCACTTGAACCACCCGAAGCTGTCTATATGTTTTATCTTCTTTTCTGTGAATATTTCTTTTCCACAAGAGGGATTTTATGTAGTTTAAAATTCTTGAAGAACTAGAAAAACTAAGAAAAATAAAAAGACCTTGCAAAGATGTCAGAAATGTAACCACATAAGAGAAAACTGAAATATGTAAAAGACTATCCAGCACCTGAAGTATTTATACTGTTCCAGTCAGACTGAATAGTTTGATTGAAATTAGGAGCTCTGATTTGTTCTCGTTTGATTTTCGGATGGTTTTAGTAAATTTAATATTAAGAAGAGTAAGAATAAACAAGACAGTATTAACTGTACATGTGACACTTAAAGGAACAACAAAAGTGGCGATGTTTTGAATGAGATTTTCAACGAAACACAAGTATTTCCCATAGCCAATGTTTCCTTGAAAAGCAAACGTGGAAATTATATTAGCACCGATAATTATAAAGGGAATAAAGTAACAAAAGAAAAAGTAAACATTGCTTTTATATTTTGGCCATTGCTTGCATCCTGTCTATACCACGAAAAGGTCCTGAACATATGAAGAGAGCAGATAAAAAAAACAACAACATAGGTGTAGCCAGAAAAAGTGCAAAATTACACCTGTTACCTGACAAAGCAAGTTTGGCCTTCGTAAAACGTTTGCCACCGTATAAGTTATTTGCATACAGAAAAGAGAAAAGGTTGTGTTCATAATATTCAAACCTGGAAGTGTGCGTAATCCGGGAACTAACATGTAAAGCACAAACAAGAGCAACAAGGATATGATACTGATAATGTTTAAAATAGTTGTTAAGGTCTCTAGTTTGTCGACAACCGTTAAAGAAAACTTTTTTGTAAGGTTGGTTGGAGCGAACACAAACACGATAATTGTTTTCGAAATCTAACACAAAGTCGCCGATACAGAAGTTTTCTTTTGTCTTCTTTACAGTGATGTGTCCGTTCATGAAGTTAATTTTAACTTCGATCATGCTAAACATTTGCTGACGACAAAAAAGGAAATCACTTATATAAACAAAATTAGATGGATATGAAGAACCTAAAAAATTACATATATGAGCGACATATGGCGCATATGCCTCGGGTAGTACATTTTCTTGTGATTTCAGAGCTTTGCTGATATTGGAAAATCTTATACCTTTTAAATCGATCAAAATGTGTTCATCTCCTTGTGCTTTAACTTTCACAGACAATTTGGACGGTAAAGCTAAAAGATCTCTCTCTACCTTATCCCTTTCAAAACGTTTAATATAAGACATGCGAAAAAACAAATTCACTTGCAGTGTATAATGAAAGTGCCCCCTCTAAATGTTGTTACAATAGGAAATTTTGGCAAAAAGATAAACCCATTTAAATAAATTGCACTGGCAATAGAAAAATTTTGGTATAAATATTTTTCGACAGAATTACCAACTAAATAATAATCTTGCTCGCATCATTGCTTCCCACAGTGACTTTAAGTTGACATAAAATAAACAATGCATAAGTAATTCCTTTTGGATGGTGCATAACTGGTACACACTTTTCTCTAACCAAAATCTTCCCAGGATAGCAGATGTTGTCCATTGTCTGTAATGAGATAATTATGATTTTAGCCAGATATTCTGATCATACACGGATCAAAATTTTTGCCCTGGGGGTGGGGGTGGGTGTGGGGTGCACAGCCAATCCCCCAGAACATCAGACTCCAAATATCCAATAAGCAAAAAGTAACTATAACTGTGACAACAAATACATGTGAAGAACTTGTCCAAACCCGAACCGATTTCTTTCAAGTGTTTGGTTGGTTAGTACAAGTCGCATCCTTTGCATATATATATATATATATATATATATCTATATATCTATATATCTATATTGTGACAGATGCAGTGACAGCGATATTATAATCACGATGTTTTAACTTATTACTATATCACTTGAATACATTTTTTTTTTATAAATTGTGTTTTGATATGACCCCCGATTGCTGTCAGATGATGTGCATTGCCAAATACAAGTTATTTTCTTTGCTATTTAAGACTTTAATGCTGATATGGTGTTGAACTAATTGTTATCTATAGTTCCTATATTGTTTACGTGATCGCATAATTAAAACAGTGTTTATTTAGCTATTATTCGGTAAATATTGTTACCTGGTATGTTTTCGCCGCATGGTTGTTCTTCCGGAAGTGCGATTTCCCATAATGCATTATTTTTAAGATGTGAAAAGTTGTAAGCGGCGATTTATTTAATTAATTGTATGTCAATATTTTTTAATTATTTCGAAATTTACTTTGTTCATAAAGTAGTTATAATATTTTACTTGTTTCTATTTTCTGGTGAAACATGTGCACACTTTTTCGTTGCCGTGGGAATTGGGGTATCGCGTATCGCCTGTGATTGGTTGATGATCAGGTGCGCGATGTTTCTGATTGGTGAACGTATTTTACGTCATTTCGTAGTATTTAATGACGTATCTATAGTAAGAACGCGGAGTTGCAGCGTTTGAACAGTAGGATACACCACTGTATCAAGGTGTGAGTTTAATTTAGTTCTTTAGGTTAATAGTTTGATAATATTAAGTGGTGTGGGGGAAAACTTTATTCAGAGATTGAATAATATTTATTTACCAGTATATTACTGGTTTAGATTTTCAAGTTTACTGGTTTATTACCAGTTTAGGAATATACTTAGGATTACGAGGATTTTTATTAGGTCTAAGAGAGTTAGACTTGCACATGAATTATTATTACTGGATAAGACTCCAGTTATAGAGGTTTTTATTAATTTATGAAACACCAGAGATTTTGAGAATATTTAACAGTATTGTTTTGTTTCTGTGTCCTGTGAAATAAATCTATAAACTTTCCATGGAGTTCTTGACTTGTTGAAAACAGTCCAGTTAGCGCATCCGCACGTTACAATATATATATATATATATATATATATATATATATATATATATATATATATATATATATATATATATATATATATATATATTCGATAAATTTTTTTCCTTGATATAGGGGGTAAAATAGAATTAGAAAAATTGTGCGTAAAATATTTATCGACAGAATACGAATTGCTTGGTTTCTTCAAGATAAATTTAACCATAAACGAAATGTAATTCTTTGACCAATTTTTCATTGCTATTCAGTCAATATGAATATAATGAAAGACTACATAGAACCGAGGCAACAAATAATTTGTGGGGGAACAGTGGCCACATAGATATTTGAAAACCGACGTGCAACTCAAATTAACAATCGTAAATATAGGAATTTCAGCCTCTTCGTAATAGAAATGTTTTTTTTTACTAGTATTTTATTTAATATAATACTTTACCTCGACTTTTTTTTCAAGGAGTTTCTCATTGGTATGTCTCTTTGAAATGGAAATTTCTCTCATCAAGGGTAACAGATATACTTTGTCTGATCCGTACATCGGCTTGCATTGGGTTCTAGAATGGTTTGTATTTTTCCTCAGTGCTTCATTTTCCCCACAATGCGAACAAAATTGGTTTCTGAACGGATGAACAAATGGATGATTTCTAACGTCTGGTAAAGTCAAGCAAGCGTTTTTGCATCTCACATCCAAGATATTTGAATGATTACATGCTTTTATGTCACCATTTTTATTTGAATTACACATTTAACAAAATTCGTTTTTAGACCTACCAGTAGGCATAAACGAATGTGGACTTGGATTTTCACACATCCATTTCACAACTCGGTCTTTTTCAACTCTTGGACAGTTCCACCTTGATATTGAAGTTTTGAGATCACATAAGACCAATTGGATGCGTCGTACAATACATGACACTTCTGAGTCTTAGCTTGTTGAAGGAGTTGGTCGAAATTCATGCCATAGACGAAATTGAATTGCGATTTGCAAATAATGTTGAAGTCGACAACGTTATAGGTATTTGTGGAAAAGATTGTGATTTTCAATCGTGTAGTTCGTATTACAAAGAAAACAAAAAATATTTCTGTAAATTATATTTTTTAACAAGATTAGAATATCATAATTATTGGAATTTTTTTTCGCACAGTTCTTTGACTTTTTTGTATTCATGGTAGATTTCTGCTTTATGTTATTTTCGTAGCACCTTGAGACAACAAGAATGCTTTCACCTCTTTGAGTTTTAGAGAATGGGGATACTCGGTCGATGCATTCCTCTGGATGCAGCAATGCTGTGTCAATGCAACAAGTGCATCTTCCGAGGAATAGACAGGAATATGAGCAATCATATTGTCTTTCTGTAGTGAGGTTTCGAACACTCTTTGATAACAGATCTTGTCTACAAATACGCCGAGGGTTAACTGCTACAATTGTGTTCAAATCTGACCAAAGCTAAAACTTTATTCTTTTCCATATTTTCAAATGGAAAATGAACGCCATTCCTCTTGGAATCTCTTATCGTTTTAAGAATAAAATCACTAATAAGGGTTGTGTTAAAAAACTTTAAGAAGAATTGTTCCTACGTATCAAAAGTATGAAGTTCACGTGCAATTGTTGAAAAGTCAGAGAAGTGATAACGTAAGATCGCTTTGCATTCACTACCATGGCGTACCCGAGAGCCAAAGGCATCCATATTCCTTAGAGGAGTATTACACTGGAAACAGTAGAAATTTTTATACGGATTCATTGTTTTGTGGAGAACAGGAGCCTATGATGGGTCCAGGTCTCTTTAACTCTTTCAATTTGCACAAGTAGCAGAATATATTTCTACAAAGTCTGAATTTGTTGACATATGGAGAAGAACAAGCAGTGTCTAAATCTTTATCATCCGGACAAGATTGAAAGCGATACCTCTCTGGATTAAAAAAAAAATGGACGGATAATTTCCTCCATACTAGTTGGCGGAGAATATACAACATTTGTTCTGTGAGCTTTTGAAAAGAATTGTAGTTTTTGATAAGATTCAATGAAGTTGATGAAATTCAGTTTACCTCCGTATTGATTTAGCAAAATGCCCCATGATACTAAATTGAATTGGTCCTCCCCGTGACAATATGCACATAAAACATTTTGATAAGAATGATTACTAACAAGAGAGCTGACAGGATTATAAAAATCAAAATCGTCAGAAGCATTTTCACATTGTTGCATCTCTACCTCTGTGGAAAGTTGATTATCTCAAACTGTGACTTAATAATTAAATTTTACATTTTTTCCATATGGATGTGAGGGGTATCAAATATAGCCAATGGTCTTTGAAAAAAACTTATCAGGACAACAATTCAATGTTGAATGCAAGACTCTTCACAGGAACATGGCTGACAAGAAAGTATCAAATGAGGTTCATAATTTGTTATACCCGGTCAATCAAAGCACGTGTCCTTCTCTCCGCAGGCTTCGATATAGATTGTCATCAGTCAGGAAATATTGAATCCAGAAGTTTGACAAATGAAAAACAGACAGAAAGGTGCTTATTTGAACATTTTCCTTCAATATGTTTATTTCTCTTGAAATCTGTAGTAATAAAGAACATGTTTTGACATTTTGAATCTTGAAATCATGAATAAATTTTATAGAATTAACAGTAATCATTTTTATCTGAGGCTCAGAATACAGATGGAATCTATGCAAATGAAAAAGTCAGTGTTGACAATCACTGAAAAATGATCCTACTTTTTGAAAATTAAGACCGATGTCCTGGAATTTAGACTCTTTTTCCGTTGAGGCGGGTCATATTAGGCGTGGGAGTGGGTAGCACATATACATGTATAAGGTAAAAAGTTACAAAAAATGTAAAATTTTGGGTCATGATCGAGTATGTTTTGCCCATCTCCACTACTGGCTGGCATCCCCTGTTTCCAATTAGCTACTACAAGCTTGTCAAGGATGTATGAGAAGGCGAAAAATTGTCAACCTTTATCAATATTTCTTCATTTCTTCTGTGTCCTTGATTCTTTACGTTGAAATGTTTCCAAAGTCATGGGCATTGTAAAATCAAGACCAAGCATAAATAATTTCTAAACATCACATTTGTAATATAATATTAGAAATTGATTCATGCACGCACGGGTTGATTTTGCTCCGGAGGACACATGAGGCCATTCTTAAGGTATACCTTTACTCATAATAAAAAAAATCCACTAATAGGATGGACAAACCAACAAATGTACATTAAAGAACCCAAATAGGTGTATCATTTTCCACTTTGAAATATCTAGGTCAATGACCTACTTTTTTTGCCATTGGCCTCCGAAGTTTTCCCGGAAAATTCCTCTAAATTCTACACTATGACCATTTTTTCTTTTCAAGCAAAATATGAGTAGTATCATAAATATTTTGGCATACAAATGTATTTTAATATAGAAATGGTGCTAAATACCAAATAATTTTCATATTTGGGTCAACCAATTTAAAAATATTAAAAGTACGAATTTCCTCTGTTATTTTAAAAATTCCATCAGTTTTTCATCAGGAATTTAAAAAAAAAATCCCACTGATAGGAACAATAAATAAATTGTAGTCTTATAGCACTTAAATTCTCTTTATTTTATTGGTATAAAATGTATATGGGGTCAATGGTCAAATTTTCCAGAAATTCCCATTTGAAATTTTTTTGTCATTTTTTTCATATTTGCCAATCCATTATATTTGTATTTAACATAAATTATGAAAAATATTGATAATGTTTAAACCAAATAAGATTTCCAAATGCAACATTATACTATAAGTATAAAACTTTGGTAAATATATAATAAAAAAATCTTGGTTTTTCATTTAAATTGAAACTTTTAATCAGAATTTCATAACTTGATTAATAAGTGCAATATTTTGTAAAACATTTTGATATGCAAATTTTTTGTTGTTGTTGACTATAAAATGCAATAAAATATTTATACATGTATATTATTTCAGAAATATAGTGCACCTTTGGCAATATTATATTTCCAAAAAAAAATTATGCACAATATGAATATAATTCAGTATCTATATGCATGCCTCCTTTTTGTGACCTGTTTAATTACCCAAGAATATGAGAATATGCATGGAATAAAAACAATTTTAAACATGTCAATTACCTAATCACAATTTACAAGATTATGGATTACGATTACATTGGTCAAGTCTCAATCACTAATTACATGTGGATATAGAATATAATTGTGAGATGAATATTGGTAGTCTGTTATTTAACAACACACATCAAAAACCTATACGAGGGGTGATCAGAAAGTTCGCGAACTAATTGAATAACTTCCTTAAAAAAAATAAAATGAGGTTTCAGTGTTCATTATTTTTTAAAGTAGTCCTCTTCGATTTCTGCACATCTGCCATTGTTCTGCCCATGTGCGAATGACGTGATCAAGGCGGTCACGTGACATGCTTCGTAGAGGTCTGTTCACAGAAGCTAGGAGATTTTTCCGAGTCTTATATTTCATACCATGCAAGTAATTTTTTATAACAAGAACAGAACATCTGTCAGAAATGGCCAAATCTCGGCAATAGGATGGGTGGATAAGGATATCCCTAACAGAATTAGTATGGTGCCCATCACAACCCGAGTCCTCTGTCTCGGGAGCGTCGTTTATCCAATGAGGAAAAAGTATTGGCGCCTTCTTTTTTTCATATGTCATATGTTTAAAGTCTAAAGTAAACGATATTTTAGGGATTTAATAATTATATTATTGCTCAGATATTCAACTATTTTTCTTACTGTAACTTGGCGATCTTTCAAGACAAATTGCTCAACTAACGCAGTACAGTTAAGGTGACAAATGGAAATATAGGCGAATTTTTATATAGAAAATACATTCTTTACAAGGATGGGCGATTCTTTTTAGGACTTTACTATTATCAGACAAATGTAATGTGGTTGAAAAACTACATGTTGAGGACGATTAGATTTCTTACCTAGACTTGTGACGTAATGTGGCAGTCACGTGATTTTAGCAAATATACCTGCAGTATTGAGGTCATCTATAAATTCCAATATTGCAAGGGCATAACCACGTTGAAAATCTAAGTTTAATTTATAATTATTTTCAACACTCTTTGTAGTTTGTGAAAAGTGCTGCGAACCTATATAGATTCTACTATATGACTGCTAAAATTACGTTTGTTAGACCGTATGCTGAATATTTTGCTGGTCAAGTACATTAAATATGGATATAATTAATTCATTTGCAAGATTTCATCAGGTTCGCAGCACTTTTCAAATATCTTCATACCTCTTGAGTTTATGTGTAAAAGCTTGTCATAATTCATTGAGGGTATGCCCTTGCAATATATCGATTTATTACGACCCTTCTATTACCCTTCAATGAATCTGCATACAAATATACGGCAGTTTCGCTTGTCTAGGAAATGTACGGGAAGTATATGATTAAAATCATAAAATATACATCGCATCCAAGTAAATGCAAAAATATTTTATTTACTTACAAAATACATTTTTCATTGTATAAAATATAACTTGATCCGCCTCTCACTGCATACAAACTGCGTCAAATTTTGCGATATGACGTCACATTGACAAGTGCATTGCGATCAGTGAATTGTTTATATATTGCTCTGTGGGATTAAACCAACGACAAAAATACATGCAATAGTAAGTATTGATGTAGTTTAAAGCTATCCAACAGTTTAAAATAGCAAATCATTTCATTTTGTGGTAATTTGAAGAACATATACATTTGTGTGATGTCATAGAAAGCATTTCCCGTAAAAATTAGGCCCTGCCTCCTTGTTGCAGCCTTAACTGTGCTGCGAAGGACACATCTTTTTACCGACTTGCTTTCGCTGGTCAAAAGAACAAACATCATTTTAACCATCTCCCTGCCTTCACTAAAACATTCAATCCAATTAATGATTGAACTTCTGGTAAGTCCTTTGTCTTCATAAACCTTGTACAAATTATCATATTCTACTGCAAAGGAATTTCCGAGATATACGTTAAACTTTACAGCCGTTCGTTACTCGAGTACGACTGAGTCAACCATTTTTTGTCACAAGTGACCTATATACTGACGTCATTTTCACATTGTGACGTCACAAACATGAAGCAAAACATTATTTAACATCTGCTATTTATAGAACGTGTGAATGACTATAAGTGTGCCAAATTTCATTCTGATCTGAATTGTGGATTTTTAAATATACAGATTTTATAATGCGAACTTTTTGATCATCCCTCGTACAGATCGATATTGACACTTACTGTAACCTGTATTTTTAACATTGTTACGTACAACAACATGCATGTATATATTTACTGGACATCTAAACTTTCTTCAATGCCTCGGGCTGTCTTTAAAATCATTATTTTTGTAGCGTATCTTATAATTTTTACAACTTTTTTTTCTGAATCCCCCAGATCAATCCAGTTTCACAGCTTTATATATACTACATAAGCACAAACTTTAACAAAATGCAATCTTCATTCATAAATGGATTTGTTAAAAAATTTATTTATGTTTATAATTTCAGTTAGTTTGATTCTTTACACCATGAATTATCATTAACATCTAGCTGTCAATTTCTTACATAAGCTGGTAAATTATAAACTTGCTAAATTTTAAAATAAGCTGGGGAAAATATATTATAAATGAAATTGAATTGCTTCCATTTAAAGACAAAGCACATTATAATATATTTAACTTTCATTCAATGAGAAAAAAAAGAGCTCACAGCCTTGATAATTTTGTTCGACTTTGTCACCCTCACAGAACTGTTGCTACACATTTCAGTAAACAATGCACGGATACCATTCTAATCTCTAGAGTAAGCTAGTTTAAAACTATCAAAATCCAACCTGCTTCCAGTTATTCTTTTAGCCATACACAAACTCAACACCTTTTTCTGAACAAGAATTTGTAAGGAAAGAAAATTTTTGACAACTTCATTTTGGTAAGACAGTGCATTCATTGCATAAGCAAGTGAAAATGTAGCATACTTATGCTTTTCATCTGATAAATTCACTAATTCTTATACTTTTTGCAACACTAAAATATCTCCAGGGACATTATGTGCTTCATATGAACATGCAAGGAGACCTACAAATTTTTTCTGGCTATAAGAGCTCAGGTTTGGATGGGATATTCGAAATAAAAGCTTCGAATTCAAAAATCCTTTCACCTTTTTAGAAAATCTTGATGACATAAAACATGAATCAAGAGCCCTAAAAAGCACCGGGCAGTCGAACGCTTTAATGTTGTGACCAACTAAAAGGATATTGTACTTTTCAAGAAATTTCAAGAAAGAATCCAACGCAGCCATCAGAGAAATTCCAGTCACTTCTTTGTTGTTATGGTAGAGTTTTCCATTCCTAAAAGTGAGACCTGTTATCCCAGAAGCTGTTGGCGTTACATGTATGGACCTCTTAGGAATAATATATGTGGAAAATCTATCCTCATTCTGTACAGCTGCCAACTGAACGAAATGAGACGTGCGAGCTTAAAGAAAAAAGAAAAACATCACCATTTAGAGTATACATATGAAAAAGTAAGTAAAATATTGTCACAAGGCCCACGGACATAAATGGTCACTGGAGTATGGATTTATACAGAAATAAATTCCACCATATGGCATGCCTAAACGAAGAGGGTGTTGATATTAAAAACATCTGCAATGAGTAGTTGCTGAGAAAACTGAGACAAAAATATAATACAGACAGGCGCACACACAGACACTGAAAGACACACAGGGGTAAAACTGTAAGACCTTTTTCTTCCAAGCAAGAATATAATTATGGTTCTTTTTAATAAACTGAATTTGAGAAAATTTCTATATAAACTTCTTGCACAAATAATTCGAAATATTAAAACTGTATTAAATACATTACCTAATCCTGTTGTTTCTAAATCAAATAAGATAAGCGTATGATTTTCGATATCACTGTTTCCATCTGTGATCTTGCGCGTGGGACTGGAATTTCTGTGATGGTGTTAGCTTGTTGAGGAGCTAACCGTATTTCAGATTCATAATTATGTGGATCCTTCATGAATTTCTTTACTTGTTGTACACAAGGATCTTTATGAATGAAGAAAAAAAATGCTTAGCATAAATTCATGTATTTCAAAAACCAAACTGTTAACTAATATATGTTTGCATCATTAAAGTGAACTTATTTTACATTACCTCCTAGCCTTCAGCTCAGGTCTTCTTCTCTTGGCCTCCTTCGTTTTGGCGATCGCCTTTCTCTTTCTGAACTGGAATTCCCTGAGGTAGCACAACTTTCTAGTAAACCTTTCGGTAGATAACCCTATCTTTTTGTTTACCTATTATAGCAAAAATAACATTAGTTAAACATTAGGAAGGAGAGAATGCTGCAGCTTGATGCAAAAAATGTATTATTTGATTGCATTGATACTTTAATTTAATTACAAGTATTGCTCATACACATATATATCTCATTATGTAATTCAACTTTTTTTTTTTACATTTCTTAAGTATCTCTGTCAAAGTTTTACACCCTGAGAATGTTTTCCATTATTTATATAATACTTTGGTACATAAATTTTCAAATATATATACTCACAACAACAAGATAAGATGCTCCAGGATTTTTTTCTACCACATATGCTGCTACTCTGTAGTTTAAGCTAGCTGGGCCGCTAAAATTGTGGTTTTCGGAGCTTTCAGTGACACAGACCTATTGAAGGATTCATTCGGTTGGGTGCTTCCAAGACTGGAGATCTTCTAGCTGTTCTGCTTCCATTGGTTGCATATTGAATGGCTTTCCATAAGGCAAGGAAGAGTATCTTTAATTTAATTTAAACTAGAAATATGTCCATAGGACATGAATGCCCCGCCGAGGGTACATTAGTGATGCAACATGAAAATTTGTATTAGTGTATGAAATTTGATGATAATATCCTGAATAGTTTCTTTAAAATTTAAATCTAAAAAGTTGGATATAGATGACAAATTCTCACCAAATTATATATAAGTGCATAAGCTTACATAAACATACATCAAATGTTTTTTTAAACAAAGCAAACTGCAAATTTAAGAGAAGCGAGGTCAAGGTCACAGGAAAGTTCAAGGTCAAACATTTTTGATGCAGTTGAATAGTTCTCACATATTAGTTATATAAAAATATTTTGAATGGTTTCTTTAAAACTGAGTTAAACACAAATTTATAAAAGTAAAGGTCAAATGAAAGGTCAAGGTCAAAATGTTGATGCAGTTGAATTGCTTACATCAGTATGTATCAGCATATGAAGTTTGCCACTAATTCAAGAAAAGTAAAGTCAAGGTCAAAGGAAAGGTCGAGGTCAAAAAATGTTAATGCAGTTGAATAGCTCTCATCAGTATGTATCAGCATATGAAGTTTGACTCTAATTTAAGAAAAGTAAGGTCAAGGTCAAAGGAAAGGTCAAGGTCAAAAAATGTTGAGGCAGTTGATTAGCTCTCATCAGTGTGTATCAGCATATGAAGTTTGATAAAAATATCTTGAATAGTTTCTCTAAAACTGAGCTATACACTACTTTTAACAAAAGTGAGGTCAAGGTTAAAGGAAAGGTCAAGGTCAAAGTTGCATAGCTCTCATCAATATCTATCAGCATATGAAGTTTGATGAAAATATCTTGGATAGTTTCTTTGAAAATGAGCTTTGAACTGAGCTAAACGCAAAGCGCGACGGAAGCACAAACGGAAGGACTGAAGGATGGAAGGACGGAAGGGTGGAAGGACGAAAGACGGACATGACAAACACTATATGCCCCTGCCATATTCATGGCGGGGCATAACAAATATTGAATAAATTAAATCAGGATTAGGAAACAGGCAATATAGCCTATATTTACCCTCTCCTTGCAAGACAAGATAAAGCTTGTACTTAATAAGATAAATGAATATATAGATACATTATTTCAAATTGATTCTGAATTACATACAAGTAATGTTTGTACAAAGTAATATGTATTATAGTATCTTTGCTTCGGATTGTTAACATGCTGACACCAGGAATCGCTGCATGACTCTTGGTTTCCAAAAGGGTGATAACAGAGGGCATCAAGTGTCTTTTCTATTCTTCTTGGGTTTCACTGGTTTGTTGAAGCATTTTATAAGATAGTGGATTACCCTTGTAGTCAAGGACTTGTGCTTTTTCTTCAAAGCATATAGACTAGAGGAAAATGTTTTCCTTATATGGTTCTTGTCGCATTCTTTCTTAATGTTGGAATCACGCTTTGTTTCAGTCGAGAAATGGTGGTGGTGTCATCATCTGCTATAACAGTGGACACCTTTATTCCTTCTTCCATTTTTTTCTCTATCATACTGATAACCATATTTGGCTCTATCGATTCAGAACTTCCTAAAAAAAATCAAAAACAAATTTAAAAACAATGTAATGTTTAGGAAGGTTAATAATGCATTTGAAAGTTAAATTCAAAGATCTGTACTTTTCTCATTATCACAAATTGCTATTTAAGCAGCTTAGTAAGTGTTCATTCAGTTTATTTAAAAAAAAATAAACAAACACATGTATATAAAACCAAGAGTAACAAATCCTCTTCTTAACCTCAAATATACATACATGTAAGTTAACAACTCATTTTAATTGATTTAATACCTTGCCAATTTTGTCTACAGTCATGTTCCTTTGCTTCTTTCCCATTCCTCTCAGCACTCTCACATATTCTGCATACCTTGCTGCGAACTTTATACCCTATTACTTTTCCAGTGTGTTCTCCAATCATTGAGCAGTGTCCTTCAATCAAAAATGAGAAGGAATTAAGGGAAAAAATTATTACTTGGACCTCACATCTCATGTAAATTGCAGACATCTAGCGGTACTTACCCGAAAGACTGTCAAATGAGTGACCACTTCCTCTCTTCTGCCATCCAGCATCTACACTCACAGTTAGTTCTTCAGCTCCTTCGCTTCTGTAAAAAAAAGAATATCTTTTTTGTTTTATTTTTGTTATTTGTTTTGTTATTATTATTACTCCTACTACTACTATTATTATGAAATATTGATTACAAAAAATGCAGAAGTTAGCTTTTGTCAGGAAATATTGTAGTATATATTAAATCTACCATCACTATTTATGGGTGTATACATGTATATACTTACTCAACTGTTGCTTGGATTTCATCTTGTAAGACATGTTTGATAGTGTCCTCAGCAACTTTTTCAATGGCTAGCCCTGTCTCTATTTGTCTATTCTGGATAGTCTTCGTACTTATAGCAGGGATATTCATAGATGTTAAAAGGCTATTTACTTGGGCTGGGCTAATTCCAGTATGAATCATTCCTATTGAATTGTAAAAAATAAAAATTGCTACATGTTAATGAAAATCAATTAACACATTTGAATACATACATTTCTACAGGAAATCACAAATTTTGATTTCAGTTAAAGGTGATTATAGTTAAAGAACATGTATCATTACATTTAAGAATTTTTTTGGATTATTTACATTAATTGTATCTGCATAATTATATTTTCATCTACTTGTTAAAATTGCATGCTATATTTATAGGGTATCCAGTCAACTCGTACCCATTCCGACTCGTACCCAAACCGAGTCGTACCCAAAGAGTCAACTCGTACCCAAAACTGAAGTCATAAAATAAATAATGAAAATATTTCACTTTTTGATATATTTTCATAAAGATAGTTACACTACCTATATTTTATAAAATAATGACAATTAAATTAAATTTGTTTGAAAAATTCAACTTGGCATAATATAAATATAGATCTATAGGGCTTATAGATAGATTCTTTTATTTCCAAATCAGGGCCCTCTCAGGCATCACAAAAAACAAGCATGATTTATGCAATTGCAAACAGCACACACAATTTATGTGTATACTAAATAATCTATAGTAAATGTCTTTGTCTATAGTATAACAATGTATATGTAAGTAACAGTTTTGGGTACGAGTTGACTCCATGGGTACGACTCGGTTTGGGTACGACTCGGTTTGGGTACGAGTTGACTGTAAATCATTTATAGCGAGCGCAGCGAGCGGCGCGAAGCGCCGCTTGCGAAGCGAGCTCAATAGACTAACGTGTAAGAACAGAGGAAATTCGGAATGACATATACGTCAGGCAAATTTTAGTGTGAAACCTTCCCAGAATGCAGAGGGATAAAACGTACGTTCAACTAGGACTAAAGTCACCTGCTCATTCACACCTATCAAACCTGTTTACTCCGTTACAAAATGTAGTGCATTGCAACCGCAAAGTGAAAGTAAAATAAATTCTTCTACTTGAAAGCCTAATTTACAAATGTAATACAACAAACAGAAAAATGCATTTCTTTAAAGAATAATCATCTGATGTTAGGAAATATACAATAGTGGGTACAGCAAGCAACAATGACTATTATATTTTAAGATATATGATACAAGTTATATTTTAATGAATTACGTTAGGTGACCCTTGGTCTGCCTAATGATGAACAACGTTAAGCGACCGTATCAAAGTAACACACTAGCTAACCTCTTGTCTCTTTATTAATATATCTGAGTAAGTGTCATTTTGTCTCTGCACGCGCAGATCTAGCGGGAAAAGGGGGAGGGGGGGGGGTGATCATGCCTCCTCGAACTTTTCACAGATACATTAAGATAATGGTATAATGAATTGGTAATAAATTATGTTAGGTGACCCTTGGTCTCCCAAATGATATATATCATACCATAATAGGTGACCTTATCAATATACCTCTGGCCTCCTTATTGATATTACAGAACAGGTGTTTCCCTTGAAATTGATAGGTGAAAATTAATGGAAGGGAGATGCTGAACTCCAATCACCACCCCCGCTAATCTGAAAATAGGGAAACAAAACTAACTAAAAAGAGACTTACCAAAAATAGACCTAGAAAATACGGACCCAATGAGAATTACTTCTAAGCAATAAACATGTATATGAAGACAATGAACATGTATATGAAGACAAGCAAATTGTCCAAACACACACACCCCATTCTGACGAAATAAATTTAGTGAATATGGAGAAATTGTGTACCTTTTTGTTTTTGCTTGTCATTAAAATCAGAGTCTGAGTTTTGGAAATAATTCTTCATATACCACATTTTTTTTTAACCTATTGTCTCCTTACAACATTAGGTGACCTTTTGGTCTCCCTAATGATCTACAGCATAAGGTGACCTCTGGTCTCTTAATAAAGTAAAATATAAGGTGACCTTTGTACTCCGCATTTACATACAACTTTATGTGACTTCTGGTCCCCCCTCCTCCTCCTAGTCCTTGTTGCACCCGGAGGCACATAGGGCAAGGACTAGGGATTTCCATTCTTCTCTGTTCTTAGCTGTCCTCTCCACCTCTCCCCAGGTAAGATTCATTTCCTTCAGTTCTTTTTCAACAGTTCGCCTCCATGTTTTTGGTCGGCCTTTCCTCCTTTTCCCTTCTGTGGTCCATCTTAGTGCCACTCTTGTGATATCGTTTGTTGACTTTCTTAAGATATGACCAATCCATCTCCATCTGTATTTTCTTAGTAATGTCCTCATATCGGTTGTTTTCGTTGTTTCATATAGATTTTTGTTGGTAATTTTTGCTGGCCAAAATATCCTCAAGATATTCTTGAAGCACCCATTATGGAAACTTGATAGTTTGTTTAAATCACTTTCGGTCATCCTCCAGCATTCAGCACCATACATTAGATAGTACACAGCTATTATACAGCTTGATCTTAGTGTGTCTGCTGATGCTGTTTGACTTCCATATATTCTTGAGCTTGACAAAGGATCCTCTGGCTTTACCTAATCTTGCTTTTATGTCATTCTGGTCCCCCTAATGACGTATAAGATAAGGTGACCTTTGGTCTCCCTAATAACGTAAAACATAAGATGACCTCTGTACTCTGCATTTACAGACAACTTTATGTGACTTCTGATCTCTTAATGATGTACAATATAAGGTGACTTCTTGTCTCCATATTATATACGACTTTATGTGATCTCTGGTACCCCTAATTATGAACAATATAAGGTGACCTCTGGTCTCCGTATTCATTTACAACTTCATGTGACCTCTGGTCTCCTAAATGATATTCAATATAAGGTGACCTCTGGTCTCCCTAATAATGTATAATATAAGGTGTCGTCTGGTCCCCCTAATAATATACAATATAAGGTGACCTCTGGTCCCCCTAATGATGTACAATATAAGATGACCCCTGGTCTCTCTAATGATGTACAATATAAGTTTATCTCTGGTCTCCCTAATGATGTAAAATATAAGGTGACCTCTGGTCTTCCTTATGATGTACAATATAAGATGACCTCTGGTCTCCCTAATGATGCACAATATAAGTTAACCTCTCTTCTCCCTAATGATGTACAATTTAAGGTGACCTCTGGTCCCGCTAATGATGTACAATATAAGTTGACCTCTTGTCCCCCTAATAATGTGCAATATAAGGTGACATATAGTCTCCGTATACAACTTAACGTTAACTCTAGTATCAGTAAAGATGTAAAATTTGGAGGGAATTCTAGATTCCCTAATGACGCACAATGTAAAATGATCTCTAGTCTCCGCATTCATATACAACTTTTAGTGACCCCTTCGCTCTTTAATCATGTACAATATGTGGTAACCTCTGGTATCTGTATTCATATTCAACTTAATGTGACTCCTGTGGTCCTTATGATGCAAAAAAGCTGTATAAGACCAAAGGTTGTATATAAATACGGATACTAGAGGTTACATTATATTTTACGTCATTAGGGAGACCAAAGATCATACAGTGGCTGCAACGTTATTGCTGACAACTTACACGAACGATCACGTTACACGAACGATTCCGCACGATTAACGCACGATAAAATCTTTTACACGAACGATCCTTCACGCACACGATTCTACACGTTACACGATCTTACACGATTGCTAACGCAAACGCACGATTCTTCACGCAGAATAGTTCAAGTTCTTTAGGAATGGATATTTTCAAAACGAAATAAGGCTTAATACTTATTGTAGATTTCAAATAATTATTGATATTATTTCATTGACTATGAAAAATGAAAAAAAAATAGAAATGGATATTTCTGGAACTAAATACATATAAAACTTATTAATTATCTTCGATTACAAATAATTATGTACGTAATTCTTCGACTTAAGAAAACTGGGTTTTTTTTCTCGTTCTATCAGTAGATGTACATGTAGGTGGACCATGAGTTTTGATTGAATTGGATTTCATAATATGCAGAAAGGGATAAATTTGAAAAAAATGGCATGAAAATGAATTGAATTAGAAGTTATTTCCATGTTTCCATTTGTGAATCTCTCAAGTCAACAATTATTTTACAAATCATTTATTTGCAAAAATTTTAAAAACTAGAGCAGAGCTCGTTGCAAAGCAACGAGTAGGTCTTCCGTTGGAGCTGCGAACAGGAAGAAGTGACCTTGAGTCAAGGTCATGCCACATTCTAAGGTTATAATCAATCTTGTAAGGGGTATCAACTTGCAATGTCTCACCAGTAGAAAGACAGTTAAGGAATGTTGTTTCTCCGTTGATGACCTTGAAATCGTTCAAATGACCTTGCATCAAACCATGACACACTCTGGTTATAAGCAAACCCCATCTATGTGTTACCGACTCGACAAGTTAACACATGTTCTTTCAGACCATTCATCCAGTCAAAACATTCTTTCCTTAGTGACCCTAAATTTAATCAACATGGCCGTAGGAACCGAGGGAGGGGGGGGGGGGCGTGCCCCCCAATAATTTTGCCGATATATAGATTACTATAGTAGACATAGATACTATAGCTTGTGCCACCTCAATAAAAACGTCTGATAACCTTCTTTTTTTTTTTTTGCTTGTCAAGGAATTTTTGGTAGTTGGTGACCTTTTTTTTTGCTTGTCAGGAAATTTATGGTAGTAGTGCCCCCTCAACTGTCAACTGAAAATGTGCCCCCCTCCCAAAAAAAAACCTGAATTTGCTTCCTATGGGCCTGATCAAGGCAATGATACACTCTGTATGATATCAGCGATACCCTTTTGTGCGTTTCGGAATTGACAAGTTCACAGTTTGCATTTGTTGCATGATAGTGAGGGAGACATGAAGATTTCTTCGCCCATAAAAAATCATATTCCCCGAGGGCAACATGAAGATTTCTTCGCCCATGAAAAATCATACTCCCCGAAGGCAACGCCCGAGAGAAATATGATTTTTTCATTTGCGAAGAAATCTTTATGTCTCCCTCACTATTATGCAATAAATTGTTTATAATACCGAATTAACCAAAATGCAGGAATTACAAAGGAGATCCAATGAATAAAGCAAACATGCATTTGATGAGAACGATATGAAAGAGATGTAAGTTACAGGTACACCAATAGCCTCGTTTCATTAAAAATAAATTCCTACGTGACAAGTTTGTGTGATCACACCAGTAACATTCAAACACCATTACATTTTTACACATTTAAATCGACACAATCAATCAACGATAATATGTTGACGGTGCGACCGTTCATTGTTCACTTAATTTTAAGATCCGCCTCTTCAAACAGCACGAGACATTTGGAACGTCTAGACTGTGACGTTTCATGACGTATGTTAGCTGTATTTCCATAAACGAATTTTGAAAAGTGCAAACATTTTAACAAAGAACGTTTAATCTACTATCTGTATGCAATTCCATTAATTAAGGTGATTTTTTGGAGTGAATTTTTAGTTGTTGTTACCGCGCGAACGAAGTTAGCAGCGTCGCTATAAACAACCTAACTCCTCACTCGTTTAATTGTGACGTCACAATCGTGAAACACGTGGACACGTGACTTTCTCGGCCAATCAAATTCTATTTTACTAGTGATTTTTCACTTGTAAGCTAGTTTTCACAGAGGTATAATAAACGTTTTTTTAGACCATACATCGAAATAAATAATCATAATTTCTATAGTCGTAATTTATTAGGTTCAACTCACTGCTTTAAAGGATCATTGTAAATGTTTTATGCCCGATTTGGATACTGAACAACGTGTGATTTTTGAAACACTGATGCCCCCATATGGCATCTTATGGCAAAAGTTAAAAGTTTCTCAAATGCAAGTCAAACTCCATGGTCAAGATCAAAAGATAAAAAAAAAATGTTATTACCCAAATAAAGGTCTTGAACAAAGAATATACTGTGAAATATATACTAGTATGAAAGCCACAGCAGCAACAGTTTAAAAGTTATGGCCAAGGTTAATTTCTTTAAAAGGTCAAACTCCAAGGTCAAGGGATCATAATTGTTTGTACTTGAGGGAAGGTCTTAATTGTTACAAGGAATACACATGTGGTACTAAAAAAGCCTTAGCACCAACTGTTCAAAAGTTAAAACCAAGGTTAAAATTTTTCAAAAGTAGGACATACTCAAAGGTCAAGGTAAAATGGTCAAAATTAAAGGTATACAATGACAGGCCTTGTCACAAGAAAATAACCTATGTAATATAAAAGCCCTAGTACTAGTCATTCAAAAGTTATTGTCAAGGCTAAAGTTGTTTAAAAGTTGGTCAAACTCCAAGGTCAAGGTCAAATGGTCAAACATATTTATACCCAAGGAGGAGACTTATCACAAGGGATACAGATGTGAAGTATAAAAGCCATAGCACCAACTGTTCAAAAGTTTTGGCCAAGGTTATAGTTTGGTAAAATTTTGCGAAAGAGGATCAAACTCCAAGTTCAAGGTCAAGAGGTCAATTATGTTGGTACCTGAAGGAAGTCCTTGTTACTAGGAATACACATAAGAAATATGAAAGCAGTAGTTCCAACCAATCAAATTTTATGGGCATAGTTAAAGTTTTTGCGGACAAAGAGGCTAACACAGTCTAACAGACAAATAGACAGGTGGACAGGACAAAAACTGTATGCCCCCCGGATCTTCGATTACAGTAGCATAATAAAATGTCGGCGTCTTTGGGTTTTCGCATTGGCCTTAAATCTGAAAATCCAAAGGATTACAAGGTGCATTACGATACGCTTTCACATCATGTTCTATAACCCAGAGCATATTGTCTGCAAAGATAAATATTTAATTCAGTATTTAATTAGCTATGCATAATTATCTATGTTGTTTTAAAAAGGAAATATATAAAAAAAAATATTTGTTTTATATTTTTCGATGTAGAGATATACAGAAAATGTTTTCCAATTTTAAGTC
Organism: Saccostrea echinata; assembly: GCF_033153115.1. Taxonomy (NCBI): domain Eukaryota; kingdom Metazoa; phylum Mollusca; class Bivalvia; order Ostreida; family Ostreidae; genus Saccostrea; species Saccostrea echinata. The sequence continues at coordinate 2,696,988 of NW_026889765.1, forward strand.
CTATCGAAATACACATTTTCAACAAAAAAAGGTGTGTGTTGGGGGGGGGGGGGGGGTCATTACATTTTTGCTGGGATTCGCCTATGTATGACCATAGAGAAACAAAGAGTGGGGAGGGTGCAAGCAGCAACTAAATCAAAATTTACATATTAAAACTACAACAAAAGACTATTTTCAGAAGGTCTGCCCACCCCCCCCACCCCCCCGTACAATCCGTACAACGGACCTGTGAGAAAAATACTGATCCTACTTTCAGAGTCCCAGGGCACCAGGAAAGAGTGGCAAAAAGAGAATATCGGTTTATTTCAGTCTATAAGTCGAATCAAAATATCTTTTCCTCAAGAGTCTTCTTTTTTTGAGTTCTTCCCAGTGATCGTGCGATTTATTTCATTTAATTTACGTTCTGTACTGGACTTGGAAAATGAGGACATCTTTAGGTTCCTGAGCTGGCCTTGAAGCCCACAGAACAGATTTTCTGCTTTATGATAAATTCAAGTGATATGTAATTCGGTAATAATTTTGTGTTGATTTTATTAATGTTAATTTCATCAAGAAATATGAAAAATTAATGTTTTAACTATACATAGTGAGGCATTTTTTGTGTGGAACGATTATTTTGGGGTTTTCACGATTTTTTCATATGGTACACATGATGAGTAAGTGCAATAAATATAATTTGTGGAAAAAATGTCCAACAAGCCCCGGGGTTGAATATCGGGGGGGGGGGGGGGGGGGGGAGGGGGGTCTGTCCACAAGTACCTGTTGTCAAGCCCGTAGAAAACAATTTCAGTTTTTTGGGAAGGGGGGGGCAAATAGAAATTTCCACAGGTACTTGTACTCGATTTTTTCCTATGGTACACCCGATAAATAAGTGTAATAAAGATAACTTGTGGAAAAAAATGTCCAACAAACATTGGGGTTGAATTTGGGGGGGGGGGGGGGATCCTGTCCACAAGTACCTGTGGAAATTTCTTGATACATAAACAGAATTTAAAAGCATGTATTAGACATCTTTTGAAGGGGAGAGGGCACGGCCGTAATTAAAAGTTATATGGAGACTAGGAAGGAATGAACTGTCATTAAATTTTGGTTAAGAACTATTACCTAAACTCTTCACTTTCACATTTTCAATTACAGATTCTTGTTTTTAAAAAGCTATACATGTACATTTATATGTATCTATTAGATGCATAAATTATGTTATCAATCATTTTATCTTAAAGAAGAAGTAAAAATCTCAATCAAACTTGTTCCGCATATTATGCTTTCTGATTCGTTACTCAACAGATGCTTCATATACATGTAAGAAGGGAAGACTGCAGACTGCAGGTGTGATAAATTCACAGCATGCAGCTCCAGCCTTAATTCCAACTTTGTTCCAAAATATTATTATTCAACGCGAAAAATTAGAATTAGCCGATAGAATATTTTGAATCACTTCGGAAATGCTGCCGTAACACCAGACTGAGTTCACAATATCGAGTGATTTTGATTGACAGGTGTAGCGCCGTTGTGCATGGATTTCGTGTAACTATACATGTACTGCAGATTGTGGTTGAAAATAATAAACAAACAGATCTAAAGAAAAGATATTGTATACTGTACATATATTTGTTAAGAACCAGTTAATTCATGAAACGAATTTAGTCGTATTATGTGGGCCCATGTTAGATTTGACAGGTTGATTTACTAGTAGAAATTCAATGGACCACAGTCATTTAGGGTATTCCGAATCACCCAGCACATCGCGACTCTCGGTAATTTACCTTACCGCTGTACCTCGCACGACACATGCACAGGTGTGACAACCAAACAGTCATTATTAGTAAGGTCTATGCTTATTGCATACAACAAATAAAGAGGTAAACATAATGCGTTAACTAAAAGAATTAATTATTTTAATTCATTAACTTCCTATCCTTTTCGAAGAAAATGCCCGTGTAGAAACGTATTTCTCATCGATGTCGTGGCGTTGTTGGTGGATGAAACATGGCATTTAAGGTATCGATAGAACGGCAATTTTATAAGCTTTTGTGAGTATTATTTGTTTTTTATAACACCTCAAAAATATACTAGTTATGGCCGCATTTGTAGCCCCCTACAGTTTCGAACCACGTGTGTACATGCTCCTAGCCAAATAACTTGCACACGCTACATGTATACTTGTTATATGTCAGATTATTATTTTTTTATAACATTGTTTTTCTTAAATGCAAGGGGTATGAAAGTAATGATTTGACAAAGCAAGAGCTATAATAAGACTATCCCGGGTCCCGGTATACACTTGATCAGTGTTGATCAATGTTCATATGTACGAGTACACGTATGCAAATAATTCGATAGCTTTTGAAGATTTCAACATACATTTTTGTAATACGCATATTTGTAATAACCACTTTATATACAAAACAAAATTTCATTCTCTTATATGGTAATATGGACGTCGTAATAGATCTGACTGAATGCTTGACATGCCTGTTTCAAAAACGTTTCCTAAGTTATCTTAAGATATGCCTACAAGTTATAACTTTAGAAGTTCCTAAGATTTATCACAGGTGTATCGCGAAACAATCTTATCTAAAAAAAATTTATAAGTCATTTCTTAAGTTGTGCCTTTAAGGACTAATAAAATAACATTCCCGCTCTATATACAACTCTCAGTATGGTATATATTTTTAGATTCAAAAAGGAAGGGTGCGAGGATTGGGGATTGCCCCCACTTTTAAAGGATTTGGACGCAAGTATGCTTAACTTTGCGAAGTGTGTTGCTAGATCTAAGCATTCACAGACACACCCTTTCAAGCCATCTTCCCTTCCGAGCACACGATATTTGTATTTTAATTTTTAAACATTGTTCTAGGTGTTATACATTTACTTTATTTTGTTCTTTTAAGGTATCTACGTGTAAATAAAATTTTAAAATGAATGCTTCGTAGCGAACACATGCGAGTTTATATTTTTCAAACAATCTTTGCCAATTACTACACTGCATGTACACGTTAGTTGTTTGTGCGGTGTAGAGCAACTATCAGAGTACACAATGTATTTCAACATCGAGGTGCCCGCGGCTCTCTGTGGCCACGTGTATGTAAACGAGGACTGGACTACAACACTTAAAGACACAAAGCGGCAGAGATGGATGAAACTGTTTCCTATATTACAAAGACTTGAATTATAGTACATGTATATTTGAAGGAATTTTTATTTATGTTAATGTTTATTTAATTCTATAAATTATAAATGGACATTCACAAGAGTGTTGGTAAAAATAATATGTGCGTAGCATGCGTAGTAATTACAATTATTTACCGAAGCCCCCATTCAATTACAATTGCAGATGAATTAAAATACAACAACACGGGATAGAGCAATACTTTAAATGTATTGTTGCGTGAACAGACAAAAACAGCGATTAAAAATCAAAATGATTTTTATGCACCAGTGTTTGGAATTAAGATTATAAAAGATCGGTAAAGTAATCTTACTGATTCGATATAATTAAAAACATAACTTTCCATTAATTAATAGCTCTTTGTACAAAATTGACATTATACGCGATCACAAATACTAGCTTTGTTTATGGCCACAGGTGGCTAGTACACTGGTGACCTCGATCAACAGCGTGGGATTCGCGCGTTGGGTTACATAACTAAACATCGAGCTGAACATGGAGACCGTAATATGCATACAGCTAATGATCGTGAATTATTCAATGCATACAGTTTAAAATCACTTACAAAGTTTGTTGTAATAATAAACGTAGAAAGATAGATTTAATATTCTCCGCTTTTGAACACTATTAACCTAATTTAAAAAAGAAGAAAAGAAAGACTAGTTGTAATAAATAATTTAATAGTGAACAATAAACCACGTTTTAAACCTTATTAAAAAGAAAATTAACATTAAATACCGCAGGGTATATTATTGATAGCAAGTCTGTTTAAGTTATACACATGAAGAGGTCTGATTTCCTTGCCGAATGAAAAACGTTACCTGTTTACCTGGCCTGCTTTCTAATACGTATTACGCAATACCCATGGTATACTCGAACAAAACAACATTTTCATTAGATCAAAAAGGTGTAAAAGAACAATTTTGTTCCCAAGATCAAGATCGAAATATTTACCGTTTTTGAGTTATAAAGCAAAAACTTTTAAGGGCCCAAGATCCCTAATCATAGGGGCCAGCCCCTTTTAAGTAGTATAATATGAAAGCCCTTGCAATTATCCACAACTTTTGTTCTACATGTCTTAACAAAATATTTCTAGTTTTCAAGATATAAAGGAAAATATGTCAAATTTTTTGCTGTTTTCCGCGTTCTAACTTTTGACCCCTCTCTAGTGCCATTTTTAATGCAAAAATCAAAAAACAAAAACCGATGTGCACAACTTCAATGCTTCCTCTTTTCAATTTCAAAGGGTTTTGTGCTCCAATTATAACCATTTCTGAGCCTTTGTCTGGAAATCGGAGGCATGCAAAATTCAATCAAAGGGGAATAACTCGTGAACAGAAGGTAATTTCCGAATTGTATTACGGTATTCTGACAGTGTTTTGTAAAGTCTAAAAGCTCTGAAAATTTGAACAAAATCTGTTTAAAAATGAGGAAGATATGAAGCGTCAAAGTTGGCGTCTAGGGAAAAAAAAAAGAATAATAAGAATAATCTTAATCATCACAATCAGTAGAAGGTCTTCCGTTGGAAACGGAAGACCTTAATAATTAAAAGTAAGCTCCAGAGATAAACACTGATAAACGAAACCCCGACAATCATGTCGCGTACATGTACATTCGCCGACTATATATTTATGTAAGCATTGAGAATTGTTTATTTATTTATTTGTAAAAATATCAATTTTTGATCTATTGATTTTAAAAATATCTTGACCATAATTAGCAGTAAACATAATCAACATCAGAGAAAAAATCTTTAAACATATAAGTATGGTTTATCACAAAAAATCACGCTATTTGACGAGAACACAATATTGTACGACTTACTATATTGCTTATTTCCAAGCGATAATTAGTTCGTTCTGTTTTCAATTATGTAACTCGCGCTTCATTTATTTTATTTGGATTAAAAAAAAACAGACAAGCGAAATGCTTGTATAACAAATAACATTCCGATAAAAACTTACAAAACGAAGTTTACACGTTTCTTAACGCACGATCACGCACGATTAAAACCGCAAACGATTGAGTCTGATACACGCACGATCTCGCACGTTACACGAACGATCACGCACGTTACACGAACGATTCTACACGATTGGTTTGTCAACAATAACGTTGCAGCCACTGTATAAAGTTGCATATGTTGCATATGAATACGGAGACCAGAGGTCACCTTTTATTGTACATCATTAAGGGGACCAGAGGTCACCTTATATTGTACATTATAAGGGAGACCAGAGGTCACTTTATATTGTACATCATTAGGGAGACCAGAGGTCACCTTATACTGTACATCATAAAGGAGACCAGGGATCAAATAAAGTTATATATAAATACAGAGATCAAAGGTCACCTTATACTGTACATCATAAAGGAGACCAGGGGTCAAATAACGTTATATATGAATACGGAGACCAGAGGTCACCTTATATTGTACATCATTAGGGAGACCAGAGGTCACCTTATATTGTATATCATTAGGGGAACCAGAGGTCACCTTATATTGTTTATAATTAAGGGGACCAGAGATTACATAAAGTTGTTATGAATATGGAGACCAGAGCTCACCTTATATTGTACATTATTAGAAAAACCAGAGGTCACCTAATCTGGACACCACATTGAAGTCCCCTGGGTACTGTTTAGGGCAATCTTGTTTCACCTGATCCCATATCTTGAATTTAGGGATCTGTTTTATGCCATGTTCACAACTTTTCCTTGTTAATAAGATTTTGGAGATCAATCCCTGTTTGGTATCTAAACCTTTTTTTCATTGTTTAGCATATGGTTGTAGCTGAACATCAGTTGTAAAATTTGTTTGAAAATAAATTCAAGATATTAAAAACTCCAATTTCTGAAACGTGGCGGAATATTGACATGCGAGTTGGTAAAACGGGGATAACAAGAATCCAGTTTATGGTCATCATTTGGCAGGTTCTGTGGTCGATACAATGACCTTGTCGGCAAACACAATCTATCATTAAATCGAATGCTAGTCTGACGTTTTTCGCGCTGGTCGTTAGGCCATTATTTAAACACTAAATCGTCAACAAATTTTTCCGTTTGCCCGATCATGAAAATGAGCACACGGCGGTTGTGGCCAGTCGGCGGGGGTGCTGCTCCTCCTCGGTGCATGGCCCCGCATCTGATGATTTTAGGAGGTCCTCTGATGCTTTGCTCCAAATCTGTATTGTTTCAATGGACTTTGAAATTGAATACTGTTCTTGTATTTTTTTCTTCACTTGTTTAAATGTTCAGATTTTCATACTTGTTGCCTTTAGTTTGTTTTGGAAAAGTCTTTTTAGTTTTTCTAAGTCCAGTTTCTTAAATGACTGATGATGATACTGAACGAATAAAGAAAATTAAAAAAAAGACTCATTTCCCCATGTGTACTTTCTAACTTTCTAACAAAACTACAAATAGTCGGCTGCTCCAGCGGCAGATAATAATATTGTTTGGGAAAAAGTTAAACAGTTAAACATTTGTGGAGAGATTAACCTTATTAACATTTAAATCCTAATCTAAAATAAAGGAAAAATTTGTTAATTAATCAAAATTTATTTATGAATCAGGTCTGCTAATTTGTGAAATACCAGGCTAGAATACTTGAAAAATTATTGAAGGGGCACAAGAAAAGAATTTTCTTTGTTTTCTTTAGTAGAGAATATACTGGAAATTATTGGGGGGGGGGGGGGGGAGCGACACAGCTTCTTTTGGGCCTGACCTATGAACAACTTGTCGTCGTGTGTTTAAACGTTAAAAAACATTACTTTCACATCTGTGCTATTCTATTAGAAAATAGATAGATATAAAGTTATTAATATGATTGTATTTAAGTAAAATTTTTAAAATATGTCTAATAAAATTCAGTTGACATACAACCTGTCATTGAGTCAAATGCTGACTGACGTTTTTCATACTAATTGTTAGGCCATTATTTATGCACTGAACTGTTTACCGATTTTTCTGGTTTTTGTTTCCTGATCATGACAAAGACCACGCGGCGGGTGTGGCCGGTCGGCAGGGGATGCTCAATCCTCCATGGCACCTGATCCCACCTCTAAATTTTGAGGTCTGTGTTTGCTCGCTCCAAATTTGTTTCGTTTCATTGGACTTTCGAGATTGAATACTGTTCGTTATCTTCATATTTCATATATGGTATCTGTGGTCACCTTACTCATATAGATGAATTTACTTTTGTGCCTTTAATGCCTGAAGAGTTCATGATATTTTATTACTACGCAAAATGACGAACTATTAGCGGGTGATCCGAAGTCCTAGTTGAGAGTATGTTTTATCCTCCTGCTCCAAGAATTCCCTCACTACCAGGATTCCATGTGATAATGGCGAATATAAGAATAATATAAAATATGGAAGGCCTGCAGTTTGCCGAAAGCTTAAAATTAACAAAAATAATTGCATTTACAACGTATATTTCGTAAAAAATTGCACTAGGCCTGTAGTCTCGTTCAACCAGACGCTCGGCTGTCTCCGTAAATTCCGACGTCATGTGACGTCACAGTCTAGACTGTGTCTCATGCGGTTTGGAAGTTTGAAGAGGCGGATCAAAGTTTACAAGTGTAAGTTGTGCAAAAGTTTTTGATGGTGCAACTGCACTCGCCCCAACGGTCACACCGTAAAACATATTACCTGTAGCTAACTTGGTGTTAGCATCCCATACACGACCATGACGTTTTCCTTTTGGAATCACATTAACATGTCCACACCATAAATTTCGACACCGAACCTGAAGAAAGCTACCTGAGCCACAAATGTGTAAATCAAGTAAACAGCGTAGGTAAATTGATTTGATGATCAATGGCAGATTTTCCCCCTCTTATTTGTACCTTTTCCTATCCACATTGCACAACATCATAAATATTTTTTCTTAGGATATAAGTGAACTTAAACAAGATTATGAAAATCCTTCTAACTCTTTAGTTGCTAAGATAAAAAAAAAGTTAATAGATTCCCCGTAGAACATTTTAAAATACATCACTCTATGAAAATTTTTAATGAAAATGGTATTTTAACGTTTCGAAAGTTTGTAATATGTTTGATAAATTTTGGGAAAACAATTCTAACCAAAATATGTAGATTGGAAAGGGGGATAGACATAATGTCACAAAATTTTCCGAATAGCTTCGCGTGTAAACTTTGTACATATCATATCATATGAATTTATTTAAGCAAAATCACTAATTTCATGGTCTTCCATATTTACATATGATTATATCATCGGTAAAAATCTAGAATTGAGTTACCGGGCTTTTTACCCATCGAATAACCTATAGCTCACACAAAAAAAGAGAATATATTTGTCGTACATTTGATGTTGTTATTTAATGATAAAGAAAAATATCAACCAACATCAGAATTTCACCATCACATACAAATGTGCCCACAAAATCAACTTAAACATTCAAAATAGACATTTTTAAAATACTAGTAACTTCGTTCAATAGCCCATGAACATAATTTAAAAGTTACATTGTTTCATTTCAAGTGATTAAAAAAGTACAGAGATCATATCGGAAGGGAAAGCATCAGAAGGGGCTGAACTCTTTGATGTAGCCGAGCATGAGGCGTCTACAAGACATATAGACCTAATTAAGTATACATGTGGCAAACAAGGATTCAATTTTACATTCCCGGCAAATACTTTGTTCAAAATACTTTGTTCATCATGTAAGTTATTTCAGTCTTAGGATATAGTGTTGGGACTTACAAGTTCAGAGAGAGAGAGAGAGAGAGAGAAGCTTCAGAAGTAACGAAACACCCTCAAAATGAAAGAGAACATTTAAGTAATAATGAAGCATGGAAAGATTACATCGATATGAATCGGTACTAGCAGACCGAAGGCAGGCAGGAAGATAAAAATAAACGAGACGAACAGTGGATGGGGAAGAAAATACTAGAAATCAATGTGAGGGGTGGAATGCAGTATTCCTAAAATAAAGTTTAAAGTTTATTTTTTAAAGGGTACTTGCTTGTGGTTTTGTTTTTTTTTTTGTGTGTTTTGTTTTTGTTTTTTTTTTGTGTTTTTTTTTTTTGTGTTTTGTTTTGTTTTTTTTTTTGTTTTGTGTGTGTGTGTGTGTGTGTTTTGTTTTTTTTTGTGTGTTTTTTTTTTGTGTTTTTTTTTTTTTTTTTTTTTTTGTGTTTTTTTTTTTTTTTTTTGTGTTTTTTTTTTTTTTGAAATGTTAAAGATCAGGGTAAAATATGATTAAATTAAAAAAAATCACACTGAAATCTGTATACAAAAATATTGTATAGCAGAGATCGTCGAATTTTGACGAATTAGATACCATAAATGTGGAGCTTGGCATCAGACCTTACCAGATTGAAAAAAACAGATTCTGTCGAGAAATCGAGATTTCGAAACAACCTAGATGCTATCAAATATTGGGGAAATACAAATCGCGTGAAAGCGCAAGATTCACCAAAATGCCCCAGAAAATACAGAAATTCACTGATTACTGCAACAGTCCTCTGCTCACTATCACAAGCTGCTTGCTGTCACTTTGAACATATTTAATGCATGTATCTGACGTCAGTCATCGTCATTGTTTTGCTTTTGCGGTTTAAAGAGATTATCAGGCAAAGGGCAATAACCTTTATGGTTTAAAATTAAAATAAATAGAATATATTTCGCAATGCTTCTTAAAACCCCAAATGAGAGTCCAAAAATAAGCGTCGTTCCAAAAGTATTCGCGGAAAATGGCGGTCGCAGTCAAAGAGTTGTTGCCCTTCGCATAGAAAAATGAATGTCATGACGTAAATACTGAATGAAATTTAATTTTGAGACGATCCCTGAAATCAATTTAATTTTCCGGATGTGTGACGTATAAATGATCGTCTGCCAGAGTAAATTTTTCGTCATATTTGAATGTAAACAAAGATGGGTCGAAAGTCTAAAGAATCACCGGACAAGAAAGAAGTGATTATAAAATTTTAAAAAAGATGGATTAAAGATTAGTGAGATTTCAAGGACGTTAGGAGTGCCAGAATCTACATGCTGGTCTGTTATCAAGACTTTTCAGGAACGGAGTAGCCTATTGAAAGCTGAAAGAACTGGCTGTCCGAAAGAAAAAAAACTGTCCTGTCGTGGTGAAGCCAGGTTACATCGGTCGGTGAAACGGAACAGAGGAAAGGTACAAAAAGATGTAACAACCGAATTTAATGTTGGAAACGGTTTAAATCAAGTCAGTGGGAGGACTGTGCAACGGATTTTGCATAAAAATCAGATTTATCAGAGAGTTGTTAGGAAACGTATGGTGCTGAAAGAGGTCAACCGAAAAAAGAGACATATATGGTGCCTAAAAAAAGGAGATTAACTGTAAACCAATATAATAATATTATAATAACATAATCTTCAGTGATGAGTTGCAAATCGTACTTGGTCAAAATAATAGGGTCTACGTGTGGCGATCTGCTCATGGAGCTTACAGACCGGAGTGCATGTTTGCAGAATGCAAGCCCAAAGTTTCAGTTATGATCTGGGGGTGTATTACCTGGTATGGGCCTGGAACTCACAATGACAATGCACCCGTGCATCGAGCCCGTATCGTAGAGAGATATAAACATGAAAACAACATCCATGGAATGATTTGTCCAGCCCAATCACCAGATATAAATATTATCGAAAACTGTTGGCATCGGGTGAACAGAAGTTTGCAAAATCGGGCCGGTGAAATATCTAACCCAGATCAGCTGTTTGAAGCTTTTCTCGATATTTGGCAGAATCTCTCGGTGGATTACATTAAAAACCTTTATCAGTCCCTGCCACGAAGAATTCTTGCTTGCATTAGGTCCAAAGAACCCCTCACAAAGTACTAAAGGTATGTGTATTTTCTTATTGTGTTAAAAACGGCGAGTTTATGATGCTAAGCGAGATACCTATCAATTGACGTCCGCCATTTTCCGCAAATACTTTTGGCAAGACGGTGTACATCATTGGTCAAAATTTTGTCCAAGTTGCTAAATTTTTTTCCCAAAAACCCGCTCAAAAGCTATTTTCTTTCGAATTCCGTTGGACGTATTTTTCAACGTTGAAGAATGACCCCATATTTGAATACGTCTTATCTCTAAAATATTAAGTTTTCTTGACATGGTTAAATCATCTTTTAACGCATATATTTCACACATTGGGTATGTACGCTGGTTGGTTTAGGGGATTTATCCATCATGCTCTTATATTACGTCTGTCAGGACTAATTTCTATTTGTACAATGTTAATTTTCAGATATTTATATATTATACCACTGGCGGATTTAAGGGGGGGGGCATGGGGGGCGCACGCCCCCCCCCCCTAAAATTTTCAAAGTATGATATGACTAATATCAATAATGCCATACTTTGGTATATAACAAACCAATACCGCTATTTTTGTGCCTGGTTTTACTCTTAAAATACACGAAAACCCAGGAGCTTCCGGGGGCTTCGCCCCCTGGGCCCCCTCTATTCAAAGTACGATATGACTAGTATTAATAATGCCAAACTTTGGTACATATAAACTAACCAATACCCCTATTATTGTGCCTGGTTTTACTCTTAAAATACACGAAAACCCAGGAGCTTCCGGGGGCTTCGCCTCCTGGGTTCCCACCAGGGGGCCTTAAGGCGGCCCCCAGACCCCCTGCCTGAACAAAGTTATCCACGCCCCCCCCTAATCACAAATCCTGTATCCGCCCATGTATACAACAGCATTCCTCCTTATTATATAACAATTATATAATTTTAAATTATGTATTGTTCTACTTATTATTTATCATATATTATAGTCTTGTATAGTGAGTGAGTGGAATTGTGGGACTGAGGAACACTTGATCAGAGGTCTCCCCCATTTTAGACTCCTTGAGAGTCTGAATTACTGTAAAATATATTATAATTATATGTTATTATTAAAAACTGATGGGCTGTATTGCCCAAAGTTATATTCTGAATATTTTACATTCCAATAAAAAAAATTCTGACTAAGGTAGATTACCTTTTTTAAAAAAAAATCCATAATAATATCTGCCGTAGGAGTTTTATTCAAGTAGAGTTGATCGTCGGACAGGAAGCCACAGAAATAAAAAGCATGCATAGATCAGGTAACAACGATAAAGGAGGCATTTTTGCAGTGCATAATCCATGGAACTATCAAGTAGTTGTAGACACATTTTTAATACATGTATATCAATTAAATGTGACTGATATACATGTATAAGGACTTAAAAGGTAAGAAGCTTTAAAATATTCAAATTTTAAAACAACATACTACAGTATTAGAACTCGTACCTCTAAGTGGTGACTTTTGACAAGTGATTTTATTTGTATGTTCACTACAAATCCCAATTCGTGCATTTAAAGAGGAATTAGACGGGTTATTCTTTTCTTCTAATGCGATTTTGAATTTATTTTTCTTCACAAAAATGTGACAAATGTTTGAAAGTGCAGATTTCTTAAATCTGCGACTAATATAAAGCTTCCGTGTTCTTATCATTATAACAAATATTTAAAACACATTTTGTATGATATTAAGCAGTTTCATAACAGTTCGACAAGAATTAGCACCGATAGGCGTAAAGACATGTTTACCTTTTGCTTTAGCGTGTAAGAATGCAAGTGACAAACAGGATCATTTCACCTTATGGTTTTGTTGCTAATAAAGTCTTTAATTTCCGACAAAATGAAATCTAATGCAAATTATTATAAAAAGAGATTGATAACAGTACTCTTCTATTGTCAAACTACAGAATAAACATTGCATTATATATATATATATATATATATATATATATATATATATATATATATATATATATATATATATATATATATATATATATATATAAATCGAAATCCTTTTAAGATTCATTAAATTATTCAAAACTACACTACATATTCCTAGCATTTTTTTCTTATAAAAACCCCACAGTCATAGTCATACAAGTGTCGGTGAAAAATAAGATTGTTGTGGCCCTATAAAACTTTATGCCATCATATATATTAGAAAGCATATTTGCATGCAATAATAGCATTATGAATGGGAATCGACCTTTGACGTTAGAAACGAGAGGTGTGTTGCAAAACCTTCTATGGAATATTTGTAAGCTTCCTTTTCTTGTAAAAATCTTACATATTTATAATTTCTTTACCAATGACAACCTGTAGTACATCATGGAAAATTGCAGTCAAATATACAATAAATAGAAGATCACGTCATGATTATTCGGAAGCTGAAGTCATTCTTTACTGCAATGCAACTATTATGTCCAGTAGCAGTACTTGTGCATAAGGCACGTAGCATCGGGGAGGGGGGGGGGCAGGGGGGGGCTTGCCCCCCCTTTTTTCAAACATAACTTTTTACTATTGAAAATGTTCCTGAAAGGCCGGTTGCCCCCTCCCCCCACTTATTGTTGCAGTATAGTCAAATAAGAAATAGGATTTTCGAGTTTGGACAATTTTCCTCTTTTTTTTGGCTTGTCAATTTTTTTTTTTAGGTTAGTTCAATTTTTTTCTCTGGCTGCCCCCCCCCCCCTTTTCAAAAACGATGCTACGTCCCTGTGCATGGCCGCTGGAACCCCCCGTTATATTGCCGATATATAGTATACAATAGAAAACATGAATACATTATATCTGTGCCCCCTGAATAATAATGACTGATGCTTTTTTTAATCTTGTCAAGTTGTTTTTGCTTGGTAGTGCCCTCCTCAAACTGAAAATGTTTGGCTGTGCCCCACCTCCCCAACTGAAATCGCTTCCTACGGGTCTGTTGTGTTCGATTAAACAAATATTGTTTATTCAAGTCCATCAGAATGCCACTTTAACTTTTGTACATCCGATAATGTAATGCAAGGTATCAAAGAACCAAATTACTGATTCTGTACGCGATTACCATTTAGCTCTATGTACACTATACATGTACATGTATTTTTATTTCCTCTGAAAAGAACAAAAAGTTTAGAAAAATTCATATATAAAATTTACAAAATTATTACAGATATTTCATTCATTAAATATGAAGATTACAGATAAATTACCAAAGCCAACAAAACGTGTTCCACAACTCCATACAAGCAGCAATTTCTATTACATGTTTTATGTAAAATATTCGAATCTGATTATTCAAGAAACGCTTGAAGACGGCACACTGTTACCCTTATGTATGCCTTCATGAATGACATTATTTTGCAATAAACATTACCTGAAAATGGGAAACATAATAACAAGAGTTCCATGTGCCTGGCCTTGAGTATCGTGTTTCTCTTGATATAACCCAACAAAATTGGAAGAGGATTTGTAGCATGAATTATATAATTTGTTGAGAACTTTATTCTCACTTGCATGTTTGTGAAGCTTGTTCCTACATGATAAGGAATAGCAAAGATTTTAAAAGATAAACAGATACACGTTTTTAAAACTTGGCAGAGCAAGTAGCTAACTGCCATCATGCATGAAGTTTGCTTGCCAAATGTCCAGAAAAAATACAATTTTCCAAAAATACAATGTACATTGATAATATATGTCCAACTGAACCTCAGCTTCAGGTCTCAATTCTGGACCCAGGGGTCTTATGGAATTCCAAATTCGGCTATCCGCTCTTTAAAATGGTGTAAACAATTTGCCTGCCAGTTGTCCATAAAAAAGATGTACTATATTTTCAATATATTGACGACGACTAACTTAGCCTTACCCTGGGACAGAAACCTGAATTACAGGGACATATATTCACTATTAATAATATTCATTATTATACATAAGTGTCATTGTGCATAACGTTTGCTCGCTAAATATATCCTTGTCCGGGACTAATTCACATTTTCACCTGTCAGATAAACTGTATAAATTTCCCATGAATGACCAAACCCCAAGAACTGTTTTAGAGGGCTAATTAGGCATTATAATCATGTAACTTGTTAGCCTGCTTAATATGCATGGGTAAAACGGAGATTTTCAAATGTGTAATATTGTTTCTTTAGCAATATCATATTAGCCCAACCTAGGGCCCAACTACTACAATTTTATAGAGGGCTCAATGTTAATTATAACAGTGCTAACAGCTTGCATTCAAAATGTTCATTACTAAATAAGTTTTTCAAAGATAAATATGTTTTAATATATGACCAACTTAGCCTCACCCTGGATTTGAGTCCTTGACTCAGGGGCCATGAATTTTTTCTCTACATGAAAATTATGCAAAAGTATGCGTGCAAAATATATAAGTGTAAAGATTTTCAAAAATGCAATGTATTCGCATTTTAAATTTTATTACCCAACCCTGAGGTCTGAATCCTTTAAAACGAACCACACATTTTACAATTTTAGGAAAAAGCTTTGAGTACTACTAATCCTTCTAAACAATTTGCTTGTTTGAGGTTCTTGAGAAAAGTAGAGAATTTCAAAAGTATAATAAATTTTCAATGTATGGACAACTTAGCCTCAACCTGGAGTCTTACCCCTTGAATCAGGGGCCATGGATTTTTAGGAAAAAGATTAAGAACTAAGATTTTTCTTGCTAGATGTCCATGAGTAAAGAAGATTTTACAAGTGTAGAGTATTTTCAATATAAAAGCAACTAACCTACTCTTGGGTGTTAACCTTTTGGCTATGAATTTCACAAGTTTGGTAAAAGGTTGAGTATTTTATGTAAGCATACAAACAGGTTGCCTGATAAATGTCCATAAGTAAAAATACTTAAAACATTGCTGTGACGTCATGCCTTTGTTCTTGCACTCTAAAAATTTACCTGTAGCCGTCCGATAATAATAATTAGCAGTCCAATAATATATTATCGGACGGCAGTGATAACAAAATCGGACAGTAGTTAAAAAACAACAACTAGAGTGAAATCAAGGTTTAATATGTCCAGAAACCAAAAAAAAGTTAGGGAGAAAAAATTCAGGGAAAGCGAAAGCGAGGAAATTAAGTTGTTAAAAATAGCAAATCCAAGAAGAAACTGGAGTTTTAACCTTCCTCAAAAGAAACACTTTCCATTCGGTTTTTGCAAAGAGTTTTCGATACAGCACTGTGAATAATCCAATTTAAATCCATTTCTGATAAAGAACCAGTCTGCGAATCTCTTCATTTAACGAGGTTAGTTCGCCAATGACTGCACTTTTAAAACCCAAGATTTTCATTATATCATCCAATCAAATCAAAATTTTAGATAAAAATCCGTATTTTTACTTTAGATGCATTTTGAGGATATCACCCAACACTGTATCTGTATCAATGTCAAACACACTTAATAAAAAAAAAATCCGAATCATAAAAAAATCCTTCATCACCTGACCACTGTCCATAGTTCCTGCTAAGCCAAACGACTTCCATTGAATGAATGAACCAAAAGAGTTTACTCACTGATTTTACTTTCTAAAGAAAAAAAAAACTTTCTCTTTTCTTTTGTCTACTTATTAGATGGTTTCAGGTAGAAAACTATTGATGCCTGAACTCCTATTGTGTAATTATCGGATTCCTCCAGGTAACTTTTGGACATTTAAATAGCAATGTTTTAAGTAAGGTATATGCCTCATACAATTCTATATGTAAAATTATCAGACTGTTTTCGGCCCTAACGGGCCTCAAACAGTCTGATAATTTTACATATAGAACAGTATTCGGCATATATCCATTACATAAAGATATAAAGCATTTCAATGTATGTATGAAAAACTAAACCCCACCTGAGTGTATGAACCATGGAGCATTGAATGAACTAGGAATATAAAATTCATAATTTTTGCTTCACTTTGTCCACTAGAAACAGTATGCCAAAATTGTTTGAATTTGGACCAGTCACTTCAAAGGGGAAGCTGAAAATGTTTAAAAGTTTACAAACAGACTGCAATAGGTTACATACATGCATGTAAGTTACATGCGGGGAACTTTATGCGCGCAAGATTCATCATATTTTTAAGTACTTAGTATACGGTTATTCAAATGTATTTGAAACAATCAAGGTAAAGCTATAGTTTAAGATTTTTTTTATAGTTTAGATTTATTTTCTTCAATCTCGGCCCCTGGCGCGAACCTTGGATCAAATTTTATGAGGGGGTTAGATTGTACTGACACTATATACATGTCTCTCGTGAAAGCATAGCTGCAATAAGTCTTATTAATACGAAAGAATCTGATGAAGTTTTAAATAAAATGCCCTTTGTGAAATTTTGCATGAAGCAAGAAGGAAAAAATACATTTGGGATCAATTTTCAATGAAAAATACATTGAGAGAATGACTGGAGGATTTTATTAGGACATTTCTTAGCAAAAAGAATAGAATAGACATTTTTTTTCATTTAATTTAACTTATCAATAGCCTTACAATGAGCGCCAAAATATAACTTCTGTCACTTCTCACTGCAATGGAAAACATGTTCAAACCGTACACATATGGAAATATATATATATATATATATATATATATATATATATATATATATATATATATATATATATATATATATATATATATATATATATATATATATACGGGCGTTGTCGATTTGTCTTAAACAGAGTCCAGTCCACTCACTACATGTAATTAAGTTTAAAATAGATATATCTCCCTCCCCTACACACAATACCAATACTAAAGCAAACGAACTCCTCCAACCCCTAAACAAAAACCTTACACGGAACAGACACACGACATACACAATACACACGACACACACACACCCTATACACACACCATACACACGACACACACACAATAACCTTATAAAGATCGAGTAAAGGTAGAACTTTCCTGCTGGTTTAAAATAACACCAGTTACATGTATGCCACTTGAACCACCCAAAGTTGCCTATTTGCTTTCTTTATCTTCTTTTCTGTGAATATTTCTTTTCCATAAGAGGGATTTCATGTAGTTTATTATTCTTGTAGAACTAGAAAAACTCAGAAAAATAAAAAGACCTTGTAAAGATGTCAGAAATGTAACCACAAACGAAAAAACTGAAATCTGTAAAAGACTATCCAGCACCTGAAGTATCCATACTGTTCCAGTCAGACTGAATAGTTTGATTGAAATTAGGAGCTCCGATTTGTTCTCTTTTGATTTTCTGATGGTTTTAGTAAATTTAATATTAAGAAGAGTAAGAATAAACAAGACAGTGTTAACAGTACATGTGACACTTAAAGGAACAACAAAAGTGGCGATGTTTTGCATGAGGTTTTCAACGAAACACAAGTATTTCCCATATCCAATGTTCCCTTGAAAAGCAAACGTGGAAATTATATTAGCTCCGACAATTATAAATGGAGTAAAGTAACAAAAGAAAATGTAAAATGGAAACGCAGATTTTCCATTTTGGCTACGATTGCTTGCGTCCTGTCTGTACGAAGAAAAGGTCCTAAACATATGAAGAGAGCAGATAAAAAGGCAACAACATAAGGTTAGCCAGAAATAGTGCAAAATTACACCTGTTATCTGACAAAGCAAGGTCGACCTTCTTAAAACATTTGCTACTGTGTAAGTTATTTGCATACAGAAAAGAGAAAAGGTTGTGTTCATAATATTCAAACCTGGAAGTGTGCGTAATCCGGGAACTAACATGTAAAGCACAAACAAGAGCAACAAGGATGTGATACTGATAATGTTTAAAATAGTTGCTAAGGTTTCTAATCTGTCGACATAACCGTAATCGAAAACATTCATGTACGGCTGGCTGGCTGGGACACAAACTCGATATTTGTTTTCGTAATCTAACACAAATTCGCCAATGTAAAAGTTTTCTTTTGTCTTTTTTACAGTGATGTGACCGTTCATGTAGTCAATTTTAACCTCGCTTCCGCTAAACGTTCTCTGACGACAAAAAAGTAAATCACTTACATAAACAAAAGTTGATGGATATGGAAAATCTAGATATTCATATATGCGAGCGACAAATGATGCATATGCATCGGGTAGTATTTTTTCATGTGCTTTCAGAGCTTTGTTAATATTGGATAATCTTATACCTTTTAAATCTATCCAAATATATTCATCTCCTTCAGCTTTAACTTTCACAAACAATTTGGCCGGTAAACCTAAAAGATCTCTCTCTACCGTATCCCTTTCAAACTGTTTAATATAAAAGAAGCATAAAAATAAATACACTTGCAGTGTATGATGAAAGTACCCCCCTCTAAATGTTGTTACAATAGGAAATATCGGTAAAAAGAAAAATTCACTCAAAAGAATTGAACCGGCAATAGAAAAATTTTGGTATAAGTAATTTCCAAGAGAATTACCGACTAAATTAATAACCTTGTTGGTATCATTACTTGTCGATGTGACTTTCAGTTGACATAAAATAAACAATGCATAAGTAATTCGTTTTGGATGGTGTATGACTGGTGTACACTTTCCTCCAACCAAAATCTTCCCGGGATAGCAGATGATATCCATTGTCTGAAATAAGATAACTACTTTTTAGCCATCTCAAATTTTAAAAATACTAACATTTCAATTGCAGGAAGGTCTGTAGCGATACTCTATCTGTCTGACAACAAATAATATTATTGACTTCTACTCCAAGCCTGCTTTGGTCCAATATCAATTAAAGCTGCCACAAAGATACTTTCTTAGATTTGTTCAAATGAAGGGACAATCCCATATTAAGATCCGAAAATTTAGCAAAAGGGGACATGTGTTGAAAAATAAGATCAATTCTTCCGTGTATAGTTTTCATAGAAATAATGGTACCTGTAGGGTTGCAACAATTTAACACAAAAAAGACCTTTAATGTTAAGCCAGGATAAGCCAGTAAGAGTTAATTATAAAGATTACAATTTTTAATGTAAAAATTTTGTCTACACTATGCAATAAGCACTGCATTTAACAATTATAACAACGATGAAATTCAACTAGTTATGATGGCTTAAGTTCAGAAATGTCTACCAGACAAAGAAAGAACACTAAGAGTTGTTAAAAATCTAGAGAAATTAATGGTAGATATGGACTACATGTATCGTTTTTATATTTTGCCAATGACTTGAAAATTGTTATTGAAAATCATTAAAATGTTTGTGCATTTTGTTTAAAACAAAAGGAAATCTTCATCAGTTTGAAATTTTTCAGGCCGATTAACCCTTTAAATGGGAAATATGTCAGCTTTAATATACGTGTTAAACTAATGAATAGGTGAAGATATTGAATACAATGTTCGATCTCATAAATCTTTTAAACAATACAAACTGTGAATAGGGCAAATAACACGGACCCCTTGAGACACCAGAGATGGAACCAGGTGACCAGGAGGAGTAAGCATCCCCTGTCGACCTATCATACACGCCGAGAGCCCTATTATTGTATTGATCAGGCAAATGGACTAATTGCAGTAGTCAAAATCGGTATAAAAACAATGGCATAACATTTGGCATGAAACATGTCAGTCAAAATACAACCCAACGAGATTGTATTTGCTAATGAGGTCATTTTAACGACAATTAGATTTTGCGACATGCTGACTTTAAGAGAGATTAATTGTACTTTCATTCCAGTAACAGCGTGTCATTTTTCTTCATTGACCGTAGTAAAATTTCACAAATAGATTACCGTATTACTCATCGATTGGATGTTTGATTTCAATGAAATTAATACTACTTTGCATATGAAACACAGAATCAAACAATATCACTGATAATACTGGTCAATCACATTGAATAATTGTTTAAGAGTACGACATGCGTAGTAAGCAGCAACACGTGGTCAGTCAAAGCCCGATTTCTGTCCTCAAAAACGCATGTTTCATATTTGTTGTGATTTTTGACCGGATGGTGTTAATCCTAGTATAACAAAATTTTAAGCATGAAATTAGTAAGGCTACTCTATCTGCTACTATTATACCATAAAGCCAGGCAGGTTTGCAAGGGGTATCTAGAAATGCATTTTAATTCTTGTTCCTCATTTCCTGTTAAAGAAACACCAGTTATGTTCTAATTCGTTTCACTCAGATAGTAAATTATTTATAATAATAACAACACAGTTGTTTAGTGAGAGAAGCGCTGATCTGCCTGTATTGATTTACACACATATACATAAATATCCTTTAAACCTGACTCTTTTCTGTAATAACCCAGCAGGCACACAACACTGAAAAAAAAACTTTGAATCAACGTTGATTACATATGTTGATTCAACGTTTAGTTTATGTAAAATTTTGAAAATTGAGTTCAACGTTGAAATCTTAACGTTGATTCAATGTTGAAAATCAATGTTGGTTAGACATTGAATAAAAGTTAAAGTTCTTTTTTTCGGGGGGGGGGGCATTACTTATTTAAAATTTTAATTCTTTTATTAACTAAGATGCCTTCATAATTATAGAAGGAAAACATATATAAATATATATTATAAACATTTAATTAACTTCCTATCAATAGATCAGTTACAATAAATTTCACAAATTAAAATACATTTTATAAATTACATATAATCGGTACAAAACCCAAACATTTTACTATCGTTTTGTAATCTCACGTGTGGTCAAGAAATAGTCCAATACATGAAAACATTCCAAGATAATATGTAAATCTTATACGGTAATCATTTTGATGCACCAGATCCGCATTTCGACAAATTATGTCTCTTCCGTGATGTTCATGCCAAAATGTGGGAAATCCGAAATCCGATAAATATTTCTTTTAAAAAATACATTTCTAATTAAATCTTGGTGTTAGAGTCCTGGTGTTGGAGTCCTGAGGGTGTTGTTGGTCTTCGTGGGTGGTGTTGGACTCCTGGGGTGCTGTTGGTCTCCTGATTAGTGTTCTCTTCTGGATTACGTTGGTCTTCTGAGTGGACAGATTGGTGCAGCGTTTTAGTTGATTACCCCTTTAATGTACAATTTGATCTAATAAATATTTGTATAATGAAATATGTTAAAATTGTGTTCAATCTCATAATCTTTTTATTCCAAAATTCCATTTCAGTGAAAATTGACGAACACTAAAATAAACAATATCTTGCGCTTTTTTTTTTCAAATTATGAATAATCAATCAAAAGACAAATATATTAAAAACGAATTATTACATAAATACATATATGCAAAAATTAGTCAATTTCGTGGCATTGCAAATGGTATTCATTAATAAAACTTTAAAATGCCAATTTTTAAAGTGTAATGATAATGGTTAATGCACTGTACCATTTGATTTCCATGTCTTAATATTCATCAGCCGCTTCAAATTTGCTGGAGGCTGTGAGGTGCTGGAATGTCCTCCATTTACAAGGTACATCTGTATCATTGTTTGGCAGTGAGATTAAATCTATTTCTGCATGATATCTCTTTCATCTGTTTATAAGCCATGCCTTCTGTTCACAAAACACAAAATAAAATGAAGTAAATTGCAAGTGTAACAGGAAAGTAAGAAAAAATATTTAAAGTTTGTGTTCCATCAAAGCAAAGGTTTTGCACATGAATTTCCTACCACAAACCTGTGCAGCAGTTCAATATTTCATAAAACAATTATTTACAAGTAAAACTCAAATCTAAGACATGAAAAAATCATTAAAAGAGGAAATTACTTTTAAAATAATAATTTACTCATCAAATTAAAAAAAGGGGGAAATGTATATACTGGAAAACAGACGGGAATTCCTGACTGCAACCCCCCCCCCCCCAAAGGAAAGCTATACAAACACAGATCCATAAGAATCTGAAAATAAAATCCAGGGTTCCTTTAGATGTTTCAGACGTGAGAAGGGTATGTAGACGGGACTCGGTGTGCAGTGAAAACTGCCCAAAAGCCTTCGTTGGAGATGGTAGACTTCCCCTTTCAACATGTTCAAGTGGTCACCCCTCCTTTTTTTTTTTTTTTACAGAATCCTTGATACGTTTATGCTATATATCCTAACACTTGACATACCCAAGATGTGATACTCTCAAAATATGAATATCAATTAACTAAACCATACAATGGAATAGTCTTCAATGTGGTCTTCATGCGTTCTTTAAAAAAATATTGAACTGAAATTGGCGTCAGTTGGAATTTGAAAAATCCATAATCACGAGCAATTAAGATAGATACAAATCGAGTTATATTTTTAAAATCTTAAAACAGCTGTATATATCAAATCTTAAAATTCTCAAAACTTACCAGTAACTGTTATCCTGTCTTTTTGAATATTTTCCGGGTGTCCTACAGCAATTCGTACTTTGGCGAATTCGTACTGAATTCATATCAATCACTGAATTTGTAAAATTCATATATAATTATTTACCATTCTGGTTAGTTGTTATAGTTATTTATGATTTACGGTAGTGCGACTTTATCAAGTCCGACCTCATTATGGTCCGACAATGTTATAGTCCGACATTATTAAAGTCCGAATTATCTATCAGCGAAAAATAGAATTCCCGCTCGCCGAAGATCCGACGTTGCAATTCAGCTCAAGTTGAATTCAATGTTGAATCAACGTTACATTTTCAATGTTGAAAAGTCAACGTTGAATCAATATTGATTCTAGATTTATCAACGTCAAAACCCAAATTCAACTATTATTCAACGTTTAAACAACGTTGAGTGCCTGCTAGGAAAGTAATAAAGAAAATACACATGAGAGCAAATTTGTGACTTTTATACAAAAGTGAAATCATTATTACCTTATACGGTCCTTTGTAATGTTTTTGTATATGCCCTCAATTTAAATACTACATGAACAGTGGATTGGGAAGGGGGCGTAAATAGGGCAAAGAAAAGCCTTCGAATGAGTGAAAATCGTGCTTACTTGAATACCTGTTCCACAGGTATTTGATAAAAAAAAAAAAAAAGAAACCAATGGCTATTGATTTTTAAATAGGATTATAACACAGAATACGTGTTCTAGCACCTTTGATAAATAAATTGATTTATATTAATCAACACAATTTATTATCACAAAATCTTTAGCTCAGGCCTTCCTTGTACATGTATTCAACCATTAATAATATTAAGCTCATCTGACAAAATTTGTTGTTGCCATTCTGTCAATATATCTGTATTTTTTCATCTTCTACTTGTATTTACAGTGATTGATCATGGCTACACAGAACCGAGGAAGCATACATTTGTGGGAAAACTGTGGACACGTAGATGTTTGGCCAAAATGAAATTGAGATTAACAATGGTAAATCTTTTACCTACACCCTCAACGTTTGCAGTAAAATAATGAATGTTTTATTTACTGGTATTGTTACAGTATTTATTTAACATTATACTTTACCTCAACTTTCCTTTCCAGGAGTTTCTCATTTATACCTATCTTTGGAATGAATAATTCTCTCATTAAGGGTGACTTATATACTTTGTCTGATCCGTACATCGGCTTGCAGTGGGTTCTGGAAGGGGTTGTATTTTTCCTCTGTGCTTCATTTCCCTCACAATGAGAACAAAACTGGTTTCTGAACGGATAAACAAATGGGTGATTTCTAACGTCTGGTAAAGTCAAGCAAGCGTTTTTAAATCTCACATCAAAGATATTTGAATGATTACATGCTTTTATGTCACCATTTTCGTTTGAATTGCACATTTGACAAAATTCGTTTTTAAACCTCCCAATGGGCATAAATGTATGAGCACTTGGATTTTCACACATCCATTTTACAACTCCGTCTTTTTCAACTCGTGGACAGTTCCACTTTAATATTGAAGTTTTATAATCACACACGACCAATTTGGATGTGTCGTACAATACTTGACACTTCTGAGTCTTAGCTTGTTGAATGAGTTGGTCGAAATTCATGGCATAGACAAAATTGAATTGCGATTTGCAAATAATGTTGAAGTCGACAATGCTATAGGGATCGTGAAAAAGACTGTTATTTTCAATCGTGTAGTTTGTATTACAAAGAAGACAAAAAATATTTCTGTAAGTTATATTCTTTGACAAGATTAGAATATCATAAGTATAAGAATTTCCTTCACACAGTTCTTTGACTTTTTTATACTCAATGGTAGATTTCTGCTTCATGTTATTTTCGTAGCACCTTGAGACAACAAGAATGCTCCCATCTCTTTGGGTTTTAGAAAACGGGGATACTCGGTCGATGCATTCCACTGGATGCAGCAATGCTGTGTCAATGCAACAAGTGCATCTTCTGAGGAACAGACAGGAATATGAGCAATCACATTGCGGTTTTGCAGTGAGGTTTCGAACACTCTCCGGTAACAGATCCTGTCTACAAAGACGGCGAGGGTTTATTGCTGCAATTGTGTTCAAAAGTTGACCAAAACTGACACTTTTATTCTTTTCCGTAGTTTCAAATGGAAAATGAATGTCATTCCTGTTGGAATCTCTTATCATTTTAAGAATAAAATCACCATTAAAGGTTGTGTTAAAAAACTTAACGTAGAATGTTTCCTTTGTATCAAAAGTATAAAGTTCCCGTGCAGTTGTTGAAAAGTCAGAGAAGTGATAACGTAAGGAATCTTTGCATTCACTACCATGGCATCGCCGAGAGCCAAAAGCATCCATATTCCTTAGAGGAGTGTTACACTGGAAGCAATAGAAATTTTTATAGGGATACGTCATGGTTGAAATAGAACTTTGTTGACATTTTTGGACTGTCTCATTGTTTTGTGTTGAACAGGAGTCTATGATGGGTCCAGTTCTCTTTAACTCTTTCAATTTGCACAAATAGCAGAATATATTCCTGTAAAGTCTAAATTGATTGACATATGAAGATGAACAAGCAATGTCTAAATCTTTATCATCCGGACAAGATTGAATGCGATACCTCTCTGGATTTAAAAATTTTGGACGGATAATTTCCTTCATACTAGTTGGCGGAGAATATACAATAGTTGTTTTATGAGCTTTTGACAAGAATTGTAGTTGTTGATAAGATTCAATGAAGTTGATGAAATTCAATTTAA
Source organism: Saccostrea echinata (assembly GCF_033153115.1). NCBI lineage: Eukaryota > Metazoa > Mollusca > Bivalvia > Ostreida > Ostreidae > Saccostrea > Saccostrea echinata. The sequence continues at coordinate 2,722,976 of NW_026889765.1, forward strand.
CTGTGAGTTGATCTAGCGATAAGTCCCATGATACTAAATTGGATTTGTTCTCTCCATGACAATGTGCACAGAAAACATTTTGATAAGAGTAATTACTAACAAGGGAGCTAACCGGATTATAAAAATCTAAATCGTCAGAAGCATTTTCACATTGTTGCATCTCTACTTCTGTGGAAAATTCAGGACAAGTCTTGATTATATCGTACTGTGGCTTAATAATTAAATTTGACATTTTTTCCATGTGGATGTGAGGGGTATCTAATATAGCTAATGGTCTTTGAAAAAACTTATCAGGACAACAATTCAATTCTTGTATGCAAGACTCTTCACAGGAACATGGCTGACAACGAGAAAGTATCAAATGAGGTTCATAATTTGTTATACCCGGCCAATCAAAGCACGTGTCCTTCTCTCCGCAGGCTTCGATATAAATTGTCATCAGCCGGGAAATATTGAATCCAGAAGTTTGACAAATAAAAAACAGACAGAAAGCAGCTGATTTGAACATTTTCCTTCAATGTGTTTATTTCTCGTCGAAATCTGTAATAATAAAGAACATGTTTTGTCATTTTGAATCTTGAAATCGTCAATAAATTCTATAGAATTAACAGTAATCATCATTATTACCTGAGACTTAGATCGAAAAAGTCAGTGTTTACAATCACTGAAAAATAATCCTATTTTTAAAAAATTAAGACCGATGTCCTGGAATTTAGACTCTTTTTCCATTAAGGCGGGTAGGTGTGGGAGTGGGTAGCACATATATAAGGTAAAAAGTAGCGATGACAATCGAATACAGAATCGGCAATCGGTTAACCGCAAGACGTTCCGACCGATTAACCGATTAATCGTATCAAAAATTCTCGACATAATTCATCTTCATAAGCTCCACTCAAATAGGCAAGACTATAACGATGTTACATATAATAATATTATGTTTATGTTTGATTGATTGATTGACTGATTGTATGTTGATTTACGTCCCATTCGTGAATTTTCACTCATATAGAGACGTCACCATATACCGGTGAAGGGCTTCAAATTTTTACCTTTACTCGGCACTTATGGCCATTGAGCAGTGAGGGATCTTTATCGTGCCAACGTCTGCCGTGACACGGGGCCTCGGTTTTCAAGGTCTCATCCGAAAGACCCGCAACTTTCACTTCAAAGTACCGAACGCATGGCGAAGGAACAGTTTCTACCAATTTTTTATCGACTTAGGTCAGTCGCGGCCGAGATTCGACTTCACGACCTCCCGATCACGAAGCGAGCGCTCTACCGACTGAGCTACCGTGAACGGTCTGTTTATATTTGATCAAAACGCTTTTAATTTCAACAAGGGCAAGATATATATATATATATATATATATATATATATATATATATATATATATATATATATATATATATATATATATATATATATATATATATATATATATATATATATATATATTAGGGATGGCAATGTCTAATCGGTTAACCGGTTACTCGGTCGGAACGATGGTAATCGGTTAGAAAATCTGTAATCGGTTAGTCGGAAAGAAAATAAAATTTGTGTCAATTTGAACACAATTTCCTAAAAGTTCAATTAAAAAAACCCACAAAAATATATCTGAAACTTTAGTATTTTCACCTATCTATTTAAGCTGATTTGGAGATAATTAATCCTCTCCGGATTGACATCGCGGGGATAATTGGTCAGTTTTCGAGATGTTAATTGGTTTAAAGACCCCGTCGTTACCCAGTCTGTCCTGTGCTTCTTTAATGATTTTAATTAAATGATCGTTGAGTATCGTGAACTGATTATAATGTGTTTTACCTCTTCTTTCCTATGAAATTAACTATCTAATTATCTTATAAAACATTGTAAATTAAGCGATAGTTCAGACTTAACACTCAATTTTGAGTATTGTGACAATGCAGAATGAGCATACACAGCATCTCTTCTTATTTTAAATGAATCTGAGACCTCAAGCATGTTTCATGAGTATTTTAAAGCTATGTATGGCGTATTTTTTGTTTTGCCTATTTAAATTGAAATAAAATATAAATAGTGTACTGATCAAATATAAACAGAATATTTCTACACTTAACATCTTTAAAGCCTTGTTTATTTGAGTATAGAGCTTAAAAGGACGAGATTTTTCGATACGATTAACCGATTAATCGGTCGGAACGTCTTGCGGTTAACCGATTGGCAATTCTGTATTCGATTGCCATCCCTAATATATATATATATATATATATATATATATATATATATATATATATATATATATATATATATATATATATATATATATATATATATATATATAATTTCAATTTCAATAGGAAAAAAAATAAGAAACCCCTGAAACATTCATGAAATATCAGATACATCAGAAGAGTCACACTAGTCAGCATAATCAAAAATAAGTCTGAAATATCGCTTAATTTACAATGTATGTTTAATAATATAATTAAGGCCAAAGTTTTTTCTTTTGGTTTACGATTCCGCCGACCCTAATTTTCACCAATCATGAAAATAAAAATAATGTCTTTTTCCGATATATTTTTCTGGATTTTTCTCAGCTGAGCTGGTGGGTTTTAAATTTTAGAATGCATCTTAGTCAAATAAGCGGTTATAAATTATATAGAACTTTACAAACATTTAGGTGATCGTAAATAAACACATGTGCAAACCTAAAATGGCGGTTCTGTCATGTAACAAGGTAATTCCTCACTGAAAGCAATGACACACACTTAAAGAACTTTTTCTGTATGGAAAAGTGAATAAAATCTTGGATGCATGATCCCTTTCTCCAATTGCAAAGTCTCAATTGGCTAAATTCATACCGTAATATTGAAGAGTGTATGACCAACCCTGATCCACCTAGCAGACATACACCTATAGATAATATCAGGGATTTATCAGTGCCTTCTCAGGGGCCGAAATTCGGGACCTTTCCCAATTGAAAATGAGTTCAGTTTTTCCCAATTTGGCAGTATTTTTCCTAGTTGGTGAACAATGCTTTTATTTTTAATTATCTTGGAAAAACACAAAGTGAAATTGTCAGATTGTCTGTAATTTTCATATATTTAATTCATTTATCAAAGCTACAGTCATAACACATGTTTAAAAACACTGTAAAAACATCGCCAACTTTTAATCCGAATTTCCTCCGTTTTTCTCAAAATGATGATATTGTGTAATTATATAGATTTATTAAGTAATTTCCACCTACTCAATTGATCTGCGAGTGAATGGTAAGGACTTTGGGCATTATTTCAGATAGAAAAATATATTTTCAATGCATTAATACACATTAAAAGAGGACTTTTAGAAAATGTGTACTTAGTATAATTTTTGCGGGAGGTTTATAATCTCCAGAAACAGATCTACTATAATGACCTAAATTGAAATCTCATACACACATGTACATGTACTACTGTAAGTTTTATATATACTTTATACACATTGAAGTCCATTTTACTTTTATTAGTCTATTATTCATAATTGATCTTGTATGATGAAGATGGATCATATTTAATTGTCGTTTGGTTGCCTAAACTAGAGTTCATGCTGAAATGTTAAATGAATTACCCCTAAATACATGATTTAAGCAACATTTTAAATTTTTTTCCAATTTCATCAAATAGCCAATAATTTGTTTACCCATTCCCCAAAAATGGCATTTCCCAAAATAGGGTGATAAATCCATGCATGATCAAATTATTATAACCTTTATTTCCACGTCAATTACTTTTAATATTGTTAAACAATTAAATTGTATTTTTCTTCAGTATAAATTCAACTTAAATTTGGATCCTTATTTTTAGTTTGTCGGGATACCGAGGTTTATAACATATCACATATCACTGAAGAGCACATAGAGAAGTTGAACATCATGAACCAAGCATTGATTGACATTAAAAAAAATCAGAACTAAATGAAAATGACATTCAGTCTAAAGTTAGAAATGAATTAAAATTAAATAAAAAGAGTTATGTGATCTAGACAATAAAACTTAAAAGTACTATTGACCTGTATTATTTTTATTAAAATAAACATTGCTGGTATTTTAAATTGAAATTGTTGAATCCTAAATTATTTTTATTTTTATTTTTCGACCACCCAATGCATTTTTTTGAGACAGAAAATCGTAAACCAAAATATATAAAAACTTTGGCCTAAATAGGTAAATGCAATAGATAGAAGATGTAAAGTACACATTATAATCAGTTCAAAGTACTCAACTATCATTTAATTAAAGTCACTAAAGAAACACAGGACAGGCTGGGTAACAACATTTTGTTTTGACAGCAATTAACCTCTCGAAAACTGACCAATTACCCCCACTACGATTAATCCGGAGAACCATAATTATATGTGAATCAGCTTCAATAGGTAAGTGAAAAATGCTAACATTTCAGATATTTTTATTTGTATCTTTTTAATTGAATTCTTTATGAAATTGTGTTCAGATTTACACATATATTAATCTTTTCTGACTAACCGATTACAGATTTTCTAACCGATTACCATCGTTCTGACCGAGTAACCTGTTGATTTTTAAAGATTAATTCTAGAATAAAAACAGAAAAAACTATGGAAAGGTACTTTATTAATCATTTGCAAAAAAACCATCCCCATACCTAAACTATTTACATGTACATGTAATACATGTACAATAAAGGAAAAGAATCCAACTATTTTATAAATCACAATTTATCATGGCTTTTTCCAAGAAGTTCTGAAACATCAGAGTTCTCTATATCTGAAAATTTAATCATGGAGGGAGCTGGGCAAATGTGATCGAAAGCTTTATTAATCGATGGTTGATTTCACAAAATTTAGCAATTGCAACACAAAAAGTTGAAATCACAAAAGAAAAAAATGAATAAAAAGAAAAAATATTTTAAAAAATAATAAAAAGGATTATGTTTTTTAGTTTACTCTACAAATGTACCAAGTTTAAAATGGACCAAAAGTGTAGGAGAGTTTTAAAAATATTTCATAATTAATTAGTACTCATGGTGGCAACAGTGTTAGTCAAATTTTATTAAAAAAAAAAAAAAAAAAAAAAAAAACCGATATACAGAATTGATGCTGCAAAACTGTATAAGTTTTATTTAAATAGTACCAAATTGATGAAGGAGTAGTATTTTGAAAAAAAAAGTTTATAGACACACAAACGAACAGAATAAGTGAATAGTAATAAATATATGTACCTTTGCAGTGACTAAGAAACCACGACATGTCCATTGCTAAAAATAATTTCCTCTTTTTAAATTTAAATTTCTTTTCGCGTTTTCAGGAAAATTCTTAAAAATGTTAAAATTTACGGAATACGACGATCGCCACGTCAATTTAAAATGGTCGCCAATTTGGCGACTAATGGAGAATTTTTAGGCGCCAATCAAAAATTTTAGGCGCCATGGCGACTAAATTAGCTGCCAATTAGAGCTTTGTCCGATGAACGGATACCAACACCTAATTAGCATTGCTTGAGCTTTTAAGTGCATGTTCTTTTTTTAAATATAACTGGGGGCATAAATTTGACATAACTGTTATTCTGCTCTCACTTTCTCTTCTGTTCTTTCTAAACAATTTTAATACACTGCATACTCGCCGATTTCCCTCCATTGTTTACTTCTCCATGTGCGCCAATGCTAAAATAGCGCCACGCGACTTTTCATAAAAACGGGAAGTAACTCTAAAACTTAAGACTTGGTGCTCGGCATTCATGTACATTTTATCAGAAAAATAATCAAGTTAGTATTAAAAACAAGCAAGAGTGAATTGATATAAACAAGGAAAAAAGAAATTTTGAAAGGATATGAATTCTTTCTAGCCAACCGTCACAGTAGCTCAGTCGGTAGAGCGCTCGCTCCGTGATTGGAAGGTCGTCAGTTCGCATCTCGGCCTCGACTGACCTAAGTCGATAAAAATAGGTAGCAACTGTTCCTTCGCCAAGCGCTCGGCACTTTGAAGTGAAAGTTGCAGGTCCTTCGGATGAGACCTTAAAAACCGCCAGCGGGGCGATAGTTGGCACCTTACATGTAACTGAATGATGAGGAGATTAATCATACGCGAAAGCTTTTTTTAGTTTTTATACTTTGAAAGTGAATTCAACCTACGTTCGTTGTGTTGCGCTCTTCAGAGAAGTGCGTTTCTATGCCATTGCTGCCGTCTTTACATGTTAATTAGTGAAATGTTTTTCATTAGCTCATTAAATTCCACACCCACACATTGAATTAGAATCTGAGTGGATAAAATGCCATTTTCAATATCGGTATTTAAATTAGCGTCTGTCCTGTAAGTGATCAATATCGCATCATTCCAATGACTCTACCAAGCGTTATGATATGCTTATTGAGGTTTTATTGAGGCTAATACGTACTAAATTATCAATTAATAATTTCAATTTTGCGTGAAAATAAACACATCATACCTAGCTGCCACTACCTATCATAAATCTTCCTTTGAGAGGTTGACCAGACGACATTTTTTGTTTACAACGGGGCGTTCGATATTGAACGCTTGTATTCGGAATGTTTCGGGCATACGCATAAACGTAATACAAACTCAGCGTTCAATAAAACGTTAAGATATTGAACGCTAAAATTCCCCTTTATTTTTAGTATTTTTCTTATTATTATAGACTATTTATTAGCTATATAATAATGAAAAATAAAAGGTTTCAAAAAATATCAAACTAAAAATAAAATTTGAAATAAAACTATTGCATGCAAAGTGCATGGAATTATTGTAAATACAAGACCTCAACAAATATCTTTCGCAAAACGAGAAAATATGCAAAACTGTATAAAACCTATGTTGTGTGAAATTTGATGAGATTTCTACCGCAGAAAATTATATACCATAGCAATACATTTTGCACTATTTTGAATTACTACATTTATCACTTCAAAAATTTGATTTACCATGCATAGTTATAACTTTGACACTTTGATTTACTATAGTGATAACTTTGACAATTTGATTTACTATAGTGATAACTATGACATTAAAGTGATCACTATTACACTATAGCAATAACTTTGAAAACTTTAATAGTGAAAACTTTGAATCTTCGATTTACTATTGTTAACTATAGTAAACTATACTTAACTATAGTTAATTATAGTTAACTATAGTTTACTTTAGTATAAATTATTTTGATAGGAAGACACCACAAATAATATTTCAAAAAATGATTTTGGCTACTGCATAAAATGATAATATGTAAGAGGAGTTCTGCAACGATGTTTTTTTTTATTATTAATTTAGATTTTTAAAAAAATAGCTTTCATCCATCAATTGCCATCGGGATAAAAGCTGAAAACCCTCACACTTAATTTACATCGCCAGAACACCACAAATCATATTCCAAAATATGACTTAGCTTAGAATTGCTTAAAATCCGAGAGAAGATTAATAAGAAGATAGTCTGATAGATGAACGGACAGATCGACCGAAATAACAATAGACCCACACTTTCTTTAGATATAGTATAATTTAAGAGTTTTATAAAGAATAAAATCTGTTAAAAGACTGGTTTTGTGTATTAAAAAGAGTCGTTTTGAATTTTGTTTTTATTGGGTCGAAACCTTAGTGTATATCTACAGGACACCGTACTCCAAAAGACTATTTTACTACTACGTAAAATGTTAGAGGAGATCTTGGAATTTGTATTAAAACAAACAATAATAATAAAAAAAAACCAAACGTTTTTTAAACCCTCAATTGGCCCACAAGATGAAAAAGAAAATGAAAACTTTATTGCACAGGATTCCAAAAGATGATTTGGCTACTGCTAAATATGTACGTGGAGTTTGAGAAAGAAAATCGTTTGACAAACGGACGGAACGAACGGCGGATCGGGATAACAACAATATAATGGTGCATTCTATTGATATTTACGAAACAGACTTTTGATAGAGAAAGAACTAAAGCCAGGATGTACCAAAATCGGCCGTGTCACCAAAATAGGTGAAACTTTAACAATACTCTTAGATTTGTAAAATATAAAACATTTTATTTTTAACAATATCTTCTCTAGTTTTCTTTTGACAGTCGTTTAAATTTGGTATTGTTTTCCAACTTAATTCTACAACGTCATGACGTTGATGTCATTTACTATGTCATAATGTCCATGTTACATGTATATACTTTAACGTCATGATGTTAATACTAAAAATAATAAGCATATAATACATGTACAATAAAGGAAAAGAATTCAACTATTTTATAAATCTCAATTTATCACGTTTTTATCGTTTTCGCAAGAAGTTCTGAAACATGAGAAAAATAGCTTTTGCTTTTTTATTTTATGCTTCTCCAACAGCAACTATATATACTTTATAATAGGTTCAGCCATTTATAATTTTACAAATTAAACATGATCAATAATGTCTTTTTAGAAATAAAACAACAAAACTATTAGGATTATAACATTTGTATTTCTTACTCTGAAAACATATTCATAACAATACCTGAAGTATTTAAGTGCAATTGCACTTTAACATAATCTTAAAGTTAAAAAAATACATGAATCAGAATATTTACAAACAAACAAAAAATAGCAAGAATATTTTTTCACTGTCAAGTTATGCGATTTTATGCACTGAGTAAAACTATATTACCGCACCCGACTAAACACAGACATGAAAATCGAAAAAATAACATTCAAGTTTGGTTTCTTTTTCAAGTTTTTAATAAAATTAATTTGGTAACAGTCTGAAAGTAAAGAATTTAATATTTAAATAGATATGCAAGAACATAAATTGTGAGAAAAGGGAGTTTTAATTTCGGAAAACGAATGGAAAGGAAAACAATTAATTGGGAGGGGGGAGCTGTAACGAACAACAATTGAACTGACTCTTGAAATTCTCGCAAAGGTTATTTTTATGCTCAGAAACGTTCGATATAAATATATCGATTTTTAAGAGAACTTTTTATGAATATAAAAAAAATTGCAACCATTCACAGGTAGAATGTTGAATATCTGAAGTCCTTGATATAGGTTTTTTGTTGCAGTTTAAAAATTAAGTAATGTCACTTATTCTCGGGCTAAAGGGAGAAACTCTCTTTAAGGGATTTAAATAAAATAAGCAGGATATTTATCGCAATATTTCTTGAAATCTTTAATAAAAAGTTCATGGCATACAGCTTTGATCGAAATTCAACACGCTCAAGTTTTCTTTATAATTAAAGTTGCAGTATTTTTTAAGACAGACTTCGTGCAAAACTTAAGGACGTTGGGCCTAGATTTCAACATTGAAGAATGACCTCTAATTAAAATAAATTTTCTGCACGTATTCACAAATAGGTTATCATCTTCCAATATCTGTTTCATAAATTATTTTCCTTATAATTTTTTTACTTATCAATTAATTTTAATTACGTGTACATTACTTTTATTAAAACCATTTGTTATAAAACTCTTGAACTCTTATACTGTGATAGTTGATTCTGCCAAAATCGCAAGCCACAAGCAATAATTCTGAATTAAATTGTAAATATTAATTCAATATGACTTAGAGGGTTAAAAGCATCTAAATACCTTTAAAACAACATATTCCTGATTCTTACCTCTTAGAAACTCATATCTTATGAATATACACCCTATTTAGACAAAAATATCATCATTGTCTGACTTTTTTCGTACTTTAAATTCAATCACATGACGCATGACACAGCAGATCCTGACTGGTAGCTTATGAAAAGTGATTTTTAAATCATTATTTGTTCGATGCAGTTGTCCGTTCACAGGTTTTAAGAGAAATTAGACAGGTTTTTATCGTCTCCTAATGTGATTAAAAATGATTATTCTCAAAAAATAGGGAAATGGTAAAAATACTAAACATATGAAAGTGTAAATTCTTTTAATCCGATTAAAAAATCTAAATGACACTTCAGTATCCCTCAGTTTTATAACATATAAATCAGCTGTCGCCTGCATGACACAACGGTTTTTGTTCTAGAGTCGCGGAGTACATGTAAGGAGTTGATTTCTCATCAACTGGGTTCAAATTCAACTGTGAAATTGGTTACCTGTCCTTCCGATGATACTTTTTTAACCGAGGTCCTGTGTCGCAATATGTGCTGATACGAAAACGATACATTAATGCTCAACTACAGGCCAACAAAATTAGAGACGTCCCAACAATTTAAAATTTCTCGAAGTGACATAAAGCAAAACAAACATTATGCAGTTCAAGAACTTTTCGATCAGTATAAGCAGCAAAAAGGATACAAAAATACAAGTTTACCTTTTGCTTTATGATATATGCATGCAGTTGACTAGCATTTTTCTTCTCTGCCTATTGTTTCTTTGCTAAGAAAGTCTCTAATTTCTGACAAGATGAACTCTTATGCAAATGTATCAAAGGAAATAGTTTCCAATGGTCTTCCTGACAAACTACAGAATAAACATTACATTAGACAACATAAATCAGCCAGGCCTCAAGACCATAAACTGAGAACATACTTAAGTTCTAATTAACTAATGTGCATGAAACTTTGCTGGTATGTATATTATAAAAATCCATACACATGGGAAAAAATTGTTTCATTATCAAAGTTATTTTTGAAATTATATTGATTTGAAATCTTGACTTAACAGTTTATGATTTCGGAGCCAGAATGCCAATTCACTTGCAATTGAGTTTCTAGAGATTACATTACAAATAGGTGCATGATGAAATCAAAATACGTGAAATGACTCCGAATGGAGTTAAATAATGAGATAATAAGGAGCCAACCACTTCACTTCACATGTAGATTTAACACATAATGTAAATGAACTAAATGAACTAAGCTGGTATGGATAACTGTAATGGTCATATGTGATTTATCTTTCAACTAGACCATTTCATGTATAGAATCTCAGTTGTAGGATCCTTGTCCACTGTACTAACTTTAGTTATGTGTCACGATAAACAAGAGAAAGAGAAAAACACAAGTCCATGAATAAACTTTGGACAGTTATTAATTATATAAAAGAGTTATTCATGTGATTAATAAAATTTACACAAAACCTGGTTGTCTTTTGTTATTACTTTGAAGTGGTAAGTATTATAGTGTTCCAAGGAACGCATTTGTCCCCTCCTTTATAGCAACGTCAAAGTAAATAACTCTAAGAGTCGTCATTTATTTATCTGCTACTAATAATATAGTTCCTTTTGCATCGCTTTTGTGTGCAAAGAAAAAAATACACGGATAGAAAAACGTCGATAGAATATAAAATGTGACAATTGAATAAAATATGATTTCCAACTCTCCAGGATATAATGAATAATGAAATTGAAATTATTAGAAATAAGAATTTAGTTCTCATTTTATTCACTGTTTATTCCATAATCCCTTATCGAGATATGTCAGTCTGTCTTCTCAGTCTACATTTTGGGAAACCGATCCTGATGTATTTTCATTGCCTGACGCCACGTGCGTCAGGCAGTATAAGGGTTAATTTTTCCATGGTCTGAAACTAAGCAATCATTCTTAAAGAAGTAGATTTTGTGCAAGCTGATTTACATCGGAATTTGTAACCTGCATTTAAAAAAATACAGTTTGCAGAAGAAAAAATCATATTACTGATGCAAAATAATGATGTGTTTAATTCCTTCAGTTTTTTTTTTTTTTTTTTTTTTGTTTTTTTTTTTTTTTTTTTTTTTTTATTTATTTTTTTTATTATTATTATTATTTTTTGCATGCACATGTTTATTCTTTGCGATTCTTTGTACAGACATGTCCGTGTAACATTTTTTCTGCGTTTCTAAACTACTAGTACTTAATCAGTCCATTTGTCTTCTACGAAAGGGGTGACACAATCATTTCGCGCCAAATGTCACAAGTAAATTATCTTCGCGCCTTTTTCTTGGATTGTTCTTTTGAATGGGTGTGATAACTTCTATGGAAATAAATAAAGTTTGTTCTTTTAACCTGATTCTTAAGCTTCAGAATTTTTATTAACTGCAAATTTTGTCTTTCTAAAAAGAACTCATTGTACATGGGCAGGCAACACTAAAGCAGTGGATTTGCTTATTATGTTCCCCAAACGAAGTTTGGGAACATATTGTTTTTACTCTGTTTCTTATTATTATTATTAAGGTCTTCAGTCTCCAACGGAAGACCTTATTGTTTCGTTCGGTTTCTTTTTCCCTATTATTAAGGTCTTCCGTCTCCAACGGAAGACCTTATTGTTTTCGTTCGGTTTCTTTTTCCCTATTATTAAGGTCTTCCGTCTCCAACGGAAGACCTTATTGTTTTCGTTCGGTTTCTTTTTCCCTATTATTAGGGTCTTCCGAGCTTCCTTCGGAAGACCCTACTGTTATTCTACTGTTTCTTATTATTATTTTATATTTTTTTTCCCGCCGATTTTCAGCAGGCGATTTCTCGGAGACCTTTTGTCCGATTGCTATGAAACTTTCAGGGTAGATACAATGTGTTATTGCCTAAAAACGGTTTTTTCAAATTTTTGATATATACCCCCGTTCATGAGTTATTGCCCTTTAATCGATATTTGGAAGGTCTCTTGTCCAGTAGAATTCTCAATAACGACACATGATATTTGCATGAAAACTGGAGAACTTGTAACTAATACATTGCAGATGAGCAGAACATTAAAATTGTAGGCTAATTTTTATAAGTTCGGAAGCTATGTGACGGCAAGTTTTAAGAATTATTTTTCCATGAAATTTTGCTGCTTTTTGTTTAATAACTTTTAAACTGATAAAAATTTGGTAAGACATATAGAATAAAAGTTGTGTGTAATTACGAGAGCTTTCAGATAACATCAAGAAAAAGGGGGTGGCCCCTATATTCAGGGGACAGCAGGTCATAAAAGTATTTTTTGGATAGCTAAAAATATGACAATATTATGAAAAAGTTTGAATGACATAATTTCTAACATATTAAATCTTGTCATGTGGTATAAAGAGAAACAAGCTCCGTGCTATATTTTATTCTATTTTATATAATAATTATTCGAGAATCGTACAGGAACAAGTTGTCTACAAACCAGCCACGCCTTTTAGGGCATCGTAACACATGCTTGTACGGTTTTAGATAGTTGTTGTGTTTTAAATAAATTGTTTTGATTCGATTTCTCTGTTTTCTGTTATATAAATCGTTTATAAATGCAAGTTATTTACACAAGTAAAGGTAAATCAACATTTACAAATGCATCCGTATAGAAAGAGTCTTAATCGGGGCCTCTTGTTTGTAACCTTGATGTAAACAATCACGAGCGGCATTGTGGGAAGAAGACACTAAAGACCCGATATACGAAAAACGTGATATGATCTGATGCTTTGTTGACAAATATTTAAAAAAAAGTGTAGTTTAGTATAGCATAATGCTTCATAATCAATAATTTTTAAAAATAAATCATGTATAACACTCAATCTGATTATTTTATTTTTTGAAAAGTCATCAGGTCGAATATCAGGTTCTTTAGTATATCAAGTCTTTAGTACGTCTCCGGAAGTAGCCATGCAAGTCGGAATTACAGACAGAAATGTGACAGTTGTACATTTTCTTAACGTACGAGCCGTATGTAGACATGCACGTTTAATCCACATCTACGAAGCACATAAAATCCTTGGTTGCGTACAGGGAGCATTAGTTTTAAAGGGATATATATATTCTTGCGCAAATTGTTTACGAGGAAATTCTGACGATCACATTAACAGCGATGAACAGTCTTGTGTCGGAGTTTTCTGTGATAAATGTAGCGAGTGATGAAAGAGTTCACGGTGACATTTTAATATATGATTGGCGTGGACCATGGAAATGAAGGTTAGAATTTTTCTTATCTAAAATTTAACAGCTGCTTACAGCACTGATGTTACATGTATATGCCAGCAAATGTATAAATGTACGCACAAACACTGATGTATGTTATCTATTTTATGGTTCAGTCTGTCTGTTAGCCCTGACATGACATTGTCAAATCCCCATTGCTTTACCTTATATTTAAATGCATGAGAGCATGTAATTTCACCAAGACTTATTTTTTTTTATTGAAACAAAAAAAAATGCAAAAATTCAACAATACACTATCTAACATACTACATGTATAAAAATGATAATTATTGTTATATATTCTTCAACAAGTGTGAATAGCTGTTATAACTAGGGCCTTAATTAATATTATAATTTGTTATACCTTTAAAAATTTGTTCTTATATAAATCTATACCAGTGTACACTCAAAATGTCTAACATTTCCAAGGTTTTATGAGCAATCATAAAAAATCTATGTTGAACCGCAAAGTGAGATATTGAACCTGTTGATGAGATCATTGGACTGCTTACATATTACAGTATGCGCGGGATTAGTTAAATTTCATTTGCATTCGTTGGTGTTCGAAAGTTACGGAATTGACAGAGTTTTACCTCAGTGCTGGTAAAGGAAATTTACATCACGGAAGCCACTACAAAATACATGTATGTCAAACAAAAAAAGAAAGTAAAAGATATAACAAAACATTTATTGACCGTGTTCTCGGGGTAAAATGCAATTTGCTGACCCCTTGAACCAAACTGTTTCCCTTCGGCCTAATGGCCTCAGGCAAACAGTGTGGTTCTTGGGTCCGACAAAACACATGTTGCCCTCGAATTAGTTAGTAAATGTGTATTATTATTGGAAAATCTCAAAAATGTCACTCAGTTAAATTGCAAAAGAAATTTGGAAATATATTTATACATAAAAGTTTGAATTATTTCTGTGATAAGACTGCAGGATTGATTTGTGTTTTGTTTATTGCCCCTTCAAATTTTTTTTAGTCATATTATTATGCCACCACTTGCTGGTGGAGGCCTGCAAATATAGACCTGTACTTGACACTTACGGCCTTTGGGAAGTGAGGGATCTTTTTCGTGCCAGCACCTTCTGTGACACGGAACCTCGGTTCATACGGTTTCATCCGAGGAACCTATCTCCACATCCAGCTGTGGGATTCAAACCTGCGACGTAAGGATCAGCTTCTTACTGACACTTTGATTGATTGTATGTTGTTTTACATCTTACTTGAGAATTTTTCTCTCGTATAGAAACATTACCACATACTGGTGAAGGGCTTCAGACATAGACCTTAATACTTGGCACTAAGGCCCATTGAGCAGTGAGGGTTCTTTATTGTCCCAACATCTACTGAGAGGTTTTTAAGGTCTCATCTGAAAAACCTTTGACTTTCATTCTAATGCTTGGCGCTTGGTGAAGGAACCTTCATTACCTGTATGTTTATGTCTTAGGTTTGACACAGCAAATGAGAATCAAGCCCAGGCCTCCTGATTACAAAATGAATGCCCTACAACTAGGCTACCATTACAGATAATGAACTAGATTAATTACCATGTAAAACATTGTTTAGTAAAAAATTAGTTCTTGAAATTAGAAAATAGAATTTTTTATGATTGGGGTATGTAAACTTAGAGTGGTATTTGGGTTATACAGTAAAACACGCTTACTGCAAACAGACTTAAATAAGGAATTGAAGCGTATAGTGAAGTGATTTTCATTCCCTGTGGTTTTAAAACATACTGAAAACTAAACTGAAAAATGAATACATTTATAATGAATCAAAATTATTTGTCCCTGGCACTTATAAGCATGTTTTACTGTAATGACAAAATAATGGGGATTTGTTTTCACAGTGGCTGTATATTGTGAATAATTTAATAAGGCCAAATAAAAAAATATGTGTGGTTCCGGTTACCCGACCATCCCTATTTTATACCCCCGACCCTAAACTTTTTTTGACAATTTTCAAATTTCCGGAATTTTCCCCAATTTCCCTCATTGGCTCCAGTATTAGTTTTAGTTTCAGCAGTGGTGGCCTTCTTTGACAACATCGTTTCAACACACAGTACAAGTGTTTTGTCAGTTACATATGTCACCACTTGAAAGAAAGCAATAGTATTATCTCAACAATATCACCAATAGTTAATTCAAGAACATTCAATGATATTTTTGACGTTAAAAAAACTACCTACCTACCCTAATTTGTTTGGAGATGTAACCGGAACCACACATATTTTTTTATTTGGCCTAAGTCGATAGCAACTTTTCAGTTTTAAAGTAATCTCGATCAAGCAGATGCTTGTCTGTCTCCGTAAACTCCAATGAGCAGGATCGAGTTTATGGAGACAGTCGAGCATCTGCTTGAATGAGACTAGTTTTACACATGCTATCTACATGATCTAAGTGGTAATTTTTTAAAAAAAAATATGTATACTGGTATATTATTGAAAAAGTACATATACAAAAAATACCAACTAACCGGTTATGAAAATCATAACCCTGTCATCCCATACTAAACCGGTTACTATATTTCTGACTGATTAGATGGTTACCCAGTTGACCATTGCCATCCCTAATAAATTTTTTACATGTATAAGTTATGTGCATTTCCTTTGTGAAATCATGAAAAAAAAACTCCTAATTAATCCCTATATATATTATATTTTGTAATTACATCCTCAAAATTGACTGCATGTAAACATCTATTTAATAGAGTACAAATAATACACGGAAAATGTGACAGTATCTTTGAACTCTGTTTGATGGTTTCATTAGGGGTGTCAATGAATATTTGAGTACTCGACTATCATTCAATCATATTGACTATCGACTAAAATTTGTTAAGTTGGTTGTTCGTTTAAAATTTGCTACTCTTAAATTCAATGTAAAAAAAAATTGGATCTGCTCAGTTCATTTATTAACATATCAGTGTTCAAACTCAGGGAAAGGCTTAACCAGTCTTTGTTAATTGTTCAAAGGAATTTTGTTGTTCGACAAACATGCATTGGCATACTTTAAAAGATGTCGGATCCAAATTGTAAAGTTTCAACCTGCAATTTCGTAAGATCTCAGATCTCATATAATGCAGCTACCAATTAATGAAGAATAATAAAACTTTATAAATACATGTAAATTGGGGAATGGTTATGAGCATAATTCAAAGGTGTTTCTTTCTGATATTAATATCAATCATTTTTAAATTGTATTGATTGAATGCAAAAAATCTCATAATTAAAATTTTGTTTTTATAAGAGTTACACTTTAATTGTTTAACAATCACGGGTCACTGATAAGAAGCATTCAAATGGCTTCAGGTAAGAAATCAATAACGGGTACATGTACTAGCAGCAGGAAAAGAAAGGATAAATACGAGCATTTGATGTTCTGTATATAGATAAAATGTGCAGTCAGTGATTTTTTTTAGGGCCGACTTGGGGCTGAAATTTGGCCCCAGTCCCAATTGAAAATATGCCTGTATTTTCCCAAAATGTAATGGAAGTTTTCCCAAAGAAAAACTTACAAAATATGTGATCAAATTTAGTTTGTTTATTGCATGTTTTTCAAGCAGGTTTTGTTGTTCAGGTGGCAGGGGATAGTTTCGTACTAAAGACCCGGTCAAATTTCTTAAAGAATTGAGATATCCCCTGTTTGATGTGATATTTTATGTAGAAAAATGATTAGAATAATTATGGGACACATTTGCAGTGTAGCAAAGTGCTTGCTGAAATAAATGACGTGCAACATGTAGGTGTCACTATGACGCTTATATACAGAGTTGTAAATGCGAACCTAAGACACATGGTCAGTTGCAGAGGAAATTCACTGAAAAGCAGTAGGCCTTAGAAGAAGGTGTGCATCTCAGAGGGAAGGTGAATGGCCCCATATCAATTGGTGAATTTTCATTAGGGCATGCATTGATTTACAGACCACTGGGTGTTTTATCCTGCTCGCTCGGGCCTGGGGGTGGGTTGTATGGGTGCGACTGAGGCCCAAATTTTGGAAAACAAGCCAAAATTTGGGGAGACCCCAGGTGTATTTTTGGTACATGTGCACTCTACTAGGCAAATTACATGTAATTTGTTGACATAATTTGTGAGCCATGGGCATATGAAGTGTAATTAATTAGCCCCTGGAAAACTGTCCCCATGTACATGTTTTTATGGATCGCATTTATATGTGTACCCCCTCGGCACATGTTCGGCATTTAAAAAAACTATCCTCTGCCACCTTCAAGAAAACACCAATTTTCAGAAATATGTAATTTAGTCTAATTCTTCTCTAAATAAGTTTATTGATGTATGCCATTTTCAAAACTCACCATATTTCTTTTATTTGACTCTTATTCATTTAGGTAGAGAGACCTAAACACAAGGGGGGTAAACCTTTCCCAGTACACATTTTCAAAGAGTTTGAAGCATCAGCATAACAAATCTTAACAGAGTAAGGCAATTTTTGTCTGAGAAAAATTTATTTGTTTGAAAATAATAGTTTGGGCACTGTCACATATATTTTATCAAATTTTGATGCAATCACTTAGTATTAATTAAAATTAAAGGGCTCAGTTATTGCGATATCACTGAAATTACAAATTATAAACTTATTCTTTTTTACATGTATTTTCACTAAATATCATTATTTTGAGAAAAGAATGAATCAGTATGCAAAAATATCAGTTCACAGAACCACATTTATTCAAAGAATTGCTGTGCTTTAATTTTTTTTTCAAATTAGACCCATCTTACTATTGATAATTACATAAAAAAATACCCCCCTCCCCTTCATTTTCCCCCTCATTTGTCTTATATAATGTAATAGAACTTGAACTTTTCATTATTTTCATATAGATTATATATTTTTCTTTAAATTATAACAAAACAGATGGTCTTTTTGCATATTTAATGAACAAAATATCAGAAATATGTACATTTTCAAGTAATTATTGGATTCTACTAAACACCTGAAATTTACTCACAAATGCCATAAGTAAGGACAGGATGATCACTTTAATTATTCAGGGGAATCAAATGCATGTATTTGATCACTCAGATACATTGAAATTGAATGGAAATATACTCAGAAAAAGGACAGTCAGTAAAATCAGATTTCTACAGTATATTTTCTATAGAATCAGGTAATGGTTGGAGGGGTAGGGTAGATAACTGCAATTTTCAGGACACTTCTTCTTGAACCTTTGATGCAAGAGAGGTTTTTGTATATTACAATAAATATCCTGAAAAATAGATTAGGTTTTCTTTTTGCAAACAAGCTATAGATGTGTAAATTCAAGCAATTAAGAGGTAAAATGGGATTTCTCAAAATAGGAGAGTATGTGAGTACATTTCATCAAGGCATGCAATTCTTATTGAATTTTTTATATGTAGCTGCATTTGAAATTGATGAAAGTTACCATTAAACACTGTTTTGATAAGAAATAGATTCTTTTGGATTGTAGGAGTTGGTCATTTTTGAAGTAACACAAAGAATATGGGGTTAAGGTGGTTGACCGACAATTGGTGGGGTCACTTATTTGCCTCTAACTTTTTTATTTTTCATTGAAATAAGACATATTTAGTATATTTTTACTCAGAATTGATTGCACTTTCTAAATATGGAAAGTTATTTTAATTAAAAAGCAAACTTTGAAAGTTAAAGGTGGCAGGGGATAGTTTCGTACTAAAGACCCGGTCAAATTTCTTAAAGAATTGAGATATCCCCTGTTTGATGTGATATTTTATGTAGAAAAATAATTAGAATAATTATGGGACACATTTGCAGTGTAGCAAAGTGCTTGCTGAAAAAAATGGTGTGCAACTTGTAGGTGTCACTATGACGCTTATCATATACAGAGTTGTAAATGCGAACCTAAGACACGTGGTCCGTTGCAGAGGAAATTCAGCTGAAAGGCAGTAGGCCTTAGAAGAAGGTGTATATCTCAGAGTGAAGGTGAATGGCCCCATATCAATTGGTGAATTTTCATTAGGGCATGCATTGATTTACAGACCACTGGGTGTTTTATCCTGCTCGCTCGGGCCTGGGGATGGGTTGTATGGGTGCGACTGAGGCCCAAATCTTGGAAAAACAAGCCAAAATTTGGGGAGACCCCAGGTGCATTTTTGGTACATGTGCACTCTACTAGGCAGATTACATGTAATTTGTTGACATAATTTGTGAGCCATGGGCATATGAAGTGTAATTAATTAGCCCCTGGAAAACTGTCCCCATGTACATGTTTTTATGGATCGCATGTAAATGTGTACCCCATCAGCACATGTTTGGCATTAAAAAAACTATCCTCTGCCACCTCAGCCAAGTTGGATTTCTTCATAATTAGATAATTCATACCACTATTGTTCTTGATGCAAGTAATTAGATAATCCATACCAAGAATAGCCTTGATTAGTTATAACAATTGTTTGTTAAAGTAATACAAAAACAAAAACAAAGCTTTTTGACAAAGCTTTTTAAGTGATTGGGCTTTCTGGGAGATTCCCAATTTAGCCTAATTGATGCTGAAATTCCCACTTCTGATTGCCCCAGCCCCCAGTCCCAAAGTACTGAAAAAAACCCACTGGCAGTAAATATTATATTTGAAATCAAATACATTTGATACATATATTTATTACTACGAAAATGTTAATGATTCAATAATTTGTTGTATAATGGTTATAACGTAGTTTAAATATTGTACAGGCTAGCAGTCTCTTAAAGACAAAAAGGAAAATGACATGAAAAATTAATTTAAATTTCAACGAGTACTCGACTTTCATTTGACTAAAGCCTCTGACTGTGCGACTTAGCTGTCCGAGTAAAATTAACATCGCTATTTATCATTTATAAGTTGTACAGTTTTTTTTTTATTTTAAATGAGAAATTTCAATTTCTTTTGGATAGGTGTGACTGCCATCTGATAACTGAAATTTGATACCAAGCATGACCATATTTGCCAGAAGATCATCTGTTTGGAGATGACGAAGAAAAAGCAGCATAGTGAAATTTAAACAGTCACACAAGGATAAAAGTCCTTCCATCTAGGATTATGGACACATCAAGCCTTAATACATTAAGAACTTGTAATATATGTATTTTTACAAAAAAAATTTAGAGAGAACTGCTATTTTGGCATATACAACAACAAATGTTAACATATGTGCATATTTCAAATGACTTCAGTGCTAAGGGCATGTACATGAAGAGGATTGTTAGAAAAGTTTGCGGACACATTGATTTAAGGAAAATTTACTGTGCACTTTGAAAAATAACCTGTCTGAAGAAATAATTTTTTAATAGCTCAGTGATCTCCAAGACTTTCAATGACATTGCAATTCTCAACTTCGTGTTTTCGCATTGATCATCTATAATTAGCGATGAAACAGTCATAACCCCTCTAATTTAATTCAAAATTTTGCAACATGCCCTCTCTTGAATATTGTAGGGACATGTAAAATATCATTAATTTTTTTGCACTACAACAGTGCAATTTTTTATTTCAAGAAATTGGTCTGATTTCATTATAACTTCGATTACAAATAGACAACTCTAAGATACATAATTCTTTTTATCTTTTTAGCTCTTGTGAGCCAAAGGCTAAAAGAGCTAATGCTATGGCCATTTGTGCGGTGTACTTAAATTTTTTAGCTCACCTGAGCTGAAAGCTTAAGTGAGCTTTTCTGATCACGAGTTGTCCGTCGTCTGTCCATTTGTCTGTCTGTCTGTCCGTCTGTCTGTAAACTTTTCATATTTTCATCTTCTTCTCAAGAACCACTGAGCCAAATTTAACCAAAGTTGGTACACAGCATCCTTGGGTGAAGGGGAGTTTGTTAAAATGAAGGACCAACCCCCTTTACGAGGGGAGATAATCAAGAGAAGACAAAAATAGGGTGGGGTCATTAAAAAATCTTCTCAAGAACCACAGGGCCAGAAAAGCTGAAAGTTATGTGGAAGCATCCTGGGGTAGTGTAGATTCTAAATTCTTCAAATCATGGCCCCCGGGGGTAGGGCGGGGCCACAATAGGGAATCAAAGTTTTACATTGAAATAGATAGGCAAAATCTTTAAAAATCTTCTTCTCAAGAACCACTGGGCCAGAAAAGCTGAAACTTATGTGGAAGCATCCTGGGGTAGTGTAGATTCTAAATTCTTCAAATCATGGCCCCCGCGGGTAGGGCGGGGCCACAATAGGGAATCAAAGTTTAAAATATATAGGCAAAATCTTCAAAAATCTTCTTCTCAAGAACCACTGGGCCAGAGAACTGAAACATGTGGAATCATCCTGGGGAGTGTAGATTCTAATTTTTCAAATCTAGGCCCCCGGGGGTAGGATGGAGCCGCAATAAGTATTACAAGGGAGGGAGGGTCTGGTGAAGAACAGCAGGGCCAAAGTAACTCAGGTGAGCGTTGTGGCCCATGGGCCTCTTGTTAGAATATGGGCCATAACTCAAGAACCCCTTGGCTGTCAAATTTGTCACAGTGTATCCATGGCCCAAGGGCTCCCTTTTATAGTAAACTTAGGGTTATGACCCTTAAACAAGGGGAGATAATTAGGTAAATAAAACCAAAAGTACTGGTTGCTAAAAAAATCGTCTTCTCAAGAACCACTAGGCAGATTATCACCAAACTTTCACAAAAGGATGAGGATATATTGTAGATTAAAATTTGCACAGGGAATCGCTCTGGGACAAAGGGCTTGGTCTCAAGGTCACTTCAAAGTTGACCAAAAATTACATGGTATTAAAATGTTGATATTTTGCTTACTGTAAGGACTAGGATCATCAAATCTTGTCAGTTGATGCATCTAAGGACCTCGTATCATGTTGACTCAAAAGTAGTTCATGGTTACCTACTTTTTAAATTTTGCAGCCATTCTATTTCAAAATGATTTAGAGGCATATTTTGAACAGTTTCAGGCCTATTATCATCAAACTTTTTCAGTGGACAAATGACAGAATGAGACCACTATTTTTTAAATTTGCTTGTTGTGTCTTAGGCTCATAATTCACATTATATCTACTGCAATCAACTTCAATGGATTCAAATATTTTTAATGAATTCTTATTAAAAAAAATTACTTGAATATATGTGTAATATACAAAAATTTAAATATATGTGTCTTTTTCCCCCCTTGTAAAACATTTGAATAAATGAACCCAAGAAGTACAATAAAACCATTTTTTCTCAATTTCAACTGGACCAAGATTAAACATCAAGATATCCAATGACTCCAAATAACCATGCAGGGTAAAAAACTTAAAGAATAAGGGGTTGGGAGTACCAACTCACTTCACCATATAAATGGTACATGTATTTAGATATCGGTTTTTGAGATAATTAAGTTTAACTTTTAAGTTAAAGGCTAAAAAAGATGTTATGTTAAAATTTTCCACAAGTGACACCGTGTCTTACTGAAATCATCCCTGTGCATTTCTTGTAAGAGTATTTTTCTACTTACTGATTGTCAAAGAATGGATATCCTCAATCAGTAACACATTTGGATTACTTACTATGTAGTTATGCTGTGTAAATGTTTTGTCAAGCAATTATTATGTCAGTGATGTAGCAAAACACTGATGATTCTGTAGTATGACACGTGTTACTAACATGATTGCATCAAAGATGTTAGATGAATAGAAAAGTCTAGAAATTAAAAATCAAAAGTCAAAGTTCAAGAAATGAGGGTCTGGGGGTATTAGTGTTTTGGATACAATTTCAGGAGTACTGTTGGAGAGAGTACAGTTGAATTATATATCCTCATGCTCACTCCAGATTCAGAGTTCCGGAGATGAGGTCTCTTAATATTTGGGTCAAAGAAGAAAGAGAATGTTAGCAAAGTTGACAATCTAAACAGAAACATGTAACCTTTAGGTGGAAATTAAAACAAATATTTATCCTTTTATTACGACGTCAACTTACAAGCTAAGAAGGAAGACCCACTCGTTGCTTTGCAACGAGCTTTGCTCTAGTTATTATTATTATTATTATTATTCTTACCGATTTTGTGCACGCAAGTTCTCGGTAACGTCTTGGCCGATTTTCATGAAACTTTCAGATCTGATAGGTATTGATCTGAACCTTATTGGAAATTTTTTCGTTGATGACGTCACTTTCCATCTCGAGATATTTAGGATTTTCTGATTTTCAGAGGGTCGGCTTGTCCTGGAAACTCCTCAGAAACGACTTAAGATATTGAGACAAAATTTTCAGTGAAGGTAGGGGAAGGTCTGTAGATTTGCAGGCAGGTGTCCAAATCTCTCTAGCGCAAAAGGCGCCGAAGCTCGGTAGGGCTCAAAAAATGTCTCAGAAACATCTCACAAAATTTTACACCTTTTCTTTCATATCTTCATACGTTAAGAATTTGTTAAAACATATAGAAGAAAAGTTGTGCAGAATGATACGACCTTTCATTTGATATCAAGAATAAGGGGCTGACCCCTCAAATTAGGGTCTCAGAGGGGCCAAAAGTCTTTCATCGTTAACTCTTTAACGATCAATAATTTGTAATACATTATTGAGGCAAAGATGCTTATCTTAACGATTAACATCAATATATGATAAGATTCTGATCATATGTTAGGTAATAAGGGGTCACAAGGGGCCAGAATGCTAAATCTTTGACGCTTTATATCTCGAAAAGGGAGAATATTTTGATAAGCAATACTGAACAAAAGATGGTCAGAATAATGTTTTAAACAATATGCATCCTTTCAATTTTTGTCAAACGGCCCCATTAAGGACTTGGAGTGGTGGCCCATAAATATTTCCATTCGGCATATCTCCACAACGAAAAGAAATCTCTGAATAGTTGTTGAACAAAAAGTCTTCAAAATCACAAGACCTTTCATTTGATATCAAGAATAAGGGGCTGACCCCTCAAATTAGGGTCTCAGAGGGGCCAAAAGTCTTGCTTCGTTAACTCTTTAATGATCAATAATTTGTAATACATTACTGAAGCAAAGATACTTATCTTAACAATTTACATCAATATATGATAAGATTCTGATCATATGTTAGGTAATAAGGGGTCACAAGGTGCCAGAATGCTAAATCTTTGACGCTTTATATCTCGAAAAGGGAGAATATTTTGATAAGCAATACTGAACAAAAGATGGTCAGAATAATGTTCTAAACAATATGCACCCTTTCAATTTTTGTCAAACGGCCCCATTAAGGACTTGGAGTGGTGGCCCATAAATATTTCCATTCGGCATATCTCCACAACGAAAAGAAATCTCTGAATATTTCTTGAACAAAACGTTTTCAAAATCACAAGACCTTTCAATTGATATCAAGAAAAAGGGACTGACCCCTCAAACTAGGGGCTGAGAGGGGCCAAAAGCATGTCATCTATAGCTTTTTTAATAATGTTATATAAATCAAAAGAATGAAATCTAATTAGGGAAGTCTATATATTATTATCTTTTAACAAAGATCATAGTCAAAATCATATCTCATCTTATCGAAAAATCGGACGGAAGACCTACTCGTTGCTCGCAACGAGATCTCATCTAGTTATTATTATTATTCTTACCGATTTTGTGCACGCGAGTTCTCGGTAACGTCTTGGCCGATTTTCATAAATCTTTCACATCTGATAGGTATTGATCTGAACCTTATTGGAAATTTTTTTCGTAGATGACGTCACTTTTTATCTCGAGATATTACGGATTTTCTGATTTTCAGAGGGTCGGCTTGTCCTGGGAACTCCTCCGAAACGACTTAAGATATTGAGACAAAATTTTCAGTGAAGGTAGGGGAAGGTTTGTAGATTTGCAGGCAGGTGTCCAAATCTCTCTAGCGCAAAAGGCGCCGAAGCTCGGTAGGGCTCAAAAAATGTCTCAGAAACATCTCACAAAATTTTACACCTTTTCTTTCATATCTTCATACATGTTAATAATTTGTTAAAATATATAGAAGAAAAGTTGTGCAGAATGATACGACCTTTCATTTGATATCAAGAAAAAGGGGCTAACCCTTCAAATTAGGGGCTCAAAGGGGCCAAAAGTCTTTCATCGTTAACTCTTTAACGATCAATAATTTGTAATACATTACTGAAGCAAGAATGTTCATCTTAACGATTTAAAACAATATATGATAAAATTCTGATCATATGTTACGTAATAAGGGGTCACAAGGGGCCAGAATGCTAAATCTTTGACGCTTTATATCTCGAAAAGGGAGAATATTTTGATAAGCAATACTGAACAAAAGATGCTCAGAATAATGTTCTAAACAACATACACTCTTTCAATTTTTGTCAAACGGCCCCATTAAGGATCTGAAGGGGTGGCCCCTAAATATTTCCATTCGGCATATCTCCACAACGAAAAGAAATGTCTGAATAGTTGTTGAACAAAAATTCTTTAAAATCACAAGACCTTTCATTTGATATCAAGAAAAAGGGGCTGACCCTTCAAATTAGGGGCTGAGAGGGGTTAAAACTCTTTCATCTATAACTCTTTAACGATCAATAATTTGTAATACATTACTGAAGCAAAAATGTTTATCTAAACGATTTACAACAATATATGATAAGATTCTGATCATAAGTTACGTAATAAGGGGTCACAAGGGGCCAGAATGCTTAATCTTTGACGCTTTATATCTATAAAAGGGGGAATATTTTGATAAGCAATACTGGAAAAAAAGATGGCCAGAATAATGTTCTAAACAATATGCACATTTTCAATTTTTGCCAAACGGCCCCATTAAGGACTTGGAGGGGTGGCCCCTAAATAATTCCATTCGGCAGATCTACACAACGAAAGAAATCTTTGAATATTTCTTGAAGAAAACGTTTTCAAAATCACAAGACCTTTCAATTGATATCAAGAAAAAGGGGCTGACCCCTCAAACTAGGGGCTCAGAAGGGCAAAAAGCATGTCATCTATAGCTCTTTGATAATGTTATATAAGTCAAAAGAATTAAATCTAATCAGGGAAGTCTATATATTATTATCTTTTAACAAAGATCATTGTCAAAATCATATCTCATCTTATCGAAAAATCGGACGGAAGACTTACTCGTTGCTCGCAACGAGATCTCATCTAGTTATTATTATTAAGTCTTCCGTTCACAACGGAAGACTTATAGTGATTGTATTGTTTCTTTTTATTATTAAGTCTTCCGTTCACAACGGAAGACTTATAGTGTTTGTATTGTTTCTTTTTATTAAGTCTTCCGTTCACAACGGAAGACTTATAGTGATTGTATTGTTTCTTTTTATTATTATTATTATTATTCCTCCCAAATTTTGTGAGCTCGATTACTCAGAGATGGTTGGATAGATTTTCACAATTTTTCACATAATAGTAAGCTGATATATGAAGTTTATATAAAATTCCGTTTTTTGAAAAATTCACTTCCGGTCCGAAGTTACGGCCGAATTTCCAATTTTTAAATGGACTTTTGTCCGGAATTTTTCTCGGAAACGGTTTGAGGTAAGGATGTGAAATTTACAGGAATATTAGATCATGACATTCTCTTTGTTTCGAAGTTGTTTTCGTATGTTTCCGGTACTTCCTGTCCGAACAGGAAGTGAACTTGTGTTTGGTCAATTTTCAACTTTTTTGTTTTTTAATATTTTTTCAACATATTATTAAGTATAACAGAGGTTATTCTACAAATACTAAATATATAATTTGTTTTAAAATTGGATTTCGCATTTTCTAGATTTTAGGTACCGTCATTTTCCCCATTTACCTAGTGTGTATACAATGGGCAAAGAAAGATAACTCTGACTTGTAAGTGAGAATAGAACTTTCGAGATAAAGGCGGAAACACTCGGCACACCTCGGCCGATTCGTACCTCATCTAACCTCGGCTGTATCATGTAAACCTCCATTGAACCGGAGCTACTTTATACGCAATATGGCTGCGCCCTATAATTACATGTGCACAGTGTGCTGAATTCGATCCGCTAAAAAACATGTGATTATGTAAAGATACTAAGTGCTATTTTCTTTGTAAGTGTTATTCTTAGTGTTACCTTACTGCTTTTGAAAAATTTTATCGTATGTCAGATGCTTGTTTATTATCGTTTTCAAAGCGTTACGTTTTCCCTAAGCTGTAAACAGGCAGCCTTATCACAAATGTTAAGCGGAGACGCATATCAAGTTTCCTCGTACAGCCGAGGTTTGATGAAGGTGACGGAATCAGCCGAGGTTTGCCGAATGAGGCGGAAATAGTATCGATGACGTCAGAGACATATACACTCTCCATATCAAAAATATTTAGACGTTCCATATGCACTCTTCTAAATGTAAGAGTACGTTGGTTACCGCTTCCAGTACATGTATAGTTTAAAGTTGCCAGTGTAGTGTAAGTCTGTACTGACAGTTAATTGATTTACACATGAATATATCTAAAAAAAAATAATATATATGCTAGGTACCTAACTCAAGTAAATATATTATAAGCACTGAATATACATTTACAGTGATGGACAGGCATGCAATTTTATCCATCTCGTATAGTAAGTTCAGAATACGATAGTTATAAGCCTTCTATAATGTAGACGATTTATTATTCTCTATGATTTGAATGCGAAATTATCCCGATTTATTTTCGATACATACACTCAAAAAGGAATTGAGCGATAGAAAATTGTAATACAGTACTGTTTTAAAGCCTTTATAAATAAATTGATATCTGCCACTTAAAAGAAAGAAAATCAATCTATAGATTAGATTTGGTTATTACATGATTGTATATTTGATAAAAAGTTAAATTATTTATGACACATGATCTATACTCTATATACCCAAGGAATTATAAAAGATTTGAAAAGACGATTCTTGGATTCTTGTGAAATACTCAAAGAGTTAAAAAAAATATGTGAAAACGCGATAGTGTGAAATAGTGTTACGCTACTTGTGTATATGTTTCTTTTGAAAAAAAAAAAAACATGATAAAAAAAATTGCACAGGTCTCTTGATATGTGGGATAAGTATACCTGAATGAACACAATTTTATGCAATGATATATAATTATGTACATGCAACTGACGTCCGTACTTTTCCTTATAATTCATAAAACATAAAACTATTTAATCCCTTTGAAGCCTCCCCCCCCCTCCCCCGTCTTGATTATTTGGAGACGTTCGTGCAGCTAGGCATTTGAATTATATATTCGTTTTAGATTTAAATCTGGAACATGTGAATATAATTACCATTTACATGTATACAGAATTTCATATTCTATAATGGTAGATTTGTCATTATGAAATGTTCAATTTACGTCTGAGAAAGAGAGAGAGGGAGAGAGAGATTCCCTCTTAATCCCGATCCTCCTATCCATTTACATAGACCAAAATTAGTTCTATATCGGTCACACCCATTCTTTATTAAATGTTTTCTGATTTCATAGTCAGTCATGGTCACATCCTGTATATTTTTCAGCTTAAAAAGTATCACACGAAGTGCACGTGTGTTGACCTGTCAATCAAAATCCCTTGACGCTGTATGCACTGCAATTAAGTAGCCTGAGTTCGAAATGATCTTGAAGTATGATCTTTAAGTAAATCTGATGCAACAAACTTGTAAACAAAAATATAATAAAATAAAAAATAAAATGTCTCTGTATTGTGAACTTCGATTGTGGGACGTGGAGACCGGTCCTTTGGATGAGATCGTATAAATCGAGGTCCCTTGTCGCAGAAGGTGCTGGCATAAAAAAGATTCCCCACTGCTCAATTGCGATAAGTGCCAAAGTATAGGACAAAAATTTGCAGTCTCCACCGGCGAGTGGTGGCGTCTCCATGTGAGTGAAAAATTCTGGAGAGGAACGTTAAACAACATATTTATAATCAATCAATCAATCAATCGATTGCCGAAGAATTACTGTAATTGAATAATCTGTCTTATAGGTATGCTGTCAAATCTTGATATTATAACTTTACAAAACTCAGTGACTTTACGTTTAGTGTGATACTAACTTTTTTATAACACCATCACAATTATGCCAAAATATACACACAAGGAAGTTTATGATAGTACGGTGTTCGTTCGTCTGTTTGTTTGTCTTAGAAATGATTGCAAACAATTTTTTTTTAAATTGCTAATGATATACGTTTATCTCTTATAGGTGCCAAATGTATTATACAAGATTGATCATGAAAATCAAAGTACCTTAAGTACTGAAAGGACTTTTTTCCAGTTATTTTTTTCTTTCACAGTAAATATGATATGTATGCTTTTTACACAGAAAAAAGCAAATTCTTACAGATTTAAAAGAACGGAAGACTTTTTTGTTGCCATGGCAACAAGAGTCTAGTTATTATTATTATTATTATTATTATTCCTCCCAAATTTTGTGAGCGCGATTACTCAGAGATGGCTTGATAGATTTTCACAATTTTTTACAGGATAATAGGTTGATATGTGAAGTTTATATAAAATTCCGTTTTTTGAAAAATTCACTTCCGGTCCGACGTTATGGCCGAATTTTAAATTTTAAAATGGACTTTTGTCCGGCGTTTTTCTCAGAAACGGTTTGAGGTAAAGATGTGAAATTTACAGGAATATTAGATCATGACATTCTCTTTGTTTCAAAGTTGTTTTCGTGTGTTTCCGGTACTTCCTGTCCGAACCGGAAGTGAACTTGTTTTTAGTCAATTTTTAACTTTTTTGTTTTTTAATATTTTTTCAAGATATTATTTAGTATAACAGAGTTTATTCTACAAATACTAAATATATAATTTGTTTTGAAATCAGATTCCACATTTTGTAGATTTTTGGTACCGTCATTTTCCCTATTTACCTAGTGGGCAAAGAAGGATAACTCTGACTTGTAAGTGAGAATAGAACTTTCGAGATAAAGGCGGAAATAGTATCGATGACGTTAGAAACATATACACTCTCCATATCAACATATTTAGACGTTCCATATTCACTCTTCTAAATGTAAGACTACGTTAGTAACCGCTTCCAGAGCATGTATAGTTTAAAGTTGCCAGTGTAGTGTAAGTCTGTATTGACAGTTAATTGATTTACACATGTATAATATATCTAAAAAAAAAACTATATATGCTAGGTAGCGAATTCAAGTAAATAAATTATAAGCACTGAATATACATTTATAGTGATGGACAGGCATGCAGTTTTATTTATCTCGTATAGTAGTAAATTCAGAATAAGATAGTTACTAAGCCTTCTATAATGCAGACGATTTATTATTCTCTATTATTTGAAAACGAATTTATCCCGATTTCCGAGTTTTATTTTCAATATTAAAAAATATTACATATACTCGAAAAGGAACTGAGTGGTAGAAAATTGTAATACAGTACTGTTTTAAAGTCTTTGGAAATAAATTGATATCTGCCACTTAAAAGAAGGAAAATCAATTTATAGATTAGATTTGGTTATTACATGTATATTTGATAAAAAGTTATATTATTTATGACACATGATCTATACTCTATATACCCAAGGAGTTATAAAAGATGTGAAAAGGCGATTCTTGGATTCTTGTGAAATACTCAAAGAGTTAAAAAAAAAAATATGTGAAAACGCGATTCTGTGTGAAATAATGCTACGCTATATGTTTCTTTTGAAAAAAAAAACATGATAAAAAAAATTGCACAGGTCTGTTGATATGTGGGATAAGTATACCTGAATGAGCACAATTTTATGCAATGATATATAATTATGTACATGCAACTGACGTCCGTACTTTTCCTTATAATTCATAAAACTATCTAATTCCTTTGACCCCCCCCCCCCCGTCTTGATTAATATTTGGAGACGTTCGTGCAGACAGGCATTTGAATTATATATTCGTTTTAGATTTAAATCTGGAACATGTGGTTATAATTACCATTTACATATCATATGTACAGAATTTCATATTCTGTAATGGTACATTTGTCATTATGATACTGAAATGTTCAATTTACATGTACATGTCTGTGAGAGAGGAGAGAGAGAGAGAGAGAGAGAGAGAGATTCCCTCTTAATCCCGATCCTCCTATCCATTTACATAGACCCAAATATAATTCTATATCAGTCACACCCATTCTTTATTAAATAGTTTCTGATTTCACAGTCACTCATGGTCACATCCTGTATATTTTTCTACTTAAAAGTATCGCACGAAGTGCACGTGTGTTGACCTGTCAATCAAAATCACCTGACGCTCTATGCATTGCAATAAAATAGCCCGAGTTCGAAATGATCTAGAAGTATGATCTTTAAGTAGATTTGATGCAACAAACTTGTCAAAATATAAAATAAAATAAAAAATAAAATATCTCGGTATTATGAACCTTGATTGTGAGACGTGGAGACCGGTCCTTTGAGATCGTATAAATCGAGGTCCCGTGTCGCAGAAGGTGCTGGCATAAAAAAGATTCCTCACTGCTCAATGGCGATAAGTGCCAAAGTATAGGACAGAAATTTAAAGTCTTCACCGGCGAGTAGTGGCGTCTCCATGTGTGTGAAAAATTCTCTAGAGGGACCTTAAACAACATATGATCAATCAATCAATCGATTGCTGAATAATTACTGTAACTGAATAATCTTTCTTATAGGTATGCTGTCAAATCTTGATATTATAACTTAACAAAAATCAGTGACTTTACGTTCAATGTGATACTAAATTTATTGTATATATTTTTTTATAACACCATCACAATTATACCAGAACGTATGCACAGTGAAGTTTATGATAGTACGGTGTTTGTTCGTCTGTTTGTTTGTCTTAGAAATGATTGCAAACATTTTTTTTTATTGCTAATTATCCTTGCTCTATGATATACGTATATCTATTATAGGTGCCAAACGCAGTATACAAAATTGATCATGAAAATCAAAGTACCTTAAGTACTGAAAGGACTTTTTTCCAGTAAGAACGGAAGACTTTTTTGTTGCCATGGCAACAAGAGTCTAGTTATTATTATTATTCCTCCCAAATTTTGTGAGCTCGATTACTCAGAGATGGTTGGATAGATTTTCACAATTTTTCACATAAAAGTAGGCTGATATATGAAGTTTATATAAAATTCCGTTTTTTGAAAAATTCACTTCAGGTCCGAAGTTACGGCCGAATTTCCAATTTTTAAATGGACTTTTGTCCGGAATTTTTCTCGGAAACGGTTTGAGGTAAGGATGTGAAATTTACAGGAATACTAGATCATGACATTCTCTTTGTTTCGAAGTTGTTTTCGTATGTTTTCGGTACTTCCTGTCCGAACAGGAAGTGAACTTGTGCTTGGTCAATTTTCAACTTTTTTGTTTTTTAATATTTTTTCAACATATTATTAAGTATAACAGAGGTTATTCTACAAATACTAAATATATAATTTGTTTTAAAATTGGATTTCGCATTTTCTAGATTTTAGGTACCGTCATTTTCCCCATTTACCTAGTGTGTATACAATGGGCAAAGAAAGATAACTCTGACTTGTAAGTGAGAATAGAACTTTCGAGATAAAGGCGGAAATAGTATCGATGACGTCAGAGACATATACACTCTCCATATCAAAAATATTTAGACGTTCCATATGCACTCTTCTAAATGTAAGACTACGTTGGTTACCGCTTCCAGTACATGTATAGTTTAAAGTTGCCAGTGTAGTGTAAGTCTGTATTGACAGTTAATTGATTTACACATGAATATATCTAAAAAAAATTAATATATATGCTAGGTACCTAACTCAAGTAAATATATTATAAGCACCCAATATACATTTACAGTGATGGACAGGCATGCAATTTTATCCATCTCGTATAGTAAGTTCAGAATACGATAGTTATAAGCCTTCTATAATGTAGACGATTTATTATTCTCTATGATTTGAATGCGAAATTATCCCGATTTATTTTCGATATTAAAAAATATTACATACACTCAAAAAGGAATTGAGCGATAGAAAATTGTAATACAGTACTGTTTTAAAGCCTTTATAAATAAATTGATATCTGCCACTTAAAAGAAAGAAAATCAATCTATAGATTAGATTTGGTTATTACATGATTGTATATTTGATAAAAAGTTAAATTATTTATGACACATGATCTATACTCTATTACCCAAGGAATTATAAAAGATTTGAAAAGACGATTCTTGGATTCTTGTGAAATACTCAAAGAGTTAAAAAAAAATATGTGAAAACGCGATTCTGTGTGAAATAGTGGTACGCTACTTGTGTATATGTTTCTTTTGAAAAAAAAAATGATAAAAAAAATTGCACAGGTCTCTTGATATGTGGGATAAGTATACCTGAATGAACACAATTTTATGCAATGATATATAATTATGTACATGCAACTGACGTCCCTACTTTTCCTTATAATTCATAAAACATAAAACTATTTAATTCCTTTGAAGCCTCCCCCCCCCCCTCCCCCGTCTTGATTATTTGGAGACGTTCGTGCAGCTAGGCATTTGAATTATATATTCGTTTTAGATTTAAATCTGGAACATGTGAATATAATTACCATTTACATGTATACAGAATTTCATATTCTATAATGGTAGATTTGTCATTATGAAATGTTCAATTTACGTCTGAGAAAGAGAGAGAGGGAGAGAGAGATTCCCTCTTAATCCCGATCCTCCTATCCATTTACATAGACCAAAATTAGTTCTATATCGGTCACACCCATTCTTTATTAAATGTTTTCTGATTTCATAGTCAGGCATGGTCACATCCTGTATATTTTTCAGCTTAAAAAGTATCACACGAAGTGCACGTGTGTTGACCTGTCAATCAAAATCCCTTGACGCTGTATGCACTGCAATTAAGTAGCCTGAGTTCGAAATGATCTTGAAGTATGATCTTTAAGTAAATCTGATGCAACAAACTTGTAAACAAAAATATAATAAAATAAAAAATAAAATGTCTCTGTATTGTGAACTTCGATTGTGGGACGTGGAGACCGGTCCTTTGGATGAGATCGTATAAATCGAGGTCCCTTGTCGCAGAAGGTGCTGGCATAAAAAAGATTCCCCACTGCTCAATTGCGATAAGTGCCAAAGTATAGGACAAAAATTTGCAGTCTCCACCGGCGAGTGGTGGCGTCTCCATGTGAGTGAAAAATTCTGGAGAGGAACGTTAAACAACATACGTATAATCAATCAATCAATCAATCGATTGCTGAAGAATTAATGTAATTGAATAATCTGTCTTATAGGTATGCTGTCAAATCTTGATATTATAACTTTACAAAACTCAGTGACTTTACGTTTAGTGTGATACTAACTTTTTTATAACACCATCACAATTATGCCAAAATATACACACAAGGAAGTTTATGATAGTACGGTGTTCGTTCGTCTGTTTGTTTGTCTTAGAAATGATTGCAAACAATTTTTTTTAAATTGCTAATGATATACGTTTATCTCTTATAGGTGCCAAATGTATTATACAAGATTGATAATGAAAATCAAAGTACCTTAAGTACTGAAAGGACTTTTTTCCAGTTATTTTTTTCTTTCACAGTAAATATATGTATGCTTTTTACACAGAAAAAGCAAATTCTTACAGATTAAAAGAACGGAAGACTTTTTTGTTGCCATGGCAACAAGAGTCTAGTTAAGTCTTCCGTTCACAACGGAAGACTTATAGTGATTGTATTGTTTCTTTTTATTATTATTATTATTATTATTCCCAAATTTTGTGAGCGCGATTTCTCAGAGATGGTTGGATAGATTTTCACAATTTTTCACATGATAGTAGGCTGATATATGAAGTTTATATAAAATTCCGTTTTTTGAAAAATTCACTTCCGGTCCGAAGTTACGGCCGAATTTCCAATTTTTAAATGGACTTTTGTCCGGAATTTTTCTCGGAAACGGTTTGAGATAAAGATGTGAAATTTACAGGAGTATTAGATCATGACATTTTCTTTGTTTCGAAGTTGTTTTCGTTTGTTTCCGGTACTTCCTGTCCGAACCGGAAGTGAATTTGTTTTTGGTCAATTTTCAACTTTTTTGTTTTTTAATATTTTTTCAAGATGTTATTATGTATAACAGAGGTTATTCTACAAATACTAAATATATAATTTGTTTTGAAATCAGATTCCACATTTTGCAGATTTTCGGTACCGTCATGTTCCCTATTTACCTAGTGTGTAAACAATGGGCAAAGAAAGATAACTCTGACTTGTAAGTGAGAATAGAACTTTCGAGATAAAGGCGGAAATAGTAGCGATGACGTCAGACATATACACTCTCCATATCAAAATATTTAGACGTTCCATATGCACTCTTCTAAATGTAAGAGTACGTTGGTTACCGCTTCCAGTGCATGTATAGTTTAAAGTTGCCAGTGTAGTGTAAGTCTGTATTGACAGTTAACTTATTTACACATGAATATATCTAAAAAAAAATTAATATATATGCTAGGTACCTAATTCAAGTAAATATATTATAAGCGCTGAATATACATTTATAGTGATGGACAGGCATGCAATTTTATCTATCTCGTATAGTAAGTTGTTCAGAATACGATAGTTATAAGCCTTCTATAATGAGACGATTTATTATTCTCTATGATTTGAATGCGAAATTATCCCGATTTCCGAGTTTTATTTTCGATATTAAAAAATCTTACATACACTCAAAAAGGAATTGAGCGATAGAAAATTGTAATACAGTACTGTTTTAAAGCCTTTATAAATAAATTGATATCTGCCACTTAAAAGAAAGAAAATCAATCTATAGATTAGATTTGGTTACTGTGGAATCATTTAAATTCGTGGGGGTCAATGTTCGTGGGCAAGCAAGATTTTATTGGTTCGTGGGGATGTAATTTCGTGGGCTGCTCGTTTATTTGGTAGATTCAATAAATCAATATGTTGACAAAATAATTGTTCGAGGGGATGTAAATTCGTGGGTAAGGGTGACCAACGAAATCCACGAACATTGATCCCCCACGAACAATGATGATTCCACAGTATTACATGTATATTTGATAAAAAAGTTAAATTATTTATGACACATGATCTATACTCTATATACCCAAGGAATTATAAAAGATGTGAAAAGACGATTCCTGGATTCTTGTGAAATACTCAAAGAGTAAAAAAAAAATTGTGAAAACGCGATTCTGTGTGAAATAATGGTACACTATATGTTTCTTTTGAAAAAAAAAACGAAAAAAAATTGTACAGGTCTGTTGATATGTGGGATAAGTATACCTGAATGAACACAATTTTATGCAGTGATATATAATTATGTACATGCAACTGACGTCCCTACTTTTCCTTATAATTCATAAAACATAAAACTATCTAATTCCTTTGAAGCCCCCCCCCCCCCCCCGTATTGATTAATATTTGGAAACGTTCGTGCAGCCAGGCATTTGAATTATATATTCGTTTTAGATTTAAATCTGGAACATGTGAATATAATTACCATTTACATATATACAGAATTTCATATTCTATAATGGTAGATTTGTCATTATGAAATGTTCAATTTACGTCTGAGAGAGAGAGAGATGGAGAGAGAGATTCCCTCTTAATCCCGATCCTCCTATCCATTTACATAGACCAAAAATTAGTTCTATGTCGGTCACACCCATTCTTTATTAAATGTTTTCTGATTTCATAGTCAGGCATGGTCACATCCTGTATATTTTTCAGCTTAAAAAATATCACACGAAGTGCACGTGTGTTGACCTGTCAATCAAAATCACTTGACGCTGTATGCACTGCAATTAAGTAGCCTGAGTTCGAAATGATCTTGAAGTATGATCTTTAAGTAAATCTGATGCAACAAACTTGTGAAAAAATAGAATAAAACAAAAAATAAAATATCTCGGTATTGTGAACTTCGATTGTGGGACGTGGAGACCGGTCCTTTGGATGAGATCGTATAAATCGAGGTCCCTTGTCACAGAAGGTGCTGGCATAAAAAAGATTCCCCACTGCTCAATTGCGATAAGTGCTAAATTTGCAGTCTCCACCGGCGAGTGGTGGCGTCTCCATGTGAGTGAAAAAATTCTCGAGAGGGACGTTAAACAACATACGTATAATCAATCAATCAATCAATCGATTGCCGAAGAATTACTGTAATTGAATAATTTGTCTCATAGGTATGCTGTCAAATCTTGATATTTTAACTTTACAAAACTCAATGACGTTACTAACTTAATTCATTATATTTTTTTATAACACCATCACAATTATGCCAAAACACACACATAGTGAAGTTTATGATAGTACGGTGTTCGTTCGTCTGTTTGTTTGTCTTAGAAATGATTGCAAACAATTTTTTTAATTGCTAATGATATACGTATATCTCTTATAGGTGCCAAATATATTATAGAAGATTGATAATGAAAATCAAAGTACCTTAAGTACTGAAAGAACTTTTGTCTAGTTATTTTTTTTTCTTTCACAGTAAATATGATATATATGTTTTTTACACAGAAAAAAGCAAATTCTTACAGATTTAGAAGAACGGAAGACTTTTTTGTTGCCATGGCAACAAGAGTCTAGTTAGGTCTTCCGTTCACAACGGAAGACCTATAGTGATTGTATTGTTTCTTTTTAAGGTCTTCCGTCTTCACGGAAGACCTTATAGTGATTCTACTGTTTCTTATTATTATTATTATTATTATTTTTCATTTTTATTTTTCTGACCTTTTCAAATCGCGATATCTCAAAAACTACTCAATCATTTTCCGCCAAATTTTCAGGAATGATGTGTTATTTCATGCCATTTTGAAATATTTTAAAAGTTTGGAAAAAATTACTTCCGGTCAGGAATTATTACGATTTTTCATTTTTTCCACTAAAAATCTAGTCCGTGAATGTTTTCAGAAACTGTTAAAGGTAGGAGTCTGAAACTTTCAGGTATGATAGAATGTGGTTTCTAGATGTGTGATCGAAACATTTCGTGTGTCGTCGCCACTTCCGGTCGTCACAGGAAGTGATTTAAAAAAGGCAATTTTTTGAACTTTTTTGTTTTTCATTATTTTTCTATGATATTTACAGGTTTAACAGAGAGGCTTACCAGAATGCTAATTATGTAATTTATTAAAAAATTGATTAACCCAGACTCTAAATATTTATCATTTTTCAATTTGAAGCGATGGTCTTCGATAGCGTAATGGTAAGTGTGTTGAATTTTCACGCAGGCGACCAGGATTCAATCCCCAGGATGTCCGAGTGTTTACTCACTTTTCGGGGGCCCAAAATATAATTTTTTTTCTTAAAGGGGGGGGGCTATGTCCTTCGACATCAGAGCAGCGGTGTTTGACGTCACATTAACGGCGTGTCTTTTTAGTCCTTCATAAAGTGTTTGCAGTTGACATTTGCACTAATTAATGTGCATGCATGTACATGCAGTTGTGATATATATAAATGAGGTACACATGTATATGTATCTAGGTACATATGCAATTGTATCACAAATTGAAGACTTGCCAACTTGTTTTTTGTAGAATTTGTTGTTTTCTCATGATGATCATTAATAGAAATACATAAAGCAATTTCAAATGAGAAAAAGAACTTAATGACATTTAGTTTAGAGCAAGATCCATCATAATTAAGAGCTCAAAGCGGCTAAGCGTAAGAGGTATTGTCAATTAATGATAAACAGTGTATTTACAAAATAAAACTACTCGAACATTATGTGAAAAAATATGCTTTCACGAAATACATCAGTGAATTGTCAATCAGTTTCTTATGTGTGAGTGGTGCTGACTCGGGAAGGGGGTTGCAAATTCATGAAATCAGGGTAGAATAAAACAAATCAGTGAAGATAGTCCTTAAATTAAAAAAAAATCTCATTTAATCATATTATTATATATACAGTGTATATTACAATTTAGTGTGAGAATATAAACTTGTAAAAATTTCACACAAAGACTTTTTGGACATAGGTCCCCCCTTTTAAAATGATGTCTCGTTTTTAGCTCTACTGGTCAGAGACAGAAGAGCATATGCGATAGTAAGGTGTCCGTCGTCCGTCCGTCTGTCTGTCTCTAAACGATTTTTCAAAATGCTACTCCTCCTACAGTTTTTGTCTGATTTAAATATAACTTGGCACAAAGTAGACTACACTAAGATACATAATTCTGTCTATCGGTTTTTGATTTTGATGAACGGTGTTGTCATGGTGACGAAAAATAGAAATTTCTGTGATATACTTCCAAAACACTACTCCTACAGTTTTACTCTGATTTTGGTATAACTTGGCACACAAGTAGAGTACACTAAGAAACATAATTCTATTTATCGGTTTTCGATTTTCATGAACGGTGTTGCCATGGTTACTAAAAATAGAAATTTCTGTGAAATACTTTCAAACGCTACTCCTCCTACATTTTTGGTCTGATTTCAGTAAAACTTGGCAAACATGTACACTACACAAAGAGACATAATTCTGCTTATTGGTTCTTGATTTCGATGAACGGTTTTGCCATGGTTACTAAAAATAAATTTTCACAATATAAACGTTTAATCATATTTTATGTG
This sequence comes from Saccostrea echinata, assembly GCF_033153115.1. Taxonomy (NCBI): domain Eukaryota; kingdom Metazoa; phylum Mollusca; class Bivalvia; order Ostreida; family Ostreidae; genus Saccostrea; species Saccostrea echinata. The sequence continues at coordinate 2,763,193 of NW_026889765.1, forward strand.
TGAAGGTGTCAAAGGGAATGTAAAACATAACAAATATTGTTTAGTGAGAAAGCAACTTCTCTTATGACAAAGAAGGGACGGAAGACCTTCTTGTTGCCATGACAACAAGGTTCTAGTTATTATTATTATTATTATTCCTCCCAAATTTTGTGAGCACGATTACTCAGAGATGTTTCGATAGATTTTCACATTTTTTTACAGGATAATAGGTTAATATGTGAAGTTTATATAAAATTCCGTTTTTTGAAAAATTCACTTCCGGTCCGAAGTTATGACTGAATTTCAAATTTTTAAATGCACTTTTGTCCGGTGTTTTTCTCAGAAGCGGTTTGAGATAAAGATGTGAAATTCACAGGAATATTACATCATGACATTCTCTTTGTTTCTACGTGGTTTTTGTTTGTTTCCGGCACTTCCTGTCCAAACCGGAAGTGAATTTGTGTTTTGGTCAATTTTTGTCTTTTTTGTTTTTTAATATTTTTTCAAGATCTTGTTAGACATAACAGAAATTAGTCTACAAATACCAAAGATATAATTTGTTTTGAAATCAGGTCACCCGTTTTATAGATTTCAGCTACTTTCGTTTTCCTTTTAAAAATCAAAGTACTAAAAGTACTGATAGCGCATTTCTTACTTTAACTTACATGAAGGTTATGTTTACATGTTTCTCTGCATACAAAAATCAATACATACAGTATCATATGTAAGAATGAAGACTACATTTAATTGCAGTAAATATCAAAGTACCTGAAGTACTGAGAGGACTGTTTTAGATACCCAATTTTTTCTAACTACAGTGTAGTATAAACAGGCATGTTTTTCTATACATAAAAGTCAATGCATACAATAAGTTACCTATGGAAGCTATTTTCATTAGCCAGTAAAAATCAAAGTACCGCAAGGAATGAAAGAATATTTACTATTCTTTTTTACTTCGACTTATATATAGATGTTTCTCTAAATGCAAAATTCAATTCGTACACTACATGTATTATAATTTGTCATGTTTATATAAGGACGGTGGATACTTTCATTTTTGTAGTGAAAATCAAAGTAATGTAAGAACTGACAGGTTGTTTTTCAGATACCCCCCCCCCCATTTAACTTTTAAATTTAAAACAGTTTAAATATACTTCTACTAATGAAAAAAACATGCATGCAATATCTTATATAAGGACAACAGATACATTCATTTTTCCAGTAAAAATCAATGGACTGCAAGTACCGAAGGCACAAATTTTAGATTCTTTACCACTTAATTATTAGATACTGTACACGTTTCTCTACATAAAAAAATCAATGCAAACGGTATCATATAGAAACGGAAGACCTTTTTGTTGCCATGACAACAAGAGTCTAGTTAAGGTCTTCCGTCTTCAGCGGAAGACCTTCTTGTTATTCTTCGGTTTCTTTTCCACGGTTTTTCTTATTATTTTTTTTCTTACCGATTTTGTGCACGCGATTTCTCGAAAACGGTTCGTTTGATTTTCATGAAACTTTCAGGTCTGATAGAACATTAAAAAATCTTGATACATATTTTTTTATTTTGATGACGTCACTTCCGGTCCGAAGATTTTTGCGATTTAGTGATTTTTGGAGGGTCAGTTTGTCCGCAGGTTTTCTGAGAAAGCACTCATCACAGGAACGTGAAACTTTCAACGAAGACAGAGCAACATATGTAGATCTGTAATACGTAGTTAACTTTCACCGGAAGTGCCACACGTCGACGCTCGCTATGGCCTGAAAAAAGTCATATCGAGAGTTTCAAATTTTCGAACACTTTCTGTACGATATCCTTTTACTTGGAAATATTTTGCTAAAACATATATAACAAAATTTGTGCAGAATTACAAGATCTTTTAAATGATATCTCGAAAAAAGGGCTGGCCCCTAAAATAACGAATCTAAAGGGGCCAAAATATTTTTCCTGATATCTCAAAAAGTATTGAAAATTTGTAATACTTCAAAAAGCAAAGTTGTTCAACATGACAAGTAGCAGCTTGCGAGATCATCAAAATGCGTCGAATGACGTCACTTCCGGCCAAACAGGAAGTAGTAGAAAATTGCTTATTTTCACAGATATTGGTACAGTGCTGCTATCCCACAAGTTGACATGGGATGGGATTGGATATGATTCAGGATTGAGGATTCACGATAGAAACATATAGTAGTTAATCCAATCCTATCCTATCCTATCCTGTATCCTACAGCCAATCAGATTCGAGTAAAGGTTAATTCATATGTCAGAATAAATTACAGAAACGCAAAAGGATATAGAACGTTTACAAAAGAATTATTTATAAAATCACAAAAGAAAGTAGACGTTTTTTTCTTAACACACATTTATTCTATTACCTTCGAGTAATATGGCGTACGATCTAACCGAGAACGATCACCGGAAGAAGTTTCGCATATAAACAAAGAAGAGATCGGACATCAAAAGATCGTATTTCTTCAGCATGTTTGGATGATTAACTCAATTCCTACTTGTGTTACAGTTCAATAACATGTTTCTCTGTTAAATGTGCTCTGTTTGTCTGGATAATTCCACTTGAACCGTCAGCGGTGGACTATAACAGATCATAATCGCAGTTGTTTGGTGCAAGACCATGTAAGTATACTAAACACTGTAAATGTGTGCATGTTTATACATATCTCTCCCTTTAAGCAATGTTTTAATGACTTGAACTATTAAAAATTTACTCTATTGTAATATACACAGAAATCGGATGTGGAAAAAAGAGGTTGTGTAGAAAGGGGAGGGGTAGGGGGTTAAATATTTACAAATACTTTGTCACATGATCAGATGTATTATACCTTTTTCAGTTTGTTATTGCTATATACTCATTCCCCTACTGTGGTTAAGAAATATTTTTTCTTATCTGATTGCAATTTAAAATAATTAAATGCAGAATCATCATGATCATTTCTTACGCTACTTTGTATAATAAGCCCACTCAGCACTTGCATGTACATTGTATGTATGACCTATTGTGAGTTAAACATAAAATGTGTAACATAAATTAATCATTTATTATCTTCTTCATTTCAGAGAATGGTACCCAATTTTGCCTGCCCTCATTAGTCATCACAATATAAAAGATTTTACATTTAGAAGTACGTATGATTAGATTATTTATTTTGTGTTTATGCATGTTTCATTAAAATACATCAAAATCATTATCTAAGTTGGGATGAAGTGTCTGCAGATTTTATGAATAAGTGATTTTCTTCTTTTTAAAATGTTGAGAGTAAAACTGAAATTAATGTATAATTGTTCTGGTCATCATGGTCATGTTATATGTATTTTCATTTTTTTTTTTTAATATTCAAATTTCAAGCAAAAAATGAAAAGAAATTAATTAACAAAATATTAAATAGATTAATACAAGCAGAAAATAGAGAGAGAAAAAAACATCCAAACATATAATCATACTAGTTAGCAAGACGACGAGATGAAATGAATTATAATCTACAAGTAAATTATGTAAATTATGATTGTTTAATTAAGATATGAGTTATGACTATGAAGTTGCAATATAAGATTTGATTTTGCTTGATTTCTTTAAAATTAATGCATTACTCTGGGAGAGAAAAAGGTGAAATTCAGACAATTGTACATGAAATGAGAAAGATAATCACAATCAAATACAGTTTTAATGCATAATGTATATGACAAAATTTACAATCTACATGCACATAATGGTGTGTGTTTTTTGCTTCAGGACAATCCTGCAAATTTGCAACTGTACAAATTGCACTTCATCTCATCTGCTGCTGGAATAAATAATGAAAGATTTTCAAACCAGTGTCCAAGAGCCTCCTAGAGTCTGGAATGATGGTGTTCTTTATTAAGGAGATCAGTGTGTGATGTATTTGTTTTCTGTGCATTGATGACATTTGTGAAACTGTTCGGTTACTTTATGACCATCTCTCTGACAACTACTTTGACATTTGAAATTCAATTTGAGCGACGGACAAGCAGGCCAAATAATATGCATGTAAAACATACAATTGTAATAAGACATTGATAAACTTCAATTTAAACAAACTACATGTACATGTATCTTTGAGCTTGGCATTGAAATACATGTATACTTTACATGGACACTTTTAATGAATTTGTCTCATGATAATGGAACATTCAATTGTTATACATTGTAGATATAAATTGTAGATAATATGCATTTGGTCCAATATATATAATTATATTTATATTCACTGAAAAAAGGAATTACCCTGAATAAATATTGTGAACTTGGTCAATTATTTTTATTCCTCATTTAGACACTGAATAACATTCAAGATCAAATGTCAAGATAAAAAACAAGATTTACTTAAATTTGGGTTAAAAATACTGTAACAACTGTGGATTCTTATGCATGTTTTATAAGATCTAAGGAATATGTGTGAGCTGACTACAATAATTATTGCTGTCAACCTGTCTGACTATGAAGATTTAGGAAAATGTTTTCTGTAAACACTAATTGATTAAATTCTCACACAAATATTTTTTTTAATTAAGATACACTTGTACGGCACTGAACTGACCATAAATTGAGAACACTGAAGCGAAATAAGAAATTTTAACATTTTGAATATCTTGATTTTTATTTAGCAAACATGATGAAAATGTTGCATGTTTGTAAAATATTCACATACAAACAAATGATGAACTGAACATTTCAAGCAGGAATAACTTTAATAATAAATATAAAACAAATTTTTATCATACATTTAAAATTGAATATAATAAGACAATTTTAACTTATTTGATGAATGAAAGTCAACATATTCTAGATCTAAATTTTGACTTGTCTGTTCTCGGTTTATGGTCTTGTCATATCTTGAAGTTCTTATTTAGATTTACGCCAAAAGTAAAATCTAATATTAGTGATGGGACATCGGTTAATTTTCATAATCGATCATTGGTTGGAATTGGTTACTGCTTCTGATGCGATTTTAATGATTATAATCGAATTTCATAGTTTTGTATACAAAAAAATTATGTTTGATTGTTTCCTGTAACATTCCCAAAAAATCAAGGGTCGGTAGGTCGGGAATTTTTTTTTTTTTTTTTTGCTTATGAATAATGGAGTCAAACATCCCGGTGTAGCATAATATTTTGATGCCATGATATAATAAACCCGGGTTCAATATATCACATAATATTTTGAACCCGGGTTCATTTTTTGCTGTGATATAACGAACCCCCTTATAAAATATTGAACCCGGTGGGTTCAGCATATTATGGTTATAATATATTGAGTCCCCTACTCTTTTAATTTAAGAGGGAGGGGGTTCAAGATATTATGTTCATAAAATATTGAGTTCCCTTTCCATTAAATTTAAGAGGGAGGGGTTCAAGGTATTATGACCAAAAAATATTGAGTCCCCGTACCCTTAAATTTAAGAGGGATGAGGTTCAAGATATTATGACCATAAAATATTGAGTCCCCCTATCCTTTTAATCTAAGAGGGAGGGGGTTCAAAATATTATGACCATAAAATATTGAGTCCCCCTATCCTTTTAATCTAAGAGGGAGGGTGTTCAAGATATTATGACCATAAAATATTGAGCCCCTCTACACTTTTAATCTAAGAGGGAGGGGGATCAAGATATTATGACCATAAAATATTGATGGCAATTTCAGACTTCAAAATTTTGATTACATTATTTTACTCTCATTTCTTTAGGTATTGCACAGATTTAAAAAAAAATACAATTTTAATATAAAGATACTCAACCCTTGAGATCTAACAATTAAATCAAAGTTAGTGTGTGTGAGATGGGTGTTAGATACTTTCACTTTCCAAAGTAGTCTTTAAATGGAGGTTCAATACTTCTCAGCCAAATATTTTCTATCCTTTATAAAATGTTGTGGGGTTGAACATTTCACTGTCATATCTTGAACCCCTCTTACCATTCAAAAATTATTTTTAGGTCAATAATTTTTAAACAACATCCTAAACACATATATATCTAGTAGGGGGTACAACATTTTACAGCCATAAATCCTATCTTAAACCTCCACCCCACTCTACCAAAAAAAAAATTAAATTAGGAAGTACAACATTTCAAGGCCATAATCTTATGAACCTCTATGCTTTAAACAGAGAATGTCTGTAATGGGGTTCAAAATATTATGGCCACAAGGCTATAATATATTGAACCCAGGGTTCAAAATATTATGGCCCTAAGGCTATAATATATTGAACCCCGGATTCAAAATATTATGGCCATAAAACTATAATATATTGAACCCTGGGTTCAAAATATTATGGCCATAATATTTTGAACCCCGGGATCAATATTTTATAGGGGGGTTCAATATTTCGCAGCGATATTTTGAACCTGGGTTCAAAATATCGTGGGGTTCAATATATTATATGACACCGGGACTGAATTATCCAGGTGTTATATTTACAATGGACAATCACCATGGCTGCCTAAAGGCAGAAAAGGAACTTCAAAAAGTTGTGGGGGGAATCGATTACTCTTTATATAGAAGGAAAATGTTGACTAAGTTGCACATTTTATATCTCAAATAAAAGATACAATTAATATTTTTTGAATGAAAAGATTCAGCTGATTGATCAAACCAAAGAGCAAATACAGATTTGGCAGAAAAAAAATCCACCTGGGGGTAAACTGAATGGGTCGGTCGTGTTACAGTAAACAAACATAATTTTTTTAGACCCTATATATGCACCATTTGGTTCTTAATCACCTCTGCTTCGTGCTAGTTGGCTAGTATCAGATGCAGACGCCATTTTCTTTCATTAAGGAGAAATAAATTTTAAACCAGAAATGGAGAATTCCGGAATGTATTGTATTAGAAGTATGTTTCCGATGATCGATTATGAAAAATTATAATCGATCATCGGAATCGGTAACATTTTTTCGTCGACAATCGATGTTTTCTGATTATCGGTACAACACTATCTAATATACAGCTGATATAGGTGCAGTTAGATCTATATGTTATTTTCGTGATGCCTAGTTATGGGGAAAACAAAGTTTTGCATAAATTTTACATGAACAGATGAAACATACACTTGTTAAAACATCAAACATATCCTATTTTTGTCATTATTTAGTATGTGTAGACATGATAGAGAAATTGTTTCTTCAATGAGTACGGTTATAATTCAGTGTACCTATCCCGCATGAAGGATTTGGTATTCGTGGTCTGATTCTTATAAAGAGTTTAAAAATTTTGTTCCTTTTGTCTACTTTATCATAACATTAGAAAAGTATCTGCAATCTTTATTGTTTCCCCATTTTTCTCTCTCTAATTTTAACTCCATTTATTTTTCGTAGAGAACAAATTCGAAAGAAATCACAAATACCTTGACGTCTCCCGATCATTGTTAGTTTGTTTGTTTGTATGTTGTTTAACGTCCCTCTCGAGATTTTTTCACTCATATGGAGACGCCACCACTTGCCGGTGGAGATTTGCAAATTTTGTCCTATACTTGGCACATACGGCCATTGAGCAGTGAGGGATCTTTTTCGTGCCAGCACCTACTGCGACACGGGACCTTGGTTTATACGATCTCATCCGAAGGACCGGTCTCCACGTCCCACAGTGGGATTTGAACCCGCGATGTAAGGATCAACTCCTTACTTCGCGACTCTCGAGCAGATGCTCTAACCACTGCGCCACGCGAGGGATGATCATTGTTAGTATGTAAAATTAAACACAAATAAAATTTTACTATATTTTTTTCTTCAATTCTTCCGAAGTTCCAATTTCTTCACATGTTCGCTAGATCAATACTTGCCTACATTTTATTACAATTCCTTTGTTTACATTTTAACTGTTTACTCGCAAATTAATTCATGTGGGGTTTCGGAAATTAATGGAAGTCGATCTCGATTATTTTTTTCTCCATTAAAATTTATTATATCTAAATTAATTACATAACTATAACTGATTTTTATTTGATGGTCATTTTATAATTTTTTTTTCGTTTTGTCAAATTAACTAAATATTTAAAAAAAAGTGAGAGCAGCAGGATACAATGTAGGATAGGATAGGATTAGACTGAAATGACAGGATAGGATTGTGGATGCAGGATTCACGATAGGATAGCTAAGATAGGATTGTCAACTTATAGGATAGAGCACTATATTGAATTGAATTATGCATGTCACAGAGGACGTCTGATTGTATTTTCTGTCGAGTATCGTCTCTTTTGTCACTTCCGGTTAAACCGGAAGTGACTATAAATGACGTATTTCTGCAGATATCAACAAAAATTAAATGATTGAATTCAACCAAGACTTTTGACCCAATTTTTTGTCGATTGGGAGTCACTTCCGGTCAAACCGGAAGTAGTCTTGATTTGCTTTATTTAACGAAAATCAGCATAAAAAACCAAATACAGGAAACATCATTTTTGGTCTGGAAGCCTTCTTTTTAAGTATACTTTACTTCCATTTATCCATCTTACAAGCAGTGCTTCTGAAACTTGGACGGAAGACCTACTCGTTGCTTTGCAACGAGCTTTGCTCTAGTTATTATTATTTTTCTTCCTGGGTACTTTTTTGTCCGTGAGTGATCTCCGAAACTACACATCCGATTGAGGTGAAACCTTTTTAGGGTTAATAGGAATGTTATGTAGATTTGCGGAACCAAGGTCATTTTGCGCGCACGCGCATGCACGTGCGTGCGCGTGCAATGCGTAAAATGACCAATATACTTGATATAGCTGTAACTTTTATATTTTTTGATGAAATGCTTTGATACTCAGAATATAAGGATGTATTAATAGTGTAGACAAGATGACATGGTTAGAATGCGCATGCATGCACGTGCGCGCATGCGCATCGATTGAAATAACCAATACAATTGATGTAGACTTAACTTGTACATTTTTTGATGAATTGCATTGAAACTCAGAATATAAATATATATTAGAGATGTACACAAGAAGACTTGATCAACGCACACATGCATGTACGTGCGTGCACGTCCGCGCGCGTGCAATGAGTAAAATGACAGATATACTTGATATAGCTATAACTTTCAGGTCTTTTGATTAAATGCTTTGATACTCAGGATATCAAGATACATTATAAGTGTACACAAGATGACATGGTCAGAATGCACATGCATGCACGTGTGCGCATGCGCAATGATTGAAATAACCAATACAAATGATATAGACTTAACTCGTACATTTTTTGATGAATTGCTTTGAAACTAAGAATATAAATATATATTAGAAGTGTACACAAGATGACATGATCGGCGCACACATGCATGCACTTGCAAGCACGTGCGTGCGCGTGCAATGAGTAAAATGACCAATATACTTGATATAGCCAAAACTTTCATATCTTTTGATAAAATACATTAATACTCAGAATATAAGGATATATTAATAGTGTAGACAAGATGACATGGTCAGCGCACAGATGCATGCACGTGCATACGCGTGCAATGAGAAACATTACCAATATACTTGATATAACCATAACTTTTACATTTTTTGATGTAATGCTTTAATACTCAGAATATATAGACATATTATAAATGTAAACAAGACGACATTGTCAACATGCACATGCATGCACATGCGCGCGCATGCAATGCTAAAATGACCAATATACTTGATATAACTGTAACTTTTATATTTTTTGATGAAATGCTTTAATACTAAAAATATGTAAATATTACTAGTGTTGACAAGATGACGTGGTCATCATGTACATGCATGCACGTGCGCGCTTGCAATGCGTAAAATGACGGATATACTTAATATAACCGATTTTTTTTTATCTTTTGATGAAATTTGAATATAAAGATGTATTAAAAGTGTAGACAAGTTGACATGGTCATTTTGTACATGCATGTCCGTGCGCGCGCGTGTAATGCGTAAAAAACCCAATATACTTAATTGCCTTATTTTATGAAGCTTACAGGGAATAAGACATCGAAACGAAGTTGGGGAGCGTTTGGGGAACATCTGTAACGGTCCCCGTTACAATTAATACTAGTTATTCTTACTGTTTTGTTCCCAGTTATCCATTAAGTGGACTAGTCCAATCATAAACAAACTCCCTCCACCTTGTAAATGGGTCATTCCTTCTTGATTCAGTCTGTTTTCCACCATTTCTTTCAAAATTACATTTAGTAATAATGTACGTTTCAAGGTTATGTTTTTAAAAAGCTTAGAAAGTCAGCCAGTAGCATATTATTGTGATATTATTGTGATGAACAAGGGTTTCCTTTTAATACAGTGACAAGAGTGTAGGTCAGTACCCGTAGAGGAATGGGCTTCAATCCCGTAAGGTTCTAAGTAAAGAATCGGCAAAATGAAGAAGACATCATGATCTGTAGTGGTTTAATGAGTCATTTGTACCTGATGCTGTTAAAAAAATGGAATTATTGGATACAGATACAAGAGGAGCCATTTCAGTTAATTCTTTTCGTTTTTAGGCGATAATGCCTCAAAAGCACCTCCTTATTTTTTATTTGGTAATTACAAATATAATTCATACTAAATTGAGGCACAACTGTGTACTGAACCAAAATTTATATAAACGCAATATCATTGACAATCCTTATTGCTCATGTGGTAAACAAGAAGATGTCTACATTTTTTCTTTGTTCGTAGAAAATATCTTAATGCTAGAAATAATCTTTCGACTATCTTTTTCGACTTGATTTTGATATCATAGATGTACACCTACTTCTCTTGGGCAATAAAAATTTATCATTAGAGTTAAACAATGGCATTTTTGATGCTGTTCACAAGTTCATAAATGAATCCTGTAGGTTTAAATAGCTATATTAAATTATTTATATATGTGACTATTTTTTTGTTTAAGTTTTTGATATTTTTTTGCATGATAATTATTATGTGTTATATAAGGAGAGGAACTATAGTAAGTTGATAGAACTTGTTTCTGATCCTTTTGATTGTCAATAAAATATGTTCAAAACAATTGATTGAAAAGAAAAACTAAACAATTTTAAAACTGTACATTAAGATGTATTTTAAACTCATTTATAATACATGTATATGGTAAGACCATCATCGCCTGAGTTTTGTCCGGGGGGGGGGGGGGGTTATTAGCATCATGTTTTGTTCTAGCTATAAAGTGTACAGGCCATTAACTTTGAGTCCTAGAGCAGCATTGAAGCATTTTTGTATCAAACACTTCAAGACAACTTTTCTATTTAAAACTGTTCACAATTTACTTAGTCGTCGAGAACGACGGAAAACAGACTATTTTCCCAGAATTCCAATGTACGCTAGCTCACTTGCAGTTTCATCCCAACGTAACTAGTCAGCCAGTGGGCTAACTAATAAATGACCAAATAGTGGCATGTCTTAGATATTCGTTAATCTGTAGTATTTGGTTATGACATTTGAGAAAGTCAATTGTACATCTTGTGTAATAAAATATCGCAACTATGTCGCTCCTTGATGACGGAAACGTTCAGCACCTCTCTTGCTTATGCGTTCCATAGATCTTGATTGATTAGTCAGGCAAGCTTTTTGAAAAGCTATTACTTGTAGTATTTAAATTTCATTTTGTGTGATAACTGTATATAATACAGATTCAAAGTACAGTGTCACGCACTCATAAACATGCGATATATATGCTAGCTATAGAAACTCTGCCTCTCAAAGCTCAGAAGACAGTTTTTAAATTAATGTTTCGAAGTATTTTTGCAAAAGCGGTCCAAGGTCAAGTGGACTGTCACGCTTGTATTCATAATAATATCTAATGACAAACGGTACACATGCTAAATAGCACAGACTTACCTCTTAAATGTAAAATATTAAGCAGTATATTGACTATTTTGAAAAGTAGGTCAAATGTCAAGTTCAAAGGTCAAGAAGTCGATATATCTGTAGGCCACACAACAAAAAGGGGGGGGGTATGTTACTTTAGCATACTGGCAATGACTGGCACCCAAATAAAATATTAGTGCACCAAAAATATACACTGTAATAACATATGCAGAGCTATGAAAATTCCTGACATTTTTATGTCAAACTTAATATGGAATTTACATGTAGGTTCCCAAATAGTTCGTGCATCTAGCTCTAACTCCCGAATGAAGGAATTCGTTTGTTTAGTATTTTGGGCGGATCTAGTAAATCACCATTGACGTAGCAAACAACCTAGCTGACGTCAGGGTTGGTAACTTCTCCAAACTGGAAACTCCAGTCCCAATTAGGGCCTAAACAGAGTAGGAAAACATCAGTAATACAATTTAAGCCATTTAGTTAAGTGCCAGTGCTTCAGAGAGGAGAATTTAAATATCAAACAATACCATTCCAATAATTATACGTAGGTAAGTTGTGTTCATATTCATGACGTACAACCGTTATAATCGGCAAAGCAGCATAACTGCATGTCAGTGTAAACAAAACATGGCGGATACCGATCTCGATTACGTGTAATCCATGGCCGTAGGAACCGGGGGGCCGTGCCGGCCCCCCAATAATTTTCCGATATATTGATTACTATAGTAAACATAGATACTATATGCTTGTGCCCCCTCAATAAAAACCTCTGATGACCTTCTTTTTTTTTTTTTTTTTTTTTTTTTTTTTTTTTTTTTTGCTTGTCAGGAAATTTTTGGTAATGCTCCCTCAACTGTCAACTGAAAAATGTTTTGGCTGTGCCCCCCCCCCCCCTAAACTAAAATTGCTACCTACGGGCCTGTAATCCAAGTACACCATGTACACATCGTACACAAAATTTGAAGCATAAATTCACAACGGAAGTTAAATATTTTGGAAAAATATCGTAATCTCCATGATAAGGCAGTTTTTAAATTAATGAGGTAAACAATGACAGCTAGGCCAAAGCTGTCACACCAAGCTTTTTAAATATTTATGACAATTGTCCTCAAACAGTTTACTAAAGGTCACGGTAGCCTAGTGGTAGGGCATTCGCTTCGTGATCGGGAGGCTCAGTCGATTCTCGTTCGCAGCACCGCATCGAACCTCAAGCTCCAGACAGCTCAGTATTACGTTACGCTACAAGTCCATATCATTATTCGTAGGGAAAGTAGTCCCGGAGAATTGACACTGTATGGAGTATGATCGAACCTAAGACGTAGACATAGGTAGTGACTGTTCCTTCGGCAAGCGCCCGAAATAATAAATGAAACTCACGGGTTTTTCTTAAAAGCCTTAAAAACCGTGTTCCTCTGTCACGTTAGGCATTAGTTAGATAAGGAATCCTCAATGCTCATGGCATGAGTGTCCAGTATAGGTCTAATTTTGATGCCCTTCGCCGGTATATGGTGAAGTCTCTTTATGAGTGAAAAATTCTGGAATGGGACGTAAAACAACTTACAATCAATCAGTCAACAGTATAAACTATTAAAACAGCCAGAAATAAACACACACATACACACGTTAAAAATTTTAAAATTGCCAAAACAGAGAATTTACAATGGTATGTTTTATAATAATTTTTCGGTGTATATAACAGAACTGTCGGCTCATCTTATATCATATGGCTTTAAACAACCATTATAAAGACCAAGAATATACAATAAAGTACATTGAAGTGGTATAATTTTCCGCTTGAAAGAAACGTTGTGGGCTTTGTTTTGAACGTTGCTTGTTACATAATGAAACGCCTATTTCTTCAGAAAGAAGAAAGAGGTTTATTGTAGGGGCGAGTGTGCGGAGAAACACCAGTCTGCACTGAGAGAGAGCCCTTGATTGTCGTAAATTTTCTCACATGTTTCATTCGAACAGGTATTCAATGAATACAATAACCAATCATACTGGCAGTCTACAAACACGTGTTTCATCCTTACACATGCTGTGATATGACAAATACATTACATGTTCGTTGCAATACGTAAGTTTTACAGAAGCAGGGAGTCTCTCACCCTCTCTCCCAACTTCATCATATCCTCATTTCAACGTAACTCGCTTTGCTAGTCTCAGAGAGTGGGTGTCTTAAAACAATTCGACGAATATTCCTTTCTCAATTCTAAAGAAATGGGAGTGTCATTATGTAACAATTAAGTTCGATAACAAAGACCCAAATGCTCCTGTCAAAAGTAAAACTCTACCACTTCAATGCGCATCATTACACATGTAACTGTATGAGAAAATGAATAGAAAATAAAGACGCAAGTGCAGTGGTTTCCTGACAATGTATTTCTATGATACAAGTTATGTTTCTTATATCAAAGACAGTAGAAATGTTGTACTATACAACTTAATTATTAAGGAAGCGTCATCCACAAAAGGGTCAAGTTAAGTACGTTTGTAATTACTCCTTTGTCTCTGAAATTCCACAAAAATGAGGATTTAGATTACACCTCTGCAATAAAATTAGGCACGCATGTCTTTTTTTTCCCAAAAAAATTGAGATCATTAATATAAAAAAAATTGGCATGACAATGCTTAGGAATTTTATATATTACAGTAATTCTAATGAAAACAGATACTGAGTGGACGACCATTTGATTCTTAAAATGCTGAAAATAAATACTGAGTATTCTGTCCTAGACTGGCAAGAACACAAATAAATTGTTCTTGCCTTGTGTTACTTCACCCACCCACCCACCCAAAAAAACACACACACACACGAAATAGACTTTCCGAGTTTGGCAATCTCCCTTTTTATTCATTGCTCGTCAGACTTTTTCAAGATAAGAAAATAAATAATCTGTCCCTGATGATCTAGGAAATAAGTTATCTGTTATGTTTGACTTTGATAAATCCAAAAAAAATTTGGAATGAAACTTTTACCTTTATATTATTTCTCTTTATCAATGTAAGAAGCAAAACGTTGTCCAAAATATTCTTAAAATATTTTAAAAGTAATAATAGCAAGTGAAATGTTATTAACATTATGAAGAATAATATTAATACAGCTTGATACCCGGGCATGTAGCAAAGTTTTTCAAAGTTGGAGGGGGTGGCAAAAAATAATTACGATACCTAAAAAAAATTGACAAGCAAAAAAAGGGAAAATTTTCTTAACTTTGAAAAAAAAAAAGCTTTATGGGGGGGTGTGCGTTTGGAAACATTAACATGGCCAGGGTATGACACCATATTGCATCAAAAGAGGTGGAGGGGGCAACTGGCCTTTCAATGAATATTTCCATGGTATATTAATAGCTAAAGATTACTTTTGAGGAAAGGGTAGGGGGTCTTCCTAATACTATATGCATAATACCTAGTCTATTTGGGATCAACATTCAACAAATTTAGTTTTGAAGGGGGGTTAATGGGATTCATGTGAATGTAGTTTTATTTGGGGGGTCATCCTCCCCCAAAAAGACAAATGCCGAAATTCAAGTTGCAAATATATTTCTTCCGAAACATGAATATTCTTTTCTTACTAATAAATCTTTGTTCTTTAAATATTCTTAGTATTATATATAATAATCTGTCCTTGTCTGGTGCTACACTTCCACACCAAATGGATTTTTTTTAGTTTGGCAATACTCTTTTTTTTTTTTGTTTTTTACTGTTCGTCAGACTTTTTAAGTGAAGAGGAATTAAATAATAAATAATCTGTCCCTGATGATTTTGGAAATAAATTATCTATCACTGACATGAAAATAAATAATCTAACTCAGAAAGATTTACCAGCCCCCCACCCCACCCCGGTCATTTCAAGGAGGAAGCTGAAATGTTCCAAAAAAAAATACACGAACAGATTGCAGTAGGTCACATACATGCGAGTTACATGCGGGGAACATTATTGCGCGCACGTCTCAAAGTAGTTTTCAGTATGGTGATATCGAAAAGGGTTTGAAACAATTAGGGTTAAACTAAAGTTTGAGTTCTTTTTATAGTTTAGTTTCATCTCCATCAAGTCTCGGCCCTTCGCGCGTCAAACTTGGATCTTATCAAATTTTGCATGAAGCAATTATTTGGGATCAAGTTTTCCATGAAAAGTACATTAAGAGAATGACTGGAGCTTTTTTCGGGAAATTTCAAAGGAAATAGATTTTTTGTTTGTTTGTATGTTGTTTAACGTCCCTCTCGAGAATTTTTCACTCATATGTAAGTGCCGAGTATAGTACAAAATTTGCAGCTCTCCACCGGCAAATGGTTGCGTCTCCATATGAGTGAAAAATTCTCGAGAGGGACGTTAAACAACATACAAACAAAACCAGCCATCATCGATGTTTACTTTATATCATTGCCAGAAGTAACGAGCGTCAGGGAGGTAAAAAGCTTTTTTATATAGTGCGGAATTATAGAATGAGAGCTAGCTAGCCAAAATTTTAGTCCAATCAACTCACTTTTTATGTTTTAAATCAAATTACCCGCCACCTCCTACACACACAATACCAACACAAAAACATAAACGAACTCCTCCGATCCCTAAACAACGGAACAAAAGTTACACACACACACACACACACACACACACACACACAATAACCTTATTAGGGATTAATTAAGGTAGAATTGTCGCCGATGAACTTCCCTGCTGGTTTGAAATAACTCCTTTAGTGCAACTTGAACCACCCGAAGCTGTGTATTTGCTTTCTTCATCTCCTATTCTGTGAATATTTCTTTTCCACAAGAGGGATTTTATGTAGTTTAAAATTCTTGAAGAACTAGAAAAACTTAGGAAAATAAAAAGACCTTGCAAAGATGTCAGAAATGTAACCACAAACGAAAAAACTGAAATCTGTGAAAAACTATCCAGCACCTGAAGTATCCATACTGTTCCAGTCAGACTGAATAGTTTGATTGAAATTAGGAGCTCCGATTTGTTCTCTTTAGATTTTCTGATGTTTTGAGCAAATTTGATATTAAGAAGAGTAAGAATAAACAAGACAGAATTAACTGTACATGTGACACTTAAAGGAACAACAAAAGTGGCGATGTTTTGTATGAGGTTTTCAACGAAACACAAGTATTTCCCATATCCAATGTTCCCTTGAAAAGCAAACGTGGAAATTATATTAGCACCAACAATTACAAAGGGAATAAAGTAACAAAAGAAAACGTAAAAAGTAAACATTGCTTTTATATTTTGGCCATTAATTGCATCCTGTCTGTACGAAGAAAAGGTCCTAAACATATGAAGAGAGCAGATAAAAAGGCAACAACATAGGGTTAGCCAGAAATAGTGCAAAATTACACCTGTTATCTGACAAAGCAAGGTTGACCTTCGTAAAACGTTTGCCACTGTGTAAGTTATTTGCATACAGAAAAGAGAAAAGGTTGTGTTCATAATATTCAAACCTGGAAGTGTGCGTAATTCGGGAACTAAAATGTAAAGCACAAACAAGAACAACAAAGATATGATACTGATAATGTTTAAAACAGTTGTTAAGGTCTCTAGTTTGTCGACATAGCCGTTATAGAAAGCTTTTTTGTAAGGCTGGTTGGAGTGGACACAAACATGATAATTGTTTTCGAAATCTAACACAAATTCGCCAATGTAAAAGTTTTCCTTTGTCTTCTTTACGGTGATATGGCCGTTCAAGAAGTTGATTTTAACTTCGCTCCCGCCAACCATTCGCTGACGACAAAAAAGTAAATCACTTACATAAACAAAATTAGATGGATATGAAGAACCTAGAAAATTATATATGACAGCGACAAGTGACGCATATGCATCGGGTAGTACATTTTCTTGTGATTTCAGAGCTTTGCTGATATTGGAAAATCTTACACCTTTTAAATCGATTGAAATGTGTTCATCTCCTTGTGATGTAACTTTCACATACAATTTGGACGGTAAAGCTAAAAGATATTTCTCTACCTTATCCCTTTCAAAATGTTTAATATAAGACAAGCGAAAAAACAAATTCACTTGCAGTGTATAATGAAAGTGACCACCTCTAAATGCTGTTACAATAGGAAGTTTTGGTAAAAAGTTAAACCCATTAAAATAAATTGCACTGGCAATAGAAAAATTTTGGTGTAAATATTTTTCAACAGAATTACCAACTAAATTAAAAATCTTGCTCGTATCATTGCTTCCCGCAGTGACTTTGAGTTGACATAAAATAAACAATGCATAAGTAATTCCTTTTGGATGATGTATAACTGGTACACACTTTTCTCCAACCAAAATCTTCCCAGGATAGCAGATGTTGTCCATTGTCTGTAATAAGATAATTATATGATTTTAGACAAAGGTTCAAATAAGATATTCTGATCATACGCCGGTCCAACATTTTTACCCAGGGTGGGGCGTGGGGGGGGGGGGGGGCACACCAATTCCAAAATAATCAGACTCTGAATATCTAATAAGAAAAAAGGAACGATAAATGTGACAACAAATACATGTACATGTGAATTTAAGAACTTGTCCAAACCCGAACCGATTTCTTTGGTTAGGAGAAGTCGCTTATATAGAAATATATATATATATATATATATATATATATATATATATATATATATATATATATATATATATATATATATATATTCAATAAAATCTTTTTTCCTTGGTATAGGAGGTAAAATAGAATTAGAAAAATTGTGCGTAAATATTATCGACAGAATAGGAATTGCTTGGTTTCTTCAAGATAAATTTAACCATAAACGAAATTGAAATACTTTGACCAATTTTTAATTGCTATTCTGTCAATATGAATATAATTAATGACTACATAGAACCCCCACAAATTATTTGTGGGGAAAAGTGGACACATAGATGTTTGAAAACCGAAATACAACTCAAATTAACAATCGTAAATATTGGAATTTTAGCCTCTTCGTAATATAAATGTTTTATTTACTAGTATTTTATTTAACATAATATATTACCTCAACTTTTCTTTCCAGGAGTTTCTCATTTATATGTCTCTTTGGAATGAATAATTCTCTCATCAGGGGTAACTGATATACTTTGTCTGATCCGTACATCGGCTTGCAGTGGGTTCTAGAATGGGTTGTATTTTTCCTCAGTGCTTTATTTTCACCACAATGCGAACAAAATTGGTTTCTGAACGGATGAACAAATGGATGATTTCCAACGTCTGGTAAAGTCAAGCAAGCGTTTTTGAATCTCACATCCAAGATATTTGAATGATTACATGTTTTTATATCACCATTTTTGTTTGAATTACACATTTGACAAAATTCGTTTTTGAACCTACCAATAGGCATAAACGAATGTGGACTTGGATTTTCACACATCCATTTTACAACCCGGGCTTTTTCAACTCTTGGACAGTTCCACCTTGATATTGAAGTTTTGAGATCACATAAGACCAATTTGGATGCGTCGTACAATACACGACACTTTTGAGTCTTCGCTTGTTGAAGGAGTTGATCGAAATTCATGGCATAGACGAAATTGAATTGCGATTTGCAAATAATGTTGAAGTCGACAACGTTATAGGGATTGTGGAAAAGATTGTGATCTTTAATCGTGTAGTTCGTATTACAAAGAAAACAAAAAATATTTCTGTAAGTTATATTTTTTGACAAGATTAGAATATCATAATTATTGGAATTTTCTTCGCACAGTCCTTTGATTCTTTTGTACTCATTGGTAGATTTCTGATTCATGTTATTTTCGTAGCACCTTGAGACAACAAGAATGCTTCCACCTCTTTGAGTTTTAGAGAATGGGGATACTCGGTCGATGCATTCCACTGGATGCAGCAATGCTGTGTCAATGCAACAATTGCATCTTCCAAGAAATAGGCAGGAATATGAGCAATCACATTGTCGTTCTGTAGTGAGATTTCGAACACTCTCTGATAACAGATCCTGTCTACAAAGACGGCGAGGGTTAATTGCTACAATTGTGTCCAAAAGCTGACCAAAGCTAACACTATTATTATTTTCCATATTTTTAAATGGAAAATGAATGTCATTCCTGTTAGAATCTCTTATCGTTTTAAGAATAGTATCACTACTAAAGGTTGTGTTGAAAAACTTTAAGAATTGTTCCTTCTTATCAGAAGTATAAAGTTCCCGTGCAATTGTTGAAAAGTCAGAAAAGTGATAACGTAAGAACTCTTTGCATTCACTACCATAGCATCGCCGAGAGCCAAAACCATCCAGGTTCCTTAGAGGAGTGTTACACTGGAAACAGTAGAAATTTTTATAGGGATACGTCATGGCTGAAATAGAACTTTGCTGACATTTTTGGACTGTTTTGTTGTTTTGTGAAGAACAGGAGCCTATGATGGGTCCAGGTCTCTTTAACTCTTTTAATTTGCACAAATAGCAGAATATATTTCTATAAAGTCTGAATTGATTGACATATGAAGATGAACAAGCAGTGTCTAAATCTTTATCATCCGGACAAGATTGAATGCGATACCTCTCTGGATTTAAAAATTTTGGATGGATAATTTCCTCCATACTAGTTGGCGGAGAATATACAACATTTGTTCTGTGAGCTTTAGACAAGAATTGTAGTTGTTGATAAGATTCAATGAAGTTGATGAAATTTAGTATAACTCCGTAATGATCTAGCGAAATGCCCCATGTTACTAAATTGAGTTCTTTTTCTCCATGACAATATGCGCAGAAAACATTTCGATAAGAATGATTACTAACAAGAGAGCTGACCGGAATATTAAAATCAAAATCATCAGAAGCATTTTCACATTTTTGCGATTCTTCTTCTGTAGAAAACTTAGGACATGTCGTGATTATCTCGTACTGTGGCTTGATAGTTAATTTTGATATTTTTTCTATATGGATGTGAGGAGTATCTAATATAGCCAATGATCTTTGAAAAAATTTATCAGGACAACAATTCAATTCTTGAAAGCAAGACTCTTCACACGAACATGGCTGACAACGAGAAAGTATCAAGTGAGGTTCATAATTTGTTATACCTGGCCAATCAAAGCACATGTCCCTCTCTCCGCAGGCTTCGATATAAATTGTCATCAGCCGGGAAATATTGAATCCAGAAGATTGACAAATGAAAAATAGACAGAAAGCAGCTGATTTGAACATTTTCCTTCAATATCTTTATTTCACGTTGAAATCTGTAATAATGAAGAACATGTTTTGTCACTTTGAATCTTAAAACAGTTTATAATTTCTATCATGAAAGTTATCATCAAATGAGACTCATATTACTGGTCGAAACAATGCAAATGTAAAAGTCAGTGGAGACAATCACTGAAAAATGATCCGATTTTTTTAAACGATGAGAAAAAAAAGACCGATGTCCTGGACTTTTGATTGTTTTTTCGTTGAAGCGGGTCACTTTGAGCTTAAAATGAGGAAGAACATAAATTGGATTTAAAAAGATACAAAATATGTGGAATTTTGGGTCAAGATTGAGCATATTATGTTTTCATTTCCTTTTTATTTTGTTTTCATTATGTGTTTGTTGCTATTTTGTGTCTCTCATTTATGTTATTGTATCGTTTATTTAACTTTCCTTTCATAACTGAACTATGCCGGTGTAAAGACGAATAATGACCCCATAGAATAATGACCGGGGGTCGTTTTTCGCCGTCGAAAAATGACCCCCGGTCATTATTCGATGGCGAAAAATGACCCTTTTGCCCTTAGAAAATGTGTCATCGCCCTAAAAATCTGCATACCCTACGTGAATAAAAATGACCCCTGTAGAATAATGACCCCTTGTGGATTAAAAGTTGAAATTTTTTTAGGGGGCAAAAAAAAATTAGATTAAGAGACCTATTGGCCAAAATGCTCACCTGAACTAAATTAAATCGAAAATACGTTGATCTCATTACATTATACAAGTTTGTTTTTCGATGGTGGAAAATCATCGTACTGACAGAAAACCCCCAGCAATAATTGTTTTATTATATGATTCAACGATTGAATTGATACAAACTGATTAAGCAGACATGTCAAGTTTCTTGTTAACATTTGCTCAAGTCCTAGTCAAACAGTGAGAGAATTGGAGTTAATATAAACATAACCAGTATATATTTTGCATTTGAAATCTATTTTGGTGCACTCAAGGAGAAGAGATTTTTTAACTTTAAATAAGAGGGGGTGGTTACAAGACTTTCAATGAACATTTTCAAGCTACACATTGCTAAAATTTACATTCGGAAAAAGTGGGGGTGGGGGACAATCCCTCCCCCTTCTCCGATTCTCTGTGCCTGAATATTATGTTCACTTGAGTGGAATTCGGTTGCAGGTGAAATAACTTTTCAGAATTGTTTTCAATCTATTTTCAGTTCAATGTAGGAAAAATAAATCCTTATGTTCACCTGGAAGGTCAATAAAATGGTCTGCCTTTAATGATGAATTGAAAACAATAATCTGCTTCAATTTACACGATATTGAAATGTTTTCATATTGATTTGACAAATGTATCACTGATTTAAAATAGATTTAAAAAACTATTCCTCTTGCTCTACGTATGAACAATTTCTAAGACGAGGTTAGTTATTGACAAACAAGTTGATGAAACAAGAATATCAGCAGTCTCGTTTAAAGTCGTCATTTCGCAAGTTCTATGGTCGATACAATGACCTTGTCAGCAAATACAATTTTTCATTAAGCCAAATGCTGACTGACGTTTTTTATACTAATTGTTAGGCCATTATTTACACATTGAATGAATTTTTCCGTTATTTCCCGATCAAGACAAGGAGCACACGGCTGGTGTGACTGGTTGGCAGGGGATGCTCACTCCTCCATGGCACCTGATCCCTCCTCTGATGTTTTAGAGGTCCGTGTTTGCTCTGCTCCATTTGTATTGTTTAATGAACTTTTGAGCTTTAATACTGTTCGTTATCTCCATATATTTCATGTATGTATCCTATTCTCAGACGACCATGTTAACAGACTTGAATGTACATTATACTGGGATTCTTCTTTATTACTTTTATATATTTGAAAAGAAATTCCCACAGACCACTGTTTATAAATAAAATTGAATGCACATTATACCATTGTATGTATTTCAGACATGCAGAAATTTTATGTCCTTATGTTTGCCACGTCTGCTTCATATTTGGACGTTCTACGGACTATAGACGATAAAGACCAACTAACAACTAAATTGTCTGACAAACGGAATGACTTCAGCTTTTTCCATCGTCAACTTTCCTTATTAATGTAGTAATATTTCGCTATCATTTGCGTATGATGTTAACGTCTACCAACTTATTCGATGCTCAAGAGCACGATTACTTTTTGAATCGAGGCAGGCTACTGACAGATACATGTAACAACCTCGTTTAAAGTCGGCATTTCGTAAATTCAATGGTCGTATCAATGACCCCGTCAACAAATATAACCTATAATTGGGTCAATTGTTTGGCCTATGTTTTTATACTAAAATCGACAATGGAATGTTCAGGCCTCTAGGTGACCTCTAAAATTTAGGCGCCAGCTGGCTCCTAATAAAAATAATTTAGTCGTCAATGCAAATTTTTAGTCGCCAGAAAATTTTTTGGGGTGCAAATTTAGAAACAGATATTTAAGTCAATATATGGGGGCATGTCAATTGCTAACTTTTAAACTTCTTCTTTGCTCTTTATGAAAAAAAAATGTTGAAAATGTTTATAGTTGAGTAATTTGACGATAACCAACTCAGTTTAAAATGGTCGCCAATTTGGCGACTTAGAAAAAAGTTTTCGGCGCCAATCAAAATTTTTAGGCGACAAGGCGACTAAATTAGTCGCCAATAAGAGCCCTGATGTTGAATACCTGATTTATTAATAGGGCTCACGGTGGGTGTGACAGGTCAACAGAAGATGCTCACTCTTTCTAGGCACCTGATCCAATCTCTGCAATTTTCGGGGGTCCTTTTTTATGCCCTGTTAACAGAATTGTATTGTTTGTGGATATTTAAAAATCATCACTGTTCGTTATCTTCACCTTTTTATCATTAGGAAATATATCCATAGTATGTCGTTAGCACGAGATATTATGTCATTCGTTATACTTTCTACCTCATTTGCACGAATTTTTATGTCATTTAAAAATATATTGTAAGCTACCCAAGGGGTGGCTAGTATTTCTGAATCCTCAGCATGTATACAGGTCATTGCTTCATCATCTAAATATATCATCTATTTACCAGGATGCGCCAATTTAGTTTGCTCTCATGTAAAATAGACCAGGCTCCTCTCTCTGTAGATACTTGGTGGAATAATACTTAAGATGATGATCAGTCATACTTATCATTTATTGTACGTACAGCATCTCATTATCATAACAATATAGGCAATACTCATATAACAACATGAGAAAACATAGCTGATTCTTCAGAAACACAAGTTTAGGTCGTCCAATGTGGTAGGAGATTTCTAACTAGGCTAATTACGTGTAATTTACATTATAAGTATCTCACCGTCTTTGCTTTCTTCTTTATCTTTTTTTAAATGATGCCGCCGTACAACTAGCTGAAATCTGTCGTAACGTAGTACGCGCTTGCTTATATAACCTCCCATCCCCTGTCACATGACTCAAATTATCCAATGAAAATATGCCGTACGAACTATCAACCAATCAACAGCTTGTACGGGAAGCTGAGTTCCCACACAGAACTATTTTTGCAACACAAGCTGCCGTACAATATCGTAACAAATATAACAACGTAAAATTAACAACTCGAAATAGAATACATAACATAAACTTGACTAGACGAATAAATTAATACCTTCAATGTTCATAAAACATCCCTAGGCTGTACAATAGGTACTGAACAATGTAGCGTATGAATATCGTAACTACCAACGATAGCGTAAACAAATGTAGTTCCGATTAAGCTGACTGATAATAAAGTTAATGCTGACAAAAAAGAACTACTTATAGCCTCAAAATACACAACAACTCAAATTAAAATGTAGAATCTGATCCAATACTCATAACTTGAATAAGAGATTACTATAGTAAATATGTCACTAAACCGAAAGTGACGATCCGAGTAAAGTATGATGGCTACCAAAACATGAAATGTAAAATCCACCCTCTTATCCCAGATATTATAAATCCTACGACTTTACATGAAGCAACAACAGGTAAAATATGATGATAATAGCTATTACCACAATCGTATCAAGATAGGCTGACATATTATTTTCAATAAAATCGTAAACGAACAACTTTTCTGGCAGGCACATGATGAACATAGATTTAACAAGTATGAGAACTGAACGACCACATAATATTACGTATAAAATAAAGTGATATATTACAATATATTACACTATATATAAATATTATATTGCATAACCTTCCGTATTTATTTCCGAAAACTTATTCATTTTTTCCCTTAACTTTTTAAAAAAAAGTTGATCGTACTCAAAGCATGCTGGATACCTTGTGAGGACATGTTTACCACAGAAAAGCCAGAACATCCCGCTTGTCTGTTATTTAGCTATGAATGTCTATAATCGGTCAAATATCTAACAATGAATATCTAAATATGAAACAAATGGAAGGCAGTCATAAAGGGAGATTACGTTAAGAGTTATAACTAAAAGTAGCCATTTTGCGATTTTCAAAATGTGCTGAGAACACAATAGGCTTAAAAGATAGAAATATGCATGTAAATGTAATGCTGTTTTATTGCATTTTAATTGCGCGTTCGTCCAGTGTTGGTCAAAAAGGGCATAAAGAAGAATTAAGCATTGAGATTCAACCCTTGGCATCAATCACCTGTTACAAATTTTCTATCAGGCCAAAATAAAAAATAGGTTTGTTTCCCCTAACGCGACCGACCCACTTAAATCGTGCCGACTGAAAAGTTTTTTTAATAAGATTATTCAAATATTTATTTTTTATTGTTTATCAACTTTATAAAATACAATTTCATCAAAATTCGTTTTTTATCAGAATGGCGGCTTTTGGTTTACTCTCATTTGGCGCCCACAACATGTGGCCACAGAGGGTTATTTAGTGTTATAAAACAACGGCGATGTATCAATCTTGATATACATCTTTAACTTATTAGAATCCTACACTCTTGAAACATTTCGTGAATTAAATATACCATGACTAAGGAGTGTTAACATGGCATTTACAAATGTGTCTTCTAAAATTAACGTACGTAGTGGGCATGACAAAGCCTGCCTCATGAGCAGATGAGGGGCCCACTTTGTGTATTCATATCAATAAATTTCACTGCATTTCATTCGTTTCGATCTAAAAAACACTTCATGTGTGATTCTATTTTTACTATATAGGACCATAGGATTTGTAAATTTATCTTTGTATAATTATTTCATCTTGATAAATATAATTCGGATGTCGTTTCTTCATTCCTTTTATTTATGGGGTAAACTTCGTAACTATAATATTAGATATAACTTTAATCATTTTAGATATGGTTTGGTTGAATTAAATATTGTCTATACAGGTACTGTCTTTTCAAATAGTGTTAAAATCTTTAAAGTTGGCTTATGGTACGGCTTCCTGAGACGTCCAGTGTATTTTTCTTTTCTTTAGTTGGGCCATTGAAAATAGGTTGTTTCTTTGCTTTAAAATACCTTTAAAAATTGCTGGGTCGACAACATTTGAACACCTGCCTGGTGGAGGGCTTCTAATTTAGACTTTTTCTCGGCACGTATGGCCATTGATCATAAAGCATCAGTAAGGGATCTTTATCGTGCCAACATCTACATGTATACTGTGACACTGCATGGGCCTACGTTTTTTTTTTTGTTTTTTGTTTTTTTTTTTTTTTGTTGTAAAAATTCAATTTCAATAAATTTACGCTGGCCTGAGATATTTCATAAGTTCAAATGAATAATATTTGTGAATTAATTTACCATACATGTTGCTTTTAAATTTCATTTGTATGATATTAGGTTTAAAATCGGTTTCTTTTGTTCTTTCTTATTTATAGATATATTATTCAATTTTCAGAATGTATTTTCAAAACTGTTGTCATAAAAAAAAATAATTTACCTACCTACCTACTCAACTTGAAATTTTAGGGTCGGGTTAGGGGAAACAAAGATAATTTTAATGATGGCCTCACTCTGTTGGAAAGGGAGTCATTTTTCAACGGGGGTCAATTTTTCATAGGACGCGCACATAAAAAAAAAAGACCCCTAGGGCTCTTTTTCTACAAAAAATTGATTTTTTCTACGGCTGGGGGTCATTTTTTGTCGTTGAAAAATGACCCCCGGTCATTATTCTATGGGGGTCTTTATTCGTCTTTACACCGGCTTTTTGTGTACTGTAACTCATTTACCACTTATTGCTTATGTGATTGTACGAAATAAGCTTGAAATTTTGTGTCATAATCGAGTTTTACCCCTCCCCAATACTAGTTGGCATCCCCAATTGCCAATTAGCTACTGCACGTTTGTCAAAGATGTATGAGCTGGCGAAAAGTTGTCAAACTTTATCAATATTTCTTCATTTCTTCTGTGTCCATGGTTCTTTACTTTGAAATGATTCCAAAATCTTGGATAACCAAGTATACCCGTAAATAATTTCTAAACATCACATTTGTCATATAACATTGACCTATTGAAGACCTGCTTTAATCAATTTGAAAAATGAAATCATGTCACAAGAGTTGAACCTTTTAAACATAAAATCATTAAAGTAATTACACGGGGTTGTGTTGGGATTTTCTTTTAATTTGAAGGAGGAATTTGTTTACTAAAAACCATACAGCAGATACATTTGTTTAAAGTGTACCGGAAACAATTATATTCCTGTGTACTTTATGCATGTATTATTTTTCCATTTACCATAGAGAAAAAAGAAGACGTATATTAAAGAAAGAAGAAGGACGTATTTGGTGTACATTCTGCAGGAATCATTAATACGAATCATTCAAATTTAAAATGTCCAAGTAAAAGCAAGCAATTTGGTCAGCTGACCACAGCTGTGCAGACTTTACGAAGGTACGCAGATAGGAAATGTTACATTACATTGAAATACCTTAAGCTTGTCAAAATATGATTGTTATAGATAAGTTTAAGTCTAAAATTTAATGTAATATATGTTTTTGAATATTGTTCTCAACTCCGCAGTTTTACCTGAAGCTTAGATTATTGGTAATAATTTGCCTATTTAAAAAAAGGGGGGACGCCAAGCCCCAGAAAATCAAAAACCCATCTTTTTACTTAACGGCATATTAAAATATTTACATCTATTTTACCTAAACGATTAAATAATTATCCTGAATAATACAATATACTGAACGAAAATCAATGGGTTTTTTTAATCAAATTATTCTATAATAGATAATATTTTCCCCTTGAAATCATTAATTGAGTTATCCACTCTATTGAAAAAGAAAAATGCATTGTGCGTTTATAGATTTTAAAACTGCCTTTGACAATGTATGGAGAATAGGATTATGCCAAAAACCTTTTCAAAATGGTATTGCTGGAAAATGTTTTGATGTGATGGTGAAAATTTACTCTGAAAGGAAATCGAGAATAACTGTTAATGATATGGTTACTGAATACTTTCAGTGCAGAATAGGTGTAAGACAAGGGGAAAACCTATCAACATTTTATCTGCTTTATTCTAAATTATGTAGAATCTTTTTTTTTAATTACATAAAATAACATTGGTGTTTCAACAATATCATATAAGACTGAACAAAAACTTGGTATGTAGTTAAAGATGTTGGTTATTTTGCAGATGATGCAGTTTTACTCTTAGAATCACCTGTATGTAATAGACGGTCTGAGAAGATTTTTAAAATTTTATTTTTTTAAGAAAAACATCGTTGTTTAACCCTCCAATTGCCACCAGAATAAAACTGAACTCTTACACCTAATTGCATATCGACAGGAAACAACAAATCAGATTCCAAAAAATGACTTACCTTATTAGAGTTGTTTAAAATGTGAGAGGAGATTAAGGAAGAAAATAGTGTAATAGATAAACAGAGAGATCGACTAGGGGAACAATATTCCCTCACTTTCTTCAGAAAGTGTGGGCATAGTTTAAAAATTTGATAAAGTGTAAAAAGTGGTTTTGAGAGATTGCTTTCGTGTATAAAAAGGCGTTTTCAATTCTTGGCCCCAAATATTGGTTTCCCGGATGAAAATGAAAATCCGGAAATATTAGTGCATATCTACAGGACACCAATCTTATTTCCAAAAGACAATTTGGCTACTGCGTAAAATGTAAGAGAAGTTTTATAACCACATTTTGTAGAAGAACGTTTTTCAATCCTCAGTTGACCCAGAGAATGAAAATGAAAATCCCTAAACCTTATTATACATCTACAGGACACAACCAATTATATTCCAAAAGATGATTTGGCTACCGCTAAATATGTAAGAGGAGTTTGAAAAAGAATATGACTAATGGACGGTCCGGGATAACAACAATTATATTGTATCCATGCTTTATTTTGAAGTGCAGGTATAATTACGAAACACACTTTTGATTTAGAAATTTCTGATATGGAAACCATTGTGAAAAGCCTCCATGACTATGATTGCAGTAGATCCACTTAAAAATGGTTTGCAGATCCTTTTACTAAAAAGTAGAACAAGAGGCCCATGGGCCACAACGCTCACCTGAGTAACTTTCGCCCTGCTGTCTTCACCAGACCCCCCCCCCCCTTGTAATGTCTATTAGAGCCCCACCCTTTTTTGATTTGAACAATTTAGAATCTTCACTATCCCAGGATGCTTCCACATAAGTTTCAGCTTTTCGGGCCCAGTAGTTCCTGAGAAGAAGATTTTTAAAGATTTTCCCTATATATTTTAATGTAAAACTTGGATTCCCTATTGTGGCCTCACCCTACCCCTCCCCCGGGGCATTATTTGAACAATTTAGAATCAACACTATCACAGGATGCTTCCATACAATTTTAAGCCTTTCTGGTCCAGTAGATTTTTTAAAGATTTTTTTTTCTATATATTTCAATGTAAATCTTGGATTCCCTATTGTGGCCCCACCTTACCGCCGGGGGTCATTGTTTGAACAATTTAGAATCTACACTACCTTAGGATGCTTCCATATAAGTTTCAGCTTTTCTGGCCCTGTGGTTCTTGAGAAGATTTTTTAATGACCCCACCTTATTTTTGTCTTTTCTTGATTATCTCCTCTTGTAAGGGGGCTAGGCCCTTCATTTTAACAATTTAAACTTCCCTTCGACCCAATCATGCTTTGTACCAACTTTGGTTAAATTTGGCTCAGTGGTTCTTGAGAAGAATTGAAAATGTGAAAAGTTTACGGACGGACGGACAGACGGACGACGGACAACGGGTGATCAGAAAAGCTAACTTGAGCTTTCAGCTCAGGTGAGCTAAAAAGCGTGTGGTCATGCTGAGGAAAATTAAAATATTTATTCAAACTGGACATGTAACAAACTCAGAAAGTAGCTTAAAAATCGCATTGAAAAAAATCCAAAAACTTTTCAAAAAACTTCTAAATCACAAATCAAACACATGTCATATGTCCATAATGTAAATAAATCCTTAGTCCCATCAACGTAACCAATCATTTTGCCCGGAAACCACCTTTAATTAAGTACTAGAAATTACTTTTTTGGAGAGAGCGACTGTATAGAACACTGCCATAAATCAAGGGGAACAACTCTTGCGAAAAAATACGAAATCTATTGCATAATGTAAGGTGATGAAATTAGCTAATGGATGGATAGATTTGTCTTTGAGATGCAAAAAGGTGAAACTGAATACAGTCTGATTAAAATCAGATCCTTTGATCCGCTCACATAGATCGCTACACAATTAGCGATCTATGTGAGCGGATCAAAGGATCTGATTTTAATCAGATTGAAACTGAATAGCTCCCAAAAATATTTATTTCACATTTTTTGATCTTCTCAGACGCTTGTGTGACCAATGAATATACGACAAAAACTTTCTGGATGAGAAAAATTGCAACATTGTTATATTTTGGGGAGTAGTTGATGCTAAATGCTAATTTAGAGCCCAAGCCAAGTTCTAAAGAAGGAAAATTAATTTCGGAAAACAAACAAGGATTTTTTTTTTTTTTTTTTTTCGGGGCTGTGACCAAAAAAAAAAAATGAAAAAACATAGTGACTCCATATTCTCGCAAAAGGTTATTTTATGCTCAGAAATATTCAAAATGGATTTGGCGCCAGACTGAAAATGTATATAAGTATAAAGGTGTTACATTTTCTACTGGTGTTGAAGGTGTTGATATTTTCAACTGTAATATATTTTTTTTTAAAAAAGCATTCACATTGGTCAAATGGTTTCACCATTTTTAAAATCGACTATTTGTTTAATAGCATTAAGCATTTTCCACGATTTTTAAGAAGAAAAGCTTTAAACATGTATTCAAATCTTTTAATGAATATTTTAAAATTTTTAGGATCGATCACAGTTAAAATGTTGAAGGAGTAACTCTCTCTATAAGGAATTTAAATAAAATAAGCAAAATACTTCTTAAAATCTTTATTAAAAGTCCATGGCTTAAAGCTTCGATAGAAATTCAACACATGCGTTTTTTTTCCCTAAAGTTGCAGCATTTTTTCTAACACAGACTTCAAGGCGTTGGACTCAGTTTTCAACATTGAAGAATGACCTCTAATTAGAATAAATTTTCTGTACCTATTTACAAATGATTATCATCTTGCAACACATTTGTTTCGTAGACTATGTTTCTCCTTATAAATGTTTGCTTCTTATCAAGCATTTTTAAGTAAAGATAATGTGAGCGAGCTCACAAAATAATACCCTAAGAATTTTTTTTAAAGTGTGCGCATTCAAATTCTGTAAATGTGACCTCGAACTTGTCAAACAGACCTTGTTTTTAAAAAATGACACACCCTCTTGTCTTTAGTAATCTTTCGATGAAATATGGACATGCAATGTTTCTTCATTAGAAAAACGTAGACCTGTCATGAATTTTACACTTTTTATACCAGTGACCTTGAACTTGCCGGAATGACCTTGGGTCAAGGTCGCGACACACCCTAAGGTCTTAAACAATTTCTGTACCAAGTATGCGCTTCGAATGATTCTTCATTACAAAGTGCCGGAATGACCTTGGGTGAAGGTCATAATACACCCTTGGATCATAAGCAATATCTGTATCAAGTTTAAGCTTCCAGTGATTCTCCATTACAAAGTCAAAGTTATACATGTTGACAGGACAATAATTTTATACTTTTTCTGCCAGTGACCTTGAAAATGTCGGAATGACCTTGCGTCAAGGTCATGAAAAACCCTTGGATCATATTAAGCAATCTCTATACCAAGTATGAATTTCCAGTGATTCTCCATTACAAAGTTATAACCCGGATAAGATTGCACGGACAGACGGACGGACGAACATATCCTCAAACTTTGTTTTCGAAGAGGGATATAATTACGTTCATATTACTTTCATAAAACCATTTGTTATGAGACTTATGCTAGTGTGATTGTTGATTCTGCCAAAATCGGAAGCCACAAGCAATAATTCTGAATAAAATTGTATAAGTATTAATTCAATATGACATAGAAGGTAAAAAGCTTCAAAATACTTTTAAACCAACATATTTTGGTTCTTACCTCTTAGGTACTCACGTCTTATGAATATACACCATATTTAGGCCAAAAATATCTTTCGTATCTGACTTTATAAGTACTTTGAATTCAATTACACGACGCATGTGAAGTAAGAGAATTCTTTTCCAGATTATATCCTGACTGGTGGCTTATGAAGCATGATTTTTAAATCATTATTTGTTCGATGCAGTTGCCATTTAACGGATTTTAAGACAAATTAGGCAGATTTGTATTTTCTCCTAATGCGATTTAAAAATGATTATTCTCCGAAAAAATATGGGAATGGGAAAAAGATGTGAAAATAATAAACACTTGAAAGTCTAAATTCTTTTTATCCGATTAAAATAAGCTTTTAATGACACTTTAGTGTCGTCCTAAAAATTATAACAATCTTTCTCAATTTTATAACATAGTATACTAAGCATTTATCGCCCGCATGTCACAGTTGTTAGAGCTGTTTTGTTCTAGAGTCGCGGAGTACGCCAAGGACTTGATTTCTTATCAACTGGATTCAAATCCAACTGCGAGAATGGATACCTGTACTTCGGATGGAACCATATTAACCGAGGTCCCGTATTGCAATAGGTGCTGATACGAAAGCATGCATTATTGCTCAAAAGCTACACGTACCAAGTACAGTCCTTCACCAGTAGTGGCGTCCCAGCATGACTGAAAATTTGTCGAAGTTACATAAACCAAAGCAAACAAACAAACATTAAGCAGTTAAAGAACTTTTCAATCAGTATAAGCAGCAAACAGGATATAAAAATACAAGTTGCCTTTTGCTTTATGATATAATAATGTAGGTTTGAGTTGAATAGCATGTTTCTTCTCTGATTATGGTTTTCTTGCTAAGATAGTCCTAAATATCTGACGTTTTCCAGTTGTTTTTCACGATATTGGTATTTGACATGCCAGGAATTGAAAACGTCAGAACCGGTGCCATTATGCATATGAAAAGTGGAAATTCGCCGCCTCCAAACTGAGGAGGCATTTTCGGGTCGATTTTCGATACATGCGTACCGAATTAAATGTCGAACCCACATCTTATCAACAGTACAATGCTTCTAGTTCTTATATATAACTAATATCGCTTTAAATTTATTGTTCCTTTGTTATAAAAAGTGTTTGGTGAAAACGTTTTATCAAAATGTCTCGGTTTGTTCAGATTTCGTGTATTTTGAAATCTCATGAGACTTGTATCGAAATGTGGATTGGTATTTCCTTTTAAGCAATACTGGTGAGAACTAGAAGCATTGTGCTATTGATAAGTTGTGAGTTTGACATTTAATTCGATTTGCAAGTTTCGAAAATCGAATTTCTATTGCACGTTTATGTGTACTTAATCTAATTCTACTAAGTGAAGATCTCTCAGATCTTTTTCTGAGTAAATCAACATATGAACTTCTTTTTCTTAATTGTGTATAATTTTTTTTTTTATAGAATTCAAGTTTTTCTGAACCAAAGATTTTTGATGCTCTTGAGTGCACTGGTCAATGATTCTTTGTTTTATGTTGGGTAAAAGGTGTTGAATGGAATTTTTATATTTTTTAATGTTTGAAAATCCCAGATTATCTAGAGCAGAAAATAATTTCTTAGTCCAAGAATTGCAGTTACTATAGTGGATTAAATTGGTAATTAGTTTAAAAGCCAAAGAAAAGTTTTCAGGTGATTCTAATATTTAATACTTGAGCATGAAATTTTAGACCAAAGTGGTAGCCTCTTTTAAAAGTTCTGCTAGACAACCAGCATTGGATGTTTTGCAATGCACTCCAAGGATCTTTAATAAATTTTAACTGAAATTTTTCTATATTTGAAATATTTTTGAATGAGAGATCCACTCCCCATGTTTCACTACAATAAAGAAGAACTGGAAGTACAATAGCATCAAAAAGTTTTTCTAAAAGCTTACATTGGTTATCAAAACCAATAATTCTTTTCATTTTAAAACATGCTTTTCTAGCTTTTTCAATAAACACAGCAGTTGCTAAATTAAACCTCCTATTACATTTCATCATTTATAAATAGACATAAAAGCTCTGAGACCCTCTCTTGATTATGTATCTGTTTAATCAATTACCTATATATGTACCTCCCTATTTTTATACAAGTTTTGGTTTATAGTCTAATTGCTGTTTTTTTTTTTATTTATAATTTTTTGGTATTCTTATTGATTTATTTGACAATAGACAATAATGTAATTGCTGTTTTTGTTTATTTATTTATTTTATTTTATTTTATTTATTTATTTATTTTTTTTTTTTTTTTGATATTCACATTCATTTATTTGTAATAGGCCCTACTCATTAAAATAAATGTATTTTCATGAATAAAGAAACAATTTTGTATGAATTAATAAAGAAAAAAAAGAAACTCTAATTTAGAGTCTAAAAAGAGACTCTACACAGGAAGTAAAAATATTTCCGGAAAGCGGTACATTTGATTAAAAATGAATATCCAGGATGATATGGAGTGGATTACTTGTGATTCTCCGGTCAATATTGCGGTTATAAAATACTGTAAGTCTATGTAAGGCATGCATTGAAAATTTAGCTTTCGGACGGATGAAAAGACATCCTGCTTATATTTCGAATTTCCTCACTATCGCACGTGTTTCTCGAATTTGCACGAAGATGAAATAAAAATGCGGAGAGAGAAAAAAAAATCATAAGAAAAATAGTTAAAGTTGAGCTTTATTTAATATAATGTGAAAGAAAAGTAGATGAATTTTGTTCACTGGGTGTGTTATGATTTGAATTGTGGAATGGTAGCTATGTTTATATATCACTATCAGTCATGAAGAACTTGTCAATGTGTAATTATAAAATGTTTATCTAGGTGACTGTTCCTAGAGTTAGCTAATTTAATTTACTTAATCGTGATTTTGAGAATTATTATTATAGATTTGCTCATAACCAATTACATTAAACTATGTTTATCAACAGAACACATTCATACATGTAATAAATTTTTGTCATTTTAACCATACTGTTAATTGGTGTTTAAAACGTCTTTCTTATGAGAATTGTAGCTATAGCTAATATCCATTGCTATCAGGGCCATCTTATAGAATTCTTGAGAATACTAATGTCCTGACTGTTATTGTTCCTACTTTCAATGAAGTCAGATGACACCCCACAGGCATTTGTTTCTGCAATCATTGTTTTAACCCATAGTATAATAATTATACTAGGGGTTAAAAAACTTATAACAGAAACAATTGCCTGTGTGACATCCATATAATTATACATGTATATGTAATCTTTATCATAAACAGGGGGAAAGAGAGATGAGAAACTGATTTTGCCATTGAATTCTTCAGTCAGTATCACCTTGAACCATGAAGAGGTAAGTCTAAACTTTGAATACATACATCAATTAATTAAATAATAATGATAATTTATTATTTTTGTTAAATATTATTTCATTTTTATAGCTGAGAGCCAGAACTACAGTTGCTATAAGCAGAAACTTCAACGAAGACAAGATGTGGTTAAATGGAAAGTATGCAGGTTTTATTCATTCTTTGAACAGGCACGTAGCTAGGCGTACTTGCCTATAGGCATACGCAAGTGCTTCCACATCATTTTCACAAATAATAATACTAAAACAAAAATTGAATCCCATCATAAATCAGGCAATACATTTTCTTCTTTATTGTTAATTTCATGATGAGGAAATAAGCATTTTAAACGTTGAAACTCAGATTATTTTTATGTAACTCTCTTTTCTGGATACTCAAAATTAAGTGTCAGAAATGCTGAAAACTTGCCAGCTTCCAGGGGCCCTCACCAGGGCTTTGCCCAGGACCCATTGGGGGCTTTAAGGCAGCCCCCAACCCCCTGTCTTGATTTGCTTCCAGTCATTAAACACTCCCTAGCTACACCCCTGTTGAATGTGGTATTTCTCTAAAGCTTAGGCATTTTTTTTGTGATAGTGTCTTCAAGAGGAAAAAAGATGAAAGTTTATTTGACTTATTAAAGGACCTGCAACATTCTTCTTGACATTCTATCATGACCTATCTGTATCATCATGATCATAGGCATATCTTATCAATCATGAATCCTGTCCTTTCGTGCTTATATCCTATCAGGGTTTTTTTTCCTCCATTTTTGTGCCATTTATCAGTAATTCCATCATATTTTGTGTTTATTGGATTTTCCTTCACCGTGTTTTGTGTTTACAAGGGGTGATCAAAAAGTTCACGAACTATCTCAATATTTACAAAACATAATTCAGATCAGAATGAAATTTGGCACACATATAGTCATACACATGTTCTATAAATAGCAGATGTTGTATAATGTTTTGCTGTGTGTTTGTGACGTCACAGTGTGAAAATGACGTCAATATGTAGGTGACTTGTGACAAAAAATGGTTGACTCAGTCATAATTGAGCAACGAACGACTGTAAAGTTTAATGTATATCTCAGAAATTCCTTTGCAGTAGAATATGATAATTTGTACAATGTTTATGAAGACAAAAGACTTACCAGAAGTTCAATCATTAATTGGATTTATTGTTTTAGTGAAGGCAGGGAGATGATTAAAGATGATGTTCGTTCTGTTGCCCAGCAAAAGCAAGCCGGTAAAAAGAGCTGTCCTTAATTTAGCAATTTGTTTTGAAAGATTGCCAAGTTACAATTAGAAAAATAGTTGAATATTTGAACAATACATGTAAATATAATTTATTATAAAACCCCTTAAATATCATTTACTTTAGACTTTAAACATATGAGATATGAAAAAAAGAAGGCGCCCATACTTTTTCCACATTGGATAAACGACGCTCCCAAGACAGAGGATTCAGGTTGTATGGTCACCATGCTAATTCTGGTAAGGGATATCCTTATCCACCCATCCTATTGCTGAGATTTGGCTATTTCTGACAGATGGTCTGTTCTTTTTAGAAAAAATAACTTGCATGGTAAGAAATATAAGACTCGGAAGAATCTCTTAGCTTCCGTGAACAGAGCCCTATGGAGCATGTCATGTGACTGCCTGGATCACGTGATTCGCACATGGGCAGAACAATCGCAGATGTGCATTAAAATCGGAGAAGACTACTTTAAAAAATAATGAACACTGAAACCTCATTTTATTTCTTTTAAGGAAGTAATTCAATTAGTTCACGAACTTTTTGATCACCCCTTGTATTTCATAAATTTTATGTTTCTCATTTTTAAAAAGTTCATGAAGATCTAAACTTAGACTTCTCAAACAGGCATATTTTATGATGTGCATATAAGCTTAGGTTTATTGGGAAGATTATTTATTGGTTTTTGCATTTATTCATTGGTCTATCAAGTAAATTGTTATTTAACTGTTATTTGTAGGTTTTGCATTCTGTAAATTTCTTTATATGGTTTTACTTTTATCTATTGTCTATCTTATCATATATCATGCACATATCTTGTTGAATCATGAGTGTATCCTATCCTACTGTGGGTACATGTATCCTGGGATCCTATCATGTATTATGTCAAGAATAACACAGCAGGTACTTTACCAAGTAGAAGATATATACAGTATATGAAAGTTATATCCTGTGAATAAATGCATGCCTTAATATAAAAAAAAAGTTTCATATTTTAAAAAAAATAATGATCAACAGTATACTGATTTGAAAGTACACCTTATTTTGAAAGACATATATTTTAATTGATACTTTTACCATATACATGTATTTTAATTTATTATGTATTCCTGAGAATTTGATAATATTTAGCATATTTTTCTGTATAATTTTTTTTTCAGGGAGCAATCCATGAAAAATGCCAGATTACAGTCTGTCATATCACAAAGTAAGAATGCATGTGCATCAGTACTTAATATTCAAATTTGAGAACAGCTTGAATATTTTTATTTATGTTATAATAAATGAATGCAGACCAGTTGTAACTCTTTAGTAAAAAGGCTGAGCAGAAAAAGGAAGACAGATTGTGATCAGCTGGATGAAAAGCTGCAATGGAAACTACACATTTGTTCAGAGAACAACTTCCCAACTGCTGCTGGGCTTGCATCCTCTGCAGCTGGGTATGCCTGTTTGGGTGAGTAGATTTTTGTGATCCAGGCTTTTGTTCATTAAACTGAGTACTTGTTACTGTTCAAGCAAAAGTTTATTACTTTTATTTCCAGTGTATGCTTTGTCTAAGCTGTATGGCATTAATGGAGATATATCCAAAATAGCTAGGTGAGGATTTATTTAGCAAAAACAAAATTAAGGAGAATAAAATAGAAAATAATTCATAACAGAACTTTATACCACTGAATTCTTTATTTTTTAACGATAAAATGTATCACTGAGGAATTTCCCATTAGATGCATATTAAATTTATTACTTGAATCTATATACATATGTAAACTTATACCTTCTATTTCCATCTAATATAAATGAAATGTTAATGTTATTTCAAAGCAGATTCAAACAAAAGATAATGTGTTAGTGATATAAATTTTGGAAATGCATTAATTCTCCTGCTTACCACACATTGATTTTCATGTAATCACAACATGAATTTGCATGAGACAGAAACAGTTTTAATGCCAGTTTAATTTATACACATTGTTCCCTATATCAAAGAGCAAAGATTTGTTTTATGTTAGAAATTTATGACTCTATATGAAATATCTGTAATTAAAGCGACCAATTTGTTTGTGTTCAGACTAGGCTCTGGCAGTGCCTGTCGCAGTTTGTATGGAGGCTTTGTCATCTGGAACAAAGGAGAATCGTCTGATGGGGAGGACTCAAAGGCAGAACAAATAGCCCCAGAAACACACTGGCCAGAGCTTAGGATACTTATACTAGTGGTGAGAGACAGCATCTCTTAAATCCCCTAAAAAATGTTTTTTGACATGGAAAAAAAACTGTCTTATATGACAATGTGAATACTGAGTTTGTCTATTTCATTTTCAACATTAGGGTACCAGCCAGTTACCCCAAAGATAAATATTCAAAGACAACTAAGTATAATCAACAGAAATTACTGTTGTTATTAAAATGGGGCCAAAAAATGCAAATAAAATGCTCATTTATCTATCTTTGTGTAACACAATGTCAAGAAATCTTTCAAGTGAATTGATAACAAATAGAGTGAAACATTTTAGGTTTCGGATCAAACTAAGCACACAGGAAGCACAGTGGGTATGCAGACAACTGTAGCAACATCAGAACTCCTGCAGCAACGATTACAAACTGTACCTCAGAAAGTCGACAAGATCAAACAAGCAATACTGAATAAAGACTTCCATTCATTTGCAGAAATAACAATGAAGGTATATGGTGTACATGCATCTTTCATTGTTTTAAAATTTTATTCATATGGATTCATGTATTTTTTCAAGTATGCTTTATAAAGAATATTGTGGAAAAAATGATCAGGGAAAAATGTTATAAGAAATTAATTTCAACTTCAAAGATTTGAAATATGTACATGTATATATGAATGAAAGTTTCTTGATAATTGAATCTGGAAATGCTGTTGATCTTTGTTCTCTTGAAATTAATATTTTGAGTACTCTTTCTTGTATGTATTTTATCCTCATGCAATATCTGGAATCCTTGGCTCCATCATGTTCAGGAAAGTGAGGTTTGACTGTACTTTGATCTTGTTGTACTGAATTTTTGTACTGATCCAGACTTAGAAACTTCTTTTTAACAACAGGACAGTAATCAGCTGCATGCTGTTTGCTTGGACACATATCCCCCCGTGTCCTATCTCAACGACACATCTCATCACATCATGCAGCTTGTTCATGCAATTAATGAAGACAATACCTCAAACATGGTAATATAAAGTTTTGATATTTTTTTTCTCATATAATGAAAGTAATTTAATATGATTTATATATCAACTAATGTTTGCTAGTCCAAGAATATGGAATGAAATGTTGAAAAAGATCTGAGTACTGTAGACATGTTTTTTTTTTTGGGGGGGGGGGGGGGGGGAGGGGGGTTAATTAACAATTAACACTATGTTCACGGTCACAGATTTTCTGCGGATTATGGTGTGCTTAAAGTATATTGCAGACATACAAAGGCAGTCCAAGAATTGAAAAGATATTGTGAGTCCACAGAATTATAACCCTGTTGAAAAACATACATTTTCTGTAAAATCAAAAAATTCAACATGCAGGAAAATTGTAATATAGCTGTTGAGAAATGCAAGGTTTTTAATGAGTTTCTTATTCTAAAACAGAATTGCTGTCCTTAGACATGAGAAGACTGGGAAAAAAAATCTTGTGTGCAAGCTTACTCAAAATGTGTAGTGACTAGTGTGTCCATGATCTTGTTGGTACCCCCCCCCCCCCACTCCAAATATTTCAAAAACTGCTAGGCTACACTTTATTGAACTGATAACATGAATTATTTTATAGTTTTAATTGGGGGTGGGGTTTGGGAGGAGATGAGGCATTACATGGGTCTAAATTTTGTATAGCTGCCATAGTTTTCAGTATTGTTGTCTGAGTGACTTAATTTTGTATGTCTTGCTTTTCTAGGTAGCTTACAGCTTTGATGCAGGTCCTAATGCCTTCTTATTCATGCAAGAAAAAGATGTCCCAACAATTATAAATATTCTTCGTTACTTCTATCCCAGTTCTGACCCCCACTTTCTTAGAGGATTACCAGTTCCAGAGAAGGATGATTATCATGTAAGCTACAGATGATAATCCATTTCAATTTTTTTTTTTTTTTGGCCATACATGTATACTCGGTAGTATTTAGTTTGACACTAGCAGCAAAAAAATTCTCTAAAGTATATTTCATTGAAACAAATAAAGTTTTTAAGAAGACAGCAACTGAAGTAAATTTAATCATCAGTTTTTAAATTATAGGTGGATTATACTACGTTCATTGAACTTAAAGTGGTTCCCAGGGCCCTTAAATTTGTCATCTACACAAAACCTGGACCAGAGCCAAGTGTGAAGGAAACGGATTGTGGACTTCTAGCCAGTGATGGCTTACCTAAACTTCATCAATGACAGGACCTGAACCATGAAGAGATTTTTGCAATACTCTATAACTCTTTTTATATGAAATATAATAAAATGAAAAACACTAAGCATTGTTCAGTACACATTAAAATTAAAAAACAGAGACCAGAATACATATTTAAATAAAGTACATTTCTTCATAATGACATCAGCCAGAGGAGAAAGATATGACCCCTACTGATTTTGAGAGCACAAGGTCAAAGATAAAAATAATCATGATATAAAAAGATTGAATCAGGGTTGTTCCTAAGACCCAGGGGTTGGGGAATTTCCATGCCTTTAGTGGCATGATCCCCCAGTTATTTTGGTATTCCCCCTCAATTTTCTGTTAGGGGAGGAACCCAAAACTCCCTTCTACCTATTAAATGTCCCATTATTTCCATTTTTTAGGGACAACCCTGTGAATGCTCAATATCTTGAGAACTCTTTGCTTGACTGACATCAAACTTTGTACTCTGGTACTCCCCAAGGAGT
Organism: Saccostrea echinata; assembly: GCF_033153115.1. NCBI lineage: Eukaryota > Metazoa > Mollusca > Bivalvia > Ostreida > Ostreidae > Saccostrea > Saccostrea echinata. The sequence continues at coordinate 2,805,033 of NW_026889765.1, forward strand.
AGATGACCACTGAAAAAAAGTGTATATTTATTGTGCATGAAAAAGTGCACTGTCTTTCTATTTATATCTCTGCATACTTAAGCTGCTAATTCAAAATTTTACTAACCATGTTCCTAGCATAGTCATTTACTACTTCCACAACCAAACATTCCCAAAAGCCATTGTTGATAGCCATTCTGGGCTTGAAATTGAGACCATCAAAAATTTTGCCTATTTATACTGCCATTTTGAATGGCAAGACAATTCGGTCCAAGGCATGACTTTTTAGTAGAAGTAGTGAAAGAATAATTTAGGAAGACATGGTGAGTAATATTTTGAGATGTACAGAGAAATAAATCAGGAAAAAGAGCACATTTTGTGTGCAATAAATATACACTTTTTGTCAATGGGTGGCACTGTAGCTCTCTGGCCATCCTGAATTTTTTCCAGACCAGCGAGCTAAGATCTGCAGCTATGGAACCCCCTAAAAAGTAGGTGATCTCTTGATTTTGAGGTCAATAGATCAAAGGTCAAATTACTATGGATAAATGAAGATTCTGTCTGCTCAATATCCTGGGAATCCTAAGCTTGACAGATCAAACTTTGAAAACACTCCTCCGATATCTCCTATGGAGTACTGCAAGTCGTTTTAATTCCATGGTGTTAAAATTTCACGATTTCTCAAAAAGTACTAATTGTGATGGTTCTAATTACATAATGCAAGAAATAAATTTAGATTTCGTTTAAGCATTTAAACGTTTTTAAAAAACTAATGATTTCATTCATGATGAATGTAATTTCACGGAAAAATGATGAATCGTGAACATAGTGAAATTAAAACCATCATGATTATTTGCCAATCTACAGTATGTGGCCCTATTGATTTTGAGATCAATACCATGAATATACTGAAGTGAGTTGGAAGTCCTAACCACCTTTTTTTAAAATATATTCAACCTCATTGTCTTTCATCCTTGGACAGCACGAAATTTTTCTTGCCCCATCAAGTATTGGATAACAAAGTTTGACTGAATAATTATTTTGTAAATAATATTTTAATATCTATAAAATCTTGGATACCTTAGGCTAGCTATGTAGGTGTATATTTAGTTAATTTGTTACTTTCCTTACCAGTATTTATTCTGTCGGTGACAAGCTTAGATATTTCATTTTCAAACATTCGATCTCCTTTGTTGGCTTTTTTAGTTACTTTTTAAATACTGTATACAGGATTATTTTCACCAAGTTATTTTTGCCCTATTACACCATCACCATCATCGCAAACCATGGCTAAAATATACAATCCTCTCCAATTCTGTAGGAGAGAGCTGTATGCAGACTCCGGACCGTGGCTTGAGACGATGCATCTTCGCTAGCCAAGAGTTCCTGATCCAGATCTGCCCTGCATTTACATGTAGCTCAGTTCAAAGCTCAGTTTCAAAGCTCATTATTCATGATATTTTATCAAACTTCATATACTGATGAGAGCTATTCAACTGCATCAACATTTTTGGACCTTGACCTTTCCTTTGACCTTGACCTCACTTGACCTCTTTAGAGTAGTGTTAAGCTCAATTTTAAAGAAATCATAAAAGATAGTGTAATCAAACTTCATAAACAGATACATTCTGATGTAAGCTATCTAACTGCATCAACATTTTTTTACCTTGACCCTTCCTTTGACCTCACTTTTCCTTAATTAGTGTTTAGCACAGTTTTAAAGAAACCATTCAAGATAGTGTAATCAAACTTCATATGCTGATACATACTGATATTTGCTTTTCAACTGCATCAAGAGTTTTGACCTTGACCTTTCCTTTGCCCTCACTTTTCTCAAATTAGTATTTAGCTCAATTGTATATAAACCATTCAGGATAGTGTTATCAAACTTCATATGTTGATACATACTGGAATTAGCTATTCAACTGCATCAACATTTTTTGACCTTGACCTTTCCTTTGACCTTGACCTCACTTTTCTTTAATTTATGTTTAGCTCAGTTTTAAAAAAACATTCATGATATTTTTATCAAACTTCATATGCTTATACATACTGATGTGAGCTTTTCAACTGCATCAACACTTTTTGACCTTGGTCTTTCCTTTGACCTTGACCTCACTTTTTTTAAAATCAGTGTTAGCTCAGTTTTAAAGGGGCCAACTGGGGTTTTAATTGCACAATACTTTGCGCAGCATAGTAAAATAAAGCATATTTACTCTTTTAAAGCAACTATTTTCACATAATTTTTAAAAATTAACAAATTTAGGAAATCTCAGGTTAAAAAATCTAATTACATTTTTAAATAACTGATTTTTAAAATGATTTTTCAAATGATGGGTAGATAGACATCGTAATAGTGTGTTTTTGACGTTATGAATAACCAAAGTTCTTTAAGCGGGGTCATTAATTATGCCATAAAATAAAAAGTATAAAATACATGCTCTTGAAATTTTAAACATAGGAAATTGATAATCTTACAATCATTTTTATTTTTTTTAATGTAAATCTGTGGTATCTGTCATGTTTTGTTGTACATGTACTCCATAAAAACAGGTAAATATCATGAATTTTGAGATGCCCCCTCTGGAAACCAGATGGTAGAATTTTGTGTTTCTTGCACAAAATGTACAATATAGTATTACCCATCAAATAATATAATTTGAGCAAAACGTCTACAGTAGCATTTGCAAAATTTGCTCTGAAGTGCGAAAAAATGGTATTTTCCTATAAAATCCTATAGTAAATGTACTTGTATTTTGAGATGGTCCCTAAAAAATAACTTGATGGTAGATTTTCACTAACCTTGGCATGTATACTTAAGTCAATGTAAGGTATATATGGTATAAAATTAAAGAATTTCTCTATAGTAGTTTTCACACAATAAAACCCCAGTCGGCTTCCTTAAATAAACCATTCAAGATATTTTTAAAAAACTTTATATGCTGATACCTACAGTGAGAACTATTCAACTGTATCAAAAACATTTGACCTTGCACTTTCCTGTGACCTTGATCTCACTTTTCTTTAATTTACATTTTGCTTAGTTTTAAAGAAACCATTTATGATATTTTATGTTAGCTTATGCAAGTTATACATAATTTTATGAGAATTCATCATCTATACCTGAAATTATAGAATTTCAATTTTAAAGAAACTATTCAAGACATTCTCATCAAACTTCATACACTAATACAAATTTTACTGTTGCATTACTAATATTCACTTTGCGGGGCATTCATGTCCTATGGACATATCTAGTTTGAATTTGCTCCATTTAAATTTACCCACTTGGAACAAGGACCAATGGTGCAAAAATAAAGTGGGGACAGAATTTAACCTGTGTACAGTAGATCCATTCATAATGAACATCCAATATTAAATGTAAGCTACCATGAGAAGAATGCAGCATGAAAAAAAAAGATTGTCATTCTTAAACATGTACATACAACCCTATGAAATGACCCCCAAACAAGATGATAAGTCAGTAAGATAATTAAATTTAATGTGTTACTCATTTAATTTCCCAATCTCTAAAATTATATGTACATTCAAATGAGAAAACACCAGAAAAAAATGTACTTGAAAGTTCATAGTATTGTCATCTTTGATAAAATCATATCCATTTCAGTCAATATCATAGGAAACTCCGGGCATTGGTCTTATCTTATTTCCAAAGAGATCTTGTTCGTAATGCCTTGGATTGCAAAACTGCACGGCTGTACCTGATGGCCAAGTTGGGACAGTTTTCTCATAACCACTGACGTGAATGAGCCCCATTAAAAAAGCCATTGGCCAGAAGATGTGCATCTTTTTGTATTTCTTCACTGTAAAATAAAAAGATTATTTGGATAATGGAGAGACAAAATATGATATTTTTCTTTCCACAAACAGCAGTTTGCAGAAAATAAGTACAAAGGTATGTCAATTTTAATATGTTTGTATATGTACTTTGATTGATTGATTGATTGATTGATTTTGTTTAATGCCGAGTCTGCAATATTTCAGCCATATTTCAGCGGTGAAAAGTTATGTTCAGGATTGAAAGATATTTTGGGTTTCTCTGGCGGCCCCCAGTGAGCCTACTCTTTTTTCGAGAACCAAAAAAACGATCTTTTACGTGCCAAGGGGGTTGTTATCCTTGACACGGGGCCCCATTTAACGTCCCATCCTATGTAGTTTGAAGACTTTTGTAGTTTGAAGACTTTTGCTAAGTGAATAGCTGACAACCTTCACATGATCAGAGTGAAGCTTTGGGAAGTGAGTCAGGCAAGGTAACCATCTAAGATTCTTATCTAGAATCTTATTTAGTTCAGAAATTATACATCTGACATACAGATTCAAAACAAATTCAAAACAAGATTCAAGTACCATAAGACTAAAGGACTATATTCGGTAATGATAAATATTTGCCCCCAAAATGAAACTCTGACGAAGAAACATATAATTACATTCTAAAACAGGGGGATATCTGCAGACTTCAAAGCACTGAATATTTTCATAAGCCTTGACACCATATGTTAGATAAGACATAAGGAAAATGGAGTAAATTCAAAAATTTCCATGATTTATACAGAAAAAGGTGTATATTATGTCTATATTTTGAGTAAAAGTTACCGAGCTCTGGTCTGCTCCAACTCAATATTTTGATATAATGTGTAGAATGATAATATCAATGAAATATGTAAATATTGTTCTGGAGCAGGTCTGCGCTCTTTAAATTTTATAGTAAACATTGAACAAATTTTGTCCATTTTTTTCCTCTTTCCGAAAAATAACACAAAATCTGAATAGTATGTGACGTCATAGAAACAAACATAGGTAATCAGAGATTACAGGGCTCACCTCAACGAATGTTGTCTTTAAGTAAGGCAAAGTCCCACACTAACTAATAATCTAGGAGTGTGCATTCCTAGATGCAACATTTATGCAATTTTGGTCTGATAGGGCTTGCAGTTACTTGGGAATAGACTTATCTGAAAACTTAAAACTTGTCACTCACCCAGAAAATGTAAGTCAAATCCAGCATCCGAAGCAAGTTTGAGATTGTTCGTCCCTTGATGCATCATCCATGCAAGTTTGGTTCAGATAGGCCTTATAGTTACTTGGAAATGACATCTGCTTCAAAACCTTTAACCTGGTTACTCATCCAGAAAATGTAGGTCAGATCCAGCATCCGAAGCAAGTCCAGTAGTGTATCCTTAGATGCATCATCCATGCAAGTTTAGTCAATACAGGGCTTAAAGTTACTTGGAAATGACATCTGCTCCAAAACTTTAACCTGGTTACTCATCCGGAAAATGTAGGTCAGATCCAGCACCTCAAGTAAGTCCAGTAGTGTGCATCCTTAGATGTATCATCCATGCAAGTTTGGTCAATATAGGGCTTATAATTACTTGGAAATGACATCTGCTCCAAAAACTTTAACCTGGTTACTCATCCAGAAAATGTAGGTCAGATACAGCATCCGAAGCAAGTCCAGTAGTGTGCATCCTTAGATGTATTATCCATGCAAGTTTGGTCAATATAGGGTTTATAGATACTTGGAAATGACATCTGCTCCAAAAACTTTAACCTGGTTACTCATCTGGAAAATGTAGGTCAGATACAGCATCCGAAGCAAGTCCAGTAGTGTCCATCCTTAGATGTATCATCCATGCAAGTTTGGTCAATATAGGGCTTATAGTTACTTGGAAATGAGACCTGCTCCAAAAACTTTAACCTGCTCCAAAAACTTTAACCTGCTCCAAAAACATTAACCTGGGCATTCTTTAGCTGAAATTGCAGCATCTGAAACCTTGACTGGTACAATGAAACACACTAGAAGCATCCTCCATGCATCTCTGACTGATATAGGCCATAGAAGTACTTGAAAAGAAAACTGCTCCAAAAACCTTAACCTGAGACGCCGACGGTATTACATCAGCTCCCCCAACTTCATTGAGGTGAGCTAAAAATTGCCAATAACCTACTTTGAAACTATAATATTTTTTGTTAATTTAGATTTCTATTACAATATATATATTTCAGCACATTTCAAGAAATTTTCAAAATATGAATTTTGTGGGGGTGAAAATATGCAAGTACCGTACATAGTTCTTTCTGGATCATTTTCAAAGTATTTACCTAGAAGTATGGACTTCATTTTTTTTACGTTACTTAGTTCAGAAATTATAGATCATACAGGTTAAAAACAAATTCAAAAGAAGATTCAAGTGCCTTAAGATTAAATTTCTGGATGATTTTCAAAGTATTTACCTCGTAGTATGGATGTCAATTTTCTAAGACAGCTTAGTGGAATAGTAGGATGTTTTACTCAAACAATAGTTGAGTACTCATTAAAAAATTTAATTTGTGTGTGTGTATGTGTCAATGTCAGGTTTTGCTATTTACAGACTGGTACAATATTCATTTACTCCATGCTACCATCACATACTTAGTTTTTTCGAAAAAAAACTTTTAAGTAGCAAGAAATATTTGAACTTAATATATATATTTGATTTGAAATGAAATGATCTGAAACATGGGTAATTGGAGATTACAGAGCTCACCTCAATGAATGTTGTCTTTAAGTAACACAAGGCCCCACGCTAAACTAAATATCTAGTAGTGTTGTGCATCTCTAGATGCATCATCCATGCAAGTTTGATTCAGGTAGGTCTTAAAGTTACTTGGGAATGGACCTGCTCTAAAAAATTTCTTATGGTCATTCAGATCCACATCTAAAGCAAGTCTGATAGGTTCATCCCTAGATGCATCATCCATGCAAGTTTATTCCAGGTAGGTCTTACAGTTGCTTGGGAATGAACCTGCTCCAAAAACTTTCACCTGGTCACTTTTCTGGAAAATATATGTCAAATTCAGCATCTGAAGCAACTCTAGTATTGTGCATCAATCAGGCTCATAGAATGTGAGGAAAGGGGTATAGTATTCTGCTATAGTAAATTTTCCTTAAGATGCCCCCCCACTTTTTGTTGTTGTATAAAGGACTGGGAGAGATAATTGGGTTTTTTTTGTTTTGCTTTTCAGATTTTTTTCCAAAGTTGCCCCCCCCCCCCTTTTTGAAAAGGTTGCTACAGGCCTGTCAATAAATGTATCTTCAGTGCAAAGTTAGTTAACATAGCACTTATAGTCACTTAAGAAAGAAATTGCTCCAAAAACTTTAATCTACTCACTCATCTGGAAAATATAGGTCAGATCCAGCATCCAAAGCAAGCCTGGAAATGTGTACCCTTAGATGTATCATCCATGCAAGTTTGGTCAATATAGGGCTTATAGTTACTTGGAAATGAAACCTGCACCATAAACTTCAACATGCTCCAAACACTTTAACCTGCTCCCAAAACATTAACCTGGTCAATCTTTAGCTGAAATTACAGCATCTGAAACCTTGACTGGTACAATGAAACTTCCATGCATCTCTGATTAATGTAGGGCATAGAAGTACTTAAAAAGAAATCTACTCCAAAAACTTTAACCTGGGCGTTGACACCAACGCCAAGGATATTACATAAGCTCCCCTCAACTTTGTTCAGGTGAGTTAAAAAAAATATTGGTCAATATTTGGAGATATACAAGTAAAAGGGTGAGTCTGGGTGTCACAATCAAGTCCAGTAACAACATGTTGTGTGTATCATTCATGAAAATGGTTTCTCTCATGTCTTTCTAATGTATTAAAAAAAACTTGAAATTCTATTAAATATCCCGGAGAATTCACTTTATACATGTGTTTTAACTACATATTTACTATTTATTTCTATTGGGCTCAGATGAAGTGGCAATATGGAATTCAAAGGTTCCAAATTTTTTCAATACAAATAAATTAGATTTAAGAACCCTCTATACACTGCACACTAAAGAGTTCCAATTCCATGCTATTTTTATGCAGTTAGAGTGATCTGCCCTTAGATCTAAAATGGAATAAATTGAAATCTAAATTTGTTATTCAATTTGTAATCAATTCAAACATTCTGAACATTTCATTTGGTCTAGTTGAATTAAATGAACGCCTTATTTGCATGTATTTTTGCCATTTAAGTAAGCAACAGTGATTTCAGTTCACCAACAATTCATCGTCTTTGAATATTTTTCCTGGAGATAAATGGCAGGTACCCTATGTTGAAAATTAAATAGATGAACTCCATATTTATATCTTTATATGATATAATTTTCTCAGAGCCTAAAAAACATTTTTCATTGGTGTATATAGGGTCCTTAAGTGAAATATATAAGAGTATATTCACTTGTATATTGCAGTCATTGGGAAGCTAGGCCATAAAGGTCAATGGGACTATGGTCCAACTGTCAAAGTTTTTAATGGGCCATTTTGAAAATGAATGGGCCATCTATATATATTCTGATGGGCCATTTCAAGAAAAAACAAAATGACACACAAAATGTGAAATAGGATAGGAAACATGTTTCTTTATTAACCAAATCTTATTTTTCACGTATGGAGTGTTTCACATTTAATGGAACCCGCAAACAATATAATTTTCTCATATTTTGGATCAATAACGTCAAAATCTCAATTAAAAATGGGAAATGAGTGAGATAATGTACCTTTGATGTCCTAAATAAACTTTATAAAGCACTTCATGTAACAGGAAACAGTTTTTGTTGGGTTTTAACCAATGAGATTTATTGTATTAAAATGACTGCATTTAAAATGAAAGTAAAACAAGCAAGAAAGTTGTATGCAATATATTTCCAACTAATATCGCTAAAATTTGAATGCGCACCTTGGTGCCACCAATGGTTGATTTAATACGCCAATTTTCACTTCAATGCGACTATGGTGCATGGCGCAAGCCCTTCCCAATCACTGATATTGTTTTAAAGATTTACTACTTGTGCCAATGTAAAGGTGTGAAGTTCCAGCTGAAGCATACCAAAATAAGTAATAACTCTGATGTAAAAAAAAAAAAAATTGACCAAAACAAAAATTCATTGGTATGACTGATGACCATTTTTCACAAACTGTGTATCCTCAAAATGTATTCTCAAAACTGTGTGCACTTCACTAAATCCACAAAAAGTGATGCTCACGAATACTGATGAAACCACAGCACTGGATTCTGATAGGTGAAATAAATTTGACTAAGTAAAACAACATATGAAAAAGAGTTTGTTCTTCTATGTAATTGTTTTTGACTTTTAATTTTTAAATGTGGGTCCCAAATACTAATTTAGGCTAGTAAAACTTGTAAAGTTGGGGGTCAATATAGCCCATCAAGTTTAAATGTTTATATTTATATTATTTGCAACCCTGGAGATATCACAATTTAGGATGATCAATTTTATCTGTAAATATGTATACAAGAATTAAATCGGAATCTGATTTATTCATATTGTCTAAAGTAAATAATTTGTTGTCATGCCCCTTTTATCACAGATTCGAAAATCAATAATTTGTTTTCATGCCCCTGTAATCACAGATTCGGATGCATATAGTTTTTGGTCTGTCCCTCTGTCTATTTGTCCACAACAACTTCAACCTTGGTCATAACTTTTGAATGATTAGAGCTAGGGCTTTCATATTTCACAGATATATTCCTTGAAACAAGACCTTTCCCTGAGTACCAACATTTTTCACCTCCTGACCTTGGATTTCGACCTACTTTTGAAAAAATTTTTTACCTGGACTATAACTTTTGAATGGTTGGTACAAGGGTTTCTCATAGGGCTGTCACGAGTACCCGAAATAACCGAGAACCGCGGTCCAAGTTGTTCGGTTCGGTTCCGGTTCCATTTTTCCGGATTTCGGTTCGGGTCTCGTTTATATATTAGAGTCTGTTCAATACAAAAAATGGCGACGAAATCAAAGGAATGATTACGATAACAGTGATAAATGAACATCACAACTGAAATCTACTTCATTCCATGACAAAACACTTGTCACGGAAGTATTAGATAATTATCAAAACGAGCAGGAATGGTCAGGTTGTGGCTAATAGTAGGCCAAGTCACCGATGTCTAGACGTTGGCATGGTTAAGACTTGTTTTCAATGTAAATTTAATGTAACAAATAAAGATTTTTCAAGTTAAATTCATGAAATTAAGGTTTAAAATAGATTTAAATACCCGACCTGAAAAATCCGGAACCGAACCGAAAATTTACAGAACCGACCCGACCCGAAAAATTTTGGAACCGTGACAGCCCTAGTTTCTCATATTTCACTTGTGACCTTTCTTTAGATACCAACATTTTTTAACTCCTGACCTTGACCTTGAAGTTTGACCTACATTTGAAATACTTTAATTTTAGTTACTTATGACATTGGAGTTTGACCTACTTTTGAAAAAAATCAGTTTTAGCTACTTACAGATGGGGCCTTTAACTACAGCCCAGGTGGCATTGGCAGCAAAAAACACCCCATATAAATTATCTCTGTCAAAGTATGTATTCCAGGCATACCATGAAGCTCCAAAGAATAATGTAGAAAACACTGAAAAAAGAAATGTACATGTATGTAATATATTTCAAATAAATTTAGTTAAGATTTTGTACCATAATTCAGTGAAAAATTACTTCATGCCAAGCTTAATTTCTCAAAACCCAGTGATGTGTTCAGAAAGGCCCTATTAAATGTGTGTGTTCTTATATAATTACTTTGCATTATCAGCCTTAAGTATATAGAATATCACTGAACTTACTTGACAAAGGTACATTTCTTGCCAACAGTTGTGCAAAATAGCGTGCAGTACGAGATCCAGGATTTTTGGGATGGGGTAACAGGTAGCAGTCTGCCACTGAGAAATACACCCCTGTGAATAGAAAAAATTGTAATTTTTTAAGACTTTTTCATACCACTCAGTAATATTCAGAATTGCTTAATGACTGTGTGCATATTCAATACACAATTCCCATTAGAAATATATCTTAATTATCTCCATAATTTTATTTGATGGATCTTTAAAGTGTCTCTTTTTAAATATGATTTCATCATTGAAAACCCAACATGAACTCTTCATTATTTAACACGATTTCTTCTTTCTTCCATTTTTTTAGGTAGGCCATAATTTTTCATAGAAAATGGAAAAAATGTTTAGGTTGCAAGTAAGACACTTTAAGGATCCTTTATACATGTAATACATTTATAAATGTTTTATGGACATGCATTGAGAAAACTGCATTGTATAAATGTTTAAACATTGAGTTTTTCTTTTTCATTTTCAACAATTTATTTATACCAGGAATTCAAAAAACTTGTAGTTCAAAGACAACAAAGTACTAATGAATAGAAATCACTGTTATCTTCTTAAATCATTAAGTTAAATGGGAAAAATGCATGACTACCTTTTTACACCTTCTCCTGCCTATCACTTTCACTCAAAAATCTACAGTAACGTTAACTGCTTTTCTACAATATCCATGGGTATAGCCATTTTAGAAGCCACTTGGGATAACTCTGTCAAAAATCATTTGACCATCACCAAATTTAAACTTGACCTGCAGATTTCTATGGCGTTTCCATATGTCAAATTTGAGCTGACTGTGTGCAACTGTTACAGAGATAATGAACAGAAAGTGAATGATGACGGAATGACAGCAAGACGAAACAGGGTAACACTTATATACCACGGTCATTTTATGGCAGGGACATAAAAACGGGAATCAGCATTTCTTTTATACTTTTTTGCAACTCTATATTTTAATTTACTTTCACTCAGTCATCACGGGAAATACAAATCTTGCTTAAAGAAACAGGAACTAGTTATAGAATTGAATTGTCTGATAAAATCATTTGCTCTTTTTGGCTTGGCAACTTATAATGAACATTGACATGCATGCAATTATTGCTTCCAGGATATACCAAAAGTTTAAGCGAGGGAACACAATGCCATATAATATTATATATAATACCAGAAATGACATAAGCGTTGATCGACAAAATAACTTGGCCATAAATCAAAGGTTTTTACAATGCTTGGCTCATCATCTGTAGCTCTCTGGTTTGTCTGTCCAAAATTTCTCAATCAGATGAACAAGTGTGTAAATATTGCTGCAGCTGGTCATGTTAGTCATTGTATAGGCATATCATCCCAAAACAGCTTCGTGTTTATGCACATAACCTCTTACTTCAATTTAATACATATTTATTATATTAAAAAAACTAGATAGTTAGTTCTAAAATATAATCAACTTTAAACTTCTTTACCATATATAAATCCGGCTTTGCCAAGAATGTACATTTTTTTGGTTGTATTAGTTCTAATGTCACCAAAGAACAAATGCATTTTCCCAACTTTGTCCCATTCTGTGGGTTCTTCTAATATTTGTCGCCGATATTTTTTCTTAAATTCTGGAGGAAACCCCTGTAAACCATATCCAGGCATTTTCAGGAGCTCTCTATCCTATGCCCTTGGCATAGAACAGATGTCTAAAGTTTAGTTTCGTAGGGTTACATTGGCATTGTTTCCATTTGGCTTTAATGTGATAAATTGGTAATCCACAGACAATTTAAAAAAATAGGAAATATTTTCTTGAAGTGAATCCCAAAGCTTTCCTTAAAAATCTAAATTTATAATACGGACTGGCGGCTGACTTCACTTTCACCGGAAGTGACAAAGAAAAACAAACGTCCACATGGCTGCCCGCTGCAGTTTTGGTTTTGAAGTTTAATTAGTGATGTAAAAATGAATTAACTATGGGGAAAACGAAGAATAAAAAATTCAAAATAGCGAGACCAAAACCAACGGGTTTGATGAGTGTTAAAGATGCAGAGAATGAAATGGAGCAGAGTACAGAATCTCCAAACAGTGACTCGATTCATTCTCTACTAGAAAAGGTGAAAACTCCTAGATGCATGGACTCTGTGTGTCTTTTTTTCTCTCTTTCTTAAATTGAGATTCTCATGACTTTAAACACTCGCCGTTTCTCGCGGAAATTCATGTAACGTCTGAAATCACAACCCTGCTTGAAAATCTGAAGTTCCCTATTGCAGCTGGTTCTGTTTGTAGTCAACTCGTAAAGAAGTCAAATCGAACACATTTCCAGCAAGCAGAAGTTCAGTCATAATCAGTACTTTGGTTATGAGTTGACTTTGGGTTTGCGAGTACAGAAGACAAGTTGTACCCTAAGCAAAATATTGATCACAACCATACTGTAGATTCCTTATTTTACACAAGTACTTAATATCGTGAAATGGCCAAAGGGCGTCAAATCGCCAGAACAATAATCCGCGAATGGGTGATTTATCAAGAGATTTTTAAAAATATTAAAGCACCATAAAAATAAAAGCGAGTAATTTTATTTTGCGAGTGGTGCTTCTCGCGTAATTACATGATAATTTATTCCTTGCATATATTTAGGAATCTACAGTAACCTGGAGTCTCACTATGTAATATAAGTGTAAATAACTAAATTGGTATTGGGATGTTTTGCACTGATTCATGTGTGACCCCTGCTCTGGGAGGGTAGGGGGTTCACCTGGCATGAGTAGTGCACCCTACTCCCTGGCCTTAGACAAGTCAAGCAATAACCAGTAGATTTGGTTACTGTGACAATTCAGGGCTCTCACACCACTTTTTTGGACTGGGGCCAGGGCAATAAGAATTGGGAATATTTACAATATTTCTGGGAATTATGGGATATTATCATAATAATCATACATTAAAATCATTGGATATTGGGTTTCTGGTGTTTGTTATCAACCAGATACAGAGGATTATGAATAACAAGTTTACTTATCATAGATATACAGCTATATAATATGTTCTTTTAATTAATTGGGGGGGGGGGGGGTGATGTAAAAGAGTTCATTCAAGAAAAACAACATCCTTGGTTCTTATATTTATTGAATAAAATATGTATGTATGTATGTAGACCCTGTAATAGCAATAAAAATTTTTAGCCAGATAAAAATATAAATTTAACACAAATACAATACGTCATTATTATAATAAGTCTCATACTTTATAGTTTATATTCTCATTGAATAAAGTTGATGTAAAAATGATTACCACTTCTTTATCACAGTTCAATTTATCATAAAAATAATTCCTTTGTTAATTTAGTCATATAATTAAAAATAAAAGAAAATCTTAATAATTATCATAATCATTATTTGATATTAAATAATTCTGTCAGAAGCAAATAATCTTACGTGATTTCATTTTGAACATTTACACAAATACAATTTCATGCATTGGAGAATACAAATGAAATTCAACACAAAATATAGACATGCATGACAAATACTCAAAAATAAGTTCTGTCAACACATACAGTGGTACAACACATAAACATAAAACACATAAATTAACTTTAATATGGTCAAAATGTCTGGATGGTGCTCTAATTAATATACATGTATACAGTACCCACATCATTATTCTTTACAGGATACATGATACGAATGAAGGTACAAGGCTTTTTAGTGTATTTAATTTAATGCTATTTTAAAAAATATACTGCACTAAGTATGTGCTATCAACAATCTACTTAGAATTGAACCAGCTATAATATTTATACAGCTGAATGGTCCATCAGAAGAAGAGAGGGAATGTAGTTGTACAACTTTAGCCAATCTTGTATCCCAGCCAAGTGCTGTAAAAATTCTCCTCCAACACAATGTTGTGAAAATTCTGGCCCCAGTGATTTTAGATAAAAACCCAGAGATTCAAGTCAAAGCCCTTGGGGCACTGAGGTAATGACTTTTGTGTCTAGATGAAGAACTGTAATTGTGTGATAGTTGAGTTGTGAGCTTTATGTGTATTCTGATGTATTTTTTTTTTCTGTAGAAATCTAAGTGTAGACGGTGGTGAAACAGTTTGTCAAGAAATGGTCAAGAAGGATGTGCTCACTCCTCTCCTGATTCTTTTTAAACAGGTAAACTAAAAGGCTGTGTTGCATTAACCAACAAATTTGAAAATCATCATTATAATGAAAATTGTTTTCTTTCATTTCCAAAAGAAATATTACCAAAAATGTGAAATGAGATACCCTTTAAGGCCTACAAGCATGGCAGAAAATGTTTGCAACTGCATCTAGAAATACAGGGATTATGTATCTGGGCATTTTATATCACTTTCATCTTCGCTAGCCAATTGTCCGATTTGTTTACCGAAGATGTATCACTTTGGACTCTGAGCACTTTTTGGTAACTGATATGCAAATTTTCATGTTGAGGATTATAAGCATTTTAAAATCAAATTTAAATAGACTAGTGCTGACCATTAATTAAATTCATTAAAATTATCCTGCTCGAAATCATCATTCATCTGTTCAGGATGAAAAGTAGGGGGAGGACTGTGTATGGAGGTAAAATCTATGTAATTCAGAGTTGGATACCTTGTTTTATTGATACTTTAGGGTAAAAATTTATTGCAGAAACAAAGTGCCTATGCCCATTCCCCATATTCTTAAATTTTTTAAGAAAATGTTCAATGATATTTTAATCAAATTTTTTATAATTACATGTACATATTGGTGAAAACAAAAGAATTGTATTAATCAAAAAAATATATTTCACACGGTTTTGTGAGTTTCATTCCAAAATGTCAGGAGGAAAAACAATGACCAGGTATAATTTCTCAATCTGTCTTAAAAGTTTATCTATTGAACTTTATACATGTAATATCACTTTTATTTTATTTTTTGCACAGTATGATTCTAACTGGACCCCAGAAAAGTCTACAGGAAAGAAACACAAGGACTTTAAGTCTTCCATTTTCACAGAAGCTGTGCATATATTGTGGAATCTGTGGTAGGTAACTTGATACTGTAAATGTTTGTTCTGTTTCCTTTTACCTTAGCTTAAGAATCAAATGAGCTTTTTTTGATTAAGTTTACTTGTAAACTTTCTATCTAGTACAAAAGCCCTGAAGGGACACTTAAAGAACGAGTGCACTTATGGGCCCCGGTAAAATGTGAAAAAATGAAGAATCAAATTAAGCATAATTTTTCATCTCAGATCATTAATTGATATCTAAACCATAAGATTCAACAAATTTTATCGCTGAAATTCATGAATATACATAGAGCAAAGCCATACAATGTGGTTGGGGTCAGCCGACATTTGTGATTGTCTATAGTAAATCAAGGACGGTCATTCATTTCAAAGCTTTTGTTTACTGTACGTTGCCTAACGTTGTACAAACTTGTGCGAATGACAAAAAACGCATTATACATTTATAAAACTTGTGCGAAAGTAGGAAATTTGTACAAGATTAGGCTTGTACTTAAAATATTAAAAATGTATGAAAAAATCAATGTTTTTCCTAAAGCGAGCGAGAGCTATTTACCTGTATGACCTATGTTGAACCCATCTGTGGAAGAACTCATTTAAAATACCGGTAGTTACGTGAGTTGTACCAAGGTAAACATTCCTCAAAGGTGCTCACTGTAAAAGATAGCCATGTTTTGTATCATTATATCGAAGTTGTGTCGCATAGAGATGTTTGTATGTATTTGGTTTTAGGAGCACGGGAGGGTTAGGAGAGTTTAATGTCGTTAAAATGTCAAAATACATGAAAGCGTCAAACATTTTTAACATTCATGCAAGACAATGGTACCGGTATTGAAAGCCACCTAAATACACTTTTTTCATTTTAAAATTTAAAGTACTTATTGTATTATTTTAAATGCAAGCGTGCAAATTTCTTAGTTTGATCACTATGGCTACAGGTATCTATACAACTTCATTTGATTTTTTTCTCAGGCAAGAAGTTTCAATCGAATCAGCAAACGTGCCCGTCAATGATCCACCATCAGATTGTTCAAGTGTCAATTTAAATGTCTCCTCCCCTTGATTTAAATAAACGAAACTCAAAATAGTTTCAGTACGACTTTTCCAGATTTGGGGTATCTTAAGGCATTTAAAAATCTTCATTTGTTTCAAATCCTTGCTGATTTAGGAGATGTTTTAACGTGATTTTAATTAGAAATATCCCACTTGTGTTTAATTATTACCAAAAGAGAACAATTTGGTAATATATTCTAAAGTAAAACGGCACTGAAAAGGGCCCATTAAGCAATGCTTAACACCCAAACTCAATAAATTGGTGCAATTCAAGATATTTTTTCTTCAAAAATCGACTTTTGATTATCCATCTGCTAATAACATTTTCAGATAGATCAACATATCAAGTTTGTATTCCCAAAGATTTTTCAAGTTAAGTTCATTGGTTAAGAAATTACGTCAATTTGAAATAAAGGTGTATTGTTGATCATTATTTGCTGAGAAACAAGCGTTATGTATTATATTTATTTATAGTTTTCCTTTAAGATTTTAGGATGAAATAATATAGATTGAAATAAATCCTCAATGTCAAAAGCAAATCGGTCTACTTACTTTTGTGATAAGACAAAAAAGGTCAACTGTCATAATGTATTTTATGAATTGATGCAGTCAGATTTCGTATTATATTTTTTTCTTCAAATGAATTTGACATATCTCTAAAATTTTATATTTCAAATATGCCTCAAGAAAAATCAAAACTGCCCAGCGCAAATGGGGGTTCTAAATGAATAGAGGATCCATTATAAAAACGTTAAATAAAATGTTGTTCATGAATTGCGATCTTGTTCTTATTTACACTTTCAAATGCAACAATGTCCGTATGTAACGAATGTTTCATAAGAAGTAATATTTACTGTTTTTAAGATTAATTCCAACAAAATGGACCAATTCATGAGATGTAATTTCTGCTCTGCTTGTGCCATGGTATTGAAAATGTCAAAAGAAATCATAATTTGAACTGCATCATCTATATCATCGTGTCATATTTTCCTTGAACTGTACTATATGTACAAACGGATAAGAGATATATGTAAAATTGTCTGTATAGACGTTTTAACAGAACCTAAAATAATGTAAATAACAATTTTTCTGATGACTTTTAGCTTGAAATCATTTAACCATCAATGGAAACTTCCTTCGTATTTCTGCTTGGGTCATTGCCATAGTTCAACTAAAATAAAATGCTGAAACGTACGTTACTTAACATAAAATGTGAGTTTAACAGTATCAAAATTATAAGAGAGAAACAAAAAACCCTGATGTAGATTCAGAATAGAAACTCAAGCCTTTGTTTAATCAATATCATATGATTCAATCTAAAAATGTCTTTCAAAATAATTTCAATTAATGTTTTTCTTCAGAATTAACGTGTGTGTTCATTAATGCGTCTCTAGAATCAGTTTATATCAAAATTTATGCAACTTAAGCTTAAAATGATACAAATCAATCAATAAAGTTTACATTCGAACAATTAGTCATGAAAGAAATTCTGTAAATATTGTTGCTATTTTGATATATGATTTGTTAAAAATTTTGTAACATTCGTTACCTTCGGTAACGAACGTTTCAACACCTTTCAAGACTAACAGAGGACATTCAGGTGTAGATTGATACTGGTTGTGTAGTTGTTGTCGGTCGTTATATAAATATTAACAGTTACATACTAATTCATTACATTTGATTCATTGTTATTGCATTCTAGAAAACAAACTCACCAACACTGTCTAGACTTTAGAAAAAAATCATAAAAAAGGCAGTACCGTACCCCGGATGTCAAAATTTGAATACTGGTGCAAAATATTTGACTACGTATATGTGCAGAAGATGTTTGAACTCATAAATCATTCTTTTTTAAGAGGTTTGGTAACGAATGTTTCGGTAATGGTTGTTTCATTTAATCATTTTCTCTTAAATAGTAAGCTAACAATAAGACATTGTTAAATCATGGTTGGAGCATGGAATACAGTTGTTGGATAGAAGAAAAGTATCACATGTTTAACTATGATATCATTCTATTTCATCTATTAAACTAATACAATGAATGTTTCATGCCTATCCATACGCATGTAAAATAGGAAGATAGAATGTAATTTCAAAGTATTTGTAACATATACAAGGCTTTGTAACATTTTTTGTTTAATTTTCAAGAAGTTTCCTTCAAAATGAAACGTATTCCAATCTTACAGGCATACAATACCTAATACTCATACTATATTTAACGTCACAGTCTGTTTTTATTTTGTTTCTGGCGACATGGGGATATCAGATCAAAGTTTGGTAATATATTTGTGATTATGCTCAATAATTTAGTAAAAGCATTTTACAAATAAATGTTTTGAAGACATATGCTATCTAATTTAAGATTCAACTGTTATTTGTACAAAAAATAGCCATTTAAGTGTAATTATTCGATGTTGGCGACAGTAACTTACGTTTCAAAAAATCACTATATGCCAAATAAAATATCTCAATATGATTTGTTCACTTCATTTTTGTATTTTTGCCTTGAAGGTTACATATTCATGCGTTCATTCAAAAAGTATTTTCTTTGACATTTCATTATTTTTTTACGCTTAACCCCCAGCGACATCATTTGCACCATTTTATTGAGCTTGAGTGTTAAGTGCACTTGTCCTTTTTCAAAAAAATAAAAAGTAATTTGAGATCTCGAGTTACACAATCCATTCCCACAGATTATAAATTCATCATCTCGATACGTACATGTATCTTGAGATCTCGAATTACATAAACCATTCCCACAGATAACCAATTCGTTATCTCCATTTGTAATGCAAGATCTTGAATTACACAATCCATTCCCACTGATTATCACTTCTTATTAGGGCCCCGCAAGGATTTGCGGGTGCCCTATGGTAATCACTCTGTCTGTCTGTCCGTCTGTCATTCTTCCGTCCACAAATTTTTTCTGTTTTTTTCCCATAACTTTTTTTGTAGTTGACCAATTAAGTTCAAATTTGGTATGTTGGTTGAAGAGGCAGTAAGACATATTTTGATGCTAAGTTTGGTTCTCTATGTCATCCACTTTGGAGCTGGGGTGGTGGGTTAGATTCCTTAACTTTACATTAGAATGAATGGCCAGGGCAAAGAGAGATAACTGCTGAGAATGTTCTTATTGTAAACTGTGAAAGCTGCAACTAGTCCCATGGGATTAATTAACTTTCCTCTAGAAGAAAATCCAAAGCATTATCTGCTTCTGTCAAATTGAGATTAATTAACACCTCTGTCTGCAAATGAAGTTTGTTTTGAAGTTAAGGTCAATTCTGAATGATTTACATTTTCTGAAATGTGGATTTTTAAAAATAATGTTCATACTTTATTTTGGTAAAATACACAATGAGTTATGATTTTATTAAAAACTAAAAACAAGATATACATAAAGATATGTTTTGTTTTTTATTGTTTTTTTGTTTTTGATTTTATTTACTTATTTTATTTATTATTATTTATTCTTTTTTTTTTTTTTTGGCTGCCATATGTAAATTCAAGAATACTATTTTAACAGGTAGTCCAATAATAAACTCATTCTAATTATTACTGAAAAAGTTCTTATTGTAAACTTGGAAGAAAAGAATGTGAGAGCAGTACAATTAACCCCCTGGGATTAATTATCTTGTCTAGGGCAGAAAATTTTCCAGGCTTATCTTTGTCACTTTACATGTAAGATGAATTAACATTTGTCTGCAAGACTGCAACTGATGTTTGTTTTGAAGTTAAGGTCAAGCCTGGGTGATATTTGCATTCACTGAAGGCTGGCATTTTATAAAACACATGCTTTATTCTTGTTTAAATATACATTTAAATGAGTTATTATAGATATGATGTTTTTTACTACCTTATGTAAATACAGGGATACTCTTTACAGGTTGTTGGATATTTATGAATTATCTTGAAATTTATTAAATACAGTTGTTATTGCATATTCTTCTTCGTATATTTTTAAATTTTTGTAATCAATTAAAATTCTCATTCTGTAAGCTGCACCCTTATATTTCTACCCCTCGGCGGGGCCCTTGCTGACTGGTCAGTTTTCTAGTTTATTTGTCCATCTCAGACATGGCAATATGTGTTTAATGAATAGAATATGAAAAAACACTTTTCATATCATTACATATTATGGTCCTAAATGAAAAAATTACATGAATATTTTTCCAATCCATATTCCAGAACTTATATATTTACAAGTCTTATTAATCAATATCAGTAAGTTTATCTGATTGACTTTCCTTAAAACTGCTTCTTTAACAGACATGTTGGTTTCCCATGTTAACTGATCTGAAGAATGTCTTGCATGAGTGATTAGATTTTTGTGTTATTTTAAAATCATTATTCAAAGCTTCTTTTTTTTTCAGTGAGAATAGTGAAGAGGCTTTGGAGGTTTTTAACAAAGAGAACTTGTTTCCAGTCTTGTGTCCATGTATGCAGTACACAGTGTATGGAGAAGAATTGGCAGTCACTGTTGGTTAGAACTTAAGTCTTTTATCAATCTTAATAGCTGTTTCTTAATGAACTCAGATCTGTAAATATTTTCTAGCAAAATTTCATGCATATTTGGTACAGGTAAAAGATGTAGATTTGTTTGAAAGGAGAAAAAAAAGACCCAGATCAGAATATTTAAGATAATTATTTAACAGTACAATACTTAATTTATTCTCGGTCTAAAAAAATTCTTGTACTTTGTCCATTTTCAGTATAGTTAAAGTTGACTCAAAAGGTAATTTTTTGGTCTGACATACCCCTGTAGTTTTAAATATATCATTGATTAGATTGCTCTTCAGTTATATTTGTCAATATTTCAGCAAACTGCCTGTACACAGTAACAGAAGACAATTCCCCTGTCATCAAGATGTTTCAGGACCCAGATGTTCTTGGTCTTCTGAATTCTTTAATTTCTCTCAGCACTGATTCATCTGACCTTATCCTATTAAAAACACTTGCAACAGGTAAAGTTTCACAAAAGATGCTTAAAGATTTTAGGTTTTACATGTAATGAATGCATTTTATATTTTGGCCTTGAAACATGAAGAAACAAGACATTTCTGTGAAACACTAATGCCCTGTATGGCAGTTCATTGTCATGATAAAAGTCTTTTAAAAGTATATAGGCCTAACTCCAGGATCAAGGTCGTGAGGTCAAAAATGATGGTACCCAAAGAAAGGCCTTGTCACGAAGAATATAAATATGAAAGTCCTCGCACCAACTGTTCAGAAGTTAGTGGCAAGGTTAAAGTTTTTCAAAAGCAGGTCAAACTCCAAGGTCAAGGTTATGAGTTTATTGTTGATACCAAAAGAAAAAAAGGTCTTGTCACAAAGAATACACATTTGAAATATTAAATCCTAACACCAACAGTTCAAAAGTTATGTCCAAGGTTAAAGTTTTTCAAAGGTATGTCAAACTCCAAGGTCAAAGTCATGAGGTCAAAAATGTTGATTCCCCCCTCCCCCCCCCCCCCCCCCCCCCCCCAAAAAAAAGGTTTTGTCAGTAGGAATACACATGTGAAATATGACAGTTTAGCACCAACTGTTCAAAAGATATGACCAAGATTAAAAGTTTTTCAAAAGGTCAAACTTCAAAGTTAAGGACATGAGATCAAAAGTGCTGATACCCTAAAAAAGGTCTTGTCATAAGGAATTAATATGTGAAATATGAAAGGCACCAATCATTCAAAAGTTATGGCCAAGGTTAAATTTTTGCAACAATTAGACAGACAGACCAACAGCGATACACCCCCAAATCTACAATTGTGTGGGGCATGACAGTTGTGTTTTAGATATTCAAAAGTTTTTATTCTAACAAGCCAGTGTTCAGAATTAATACAGTGAAACTTGTCTAATCCAACATGCACTGGGAGACAAATTTTTAGTCAAAATAGGCAGGGTTTCTGATTGCACAGTGGAAATAACTTGGAAAATAGTAAAATGGGAATGAAAATAAAGGTCGGAATTCACAGTGAAACAGATTGCACTAGTGTCGGATTAGATAGTTTTCACCATATACTCGAGCTCAACATCAAAGTAGTTGCAACATGAAGTTTCTTTGATACGTACTGTAACAGTTTCTATGAGCATTCCCAAGTACTTAAACAATGAAAATACATTTATTTGATGAATGTGCAAAATTGATATTATTTGATTCCTAGTACATGTATATTTGCAATTCTTGTTGTTTGATCAAATGAAATTAAAGTAAATCAAAAACATATTTCTGTGATTTTGAACCCTAAAACAATAGATTATTGTACTTTTTTCCAAATATTTGAATACACATGAAGTCTGGATTGCATCTATTTGCACCTTCAATCTTACTTTTACCCTGGTATTATTTCTTCCCTTATATTGTATAGGTATTATGGTAAATGTCAGCTCAGGAAAAGCTGCAAATGTTTCTGGCAGTATGAATTTGACATCCTTATTGAGATCAGTGTCTGATGTATTGACACTGGAAGCCATGGATACAGCTCAGAAAGTAGCTGGTGCAAGTAATTCTTTATTAAATGGTGAAATTGGGATGGTGACTGAAGAGGAAAATGGCACACCACACAAAATAGTCACTGGCCAGGTAAGGTTTATATTAACAGCATCATCAGCTTTCAAGATGAATTTGAAAACAAATATGCATGCAGATATCCTAGAAAGATATGTTGTGCTGGTCATTGCTTTATTATAAAAGCCACTTGACTTCCCAGGAAAAAATATCTAGCCCCTTACTAATCTGAAACTCAGTCTTATAAAACTGAAGAAAATACGTCATAACCTCAGCACACTAAATCTGAATGACACAAAATCTGATTTTCCCACTACATCACAATCGTGTTTTATCACAACATGCAACAATCATTTTGTAATTTTTCACAAAAAGGGAATGAATGGGATTATATTAGAATGTAATAATGCTGAATAGGAAAAGGTTTATGTTACATACGAAGTGAAATTAAAACTATTGTGCATATATAAATGAACATGTACATGCATGTTTCTTTGTGAGTTCATTAAATACTCTCAGTCTGTATGTGAAGACTGTAATGAAGTTGAATTGATTTGCTTATATATTACAGGAAGAAGTAAATGAAAAATTCCGAGATGTTCAGAATATTTTGTCTGCGCAACAAGTTGCCCTTGAGATTGTTGCAAATTTATGTTGCATAAATGGTAAGTTATTGAAACTAGACAGAAACATTGTCTGTTTTTTGTATTATTTTTTTTTGTTATAGAGAACCAAAAGAAGAATCACTGTGTGGGAATAATGAAACATATCATAGTGAAAGGAGAAATATATAAGTACAGTGTTTCTGTTTCAAGAGCTTTATAGAGACTGGATGACATGTTCTTGTGTACTTTCTGGAATTTTAACATTTAATTTGATTATCATCACTTTCACTGGATAAGGAAATTCATGTTGTGTATGGTACCCATCTGTTAGGTATTTTGGTGGGTAGCAAGTTGCAAAATTTAATTGAATTAAATAGAAATGATGAATAGAAGCAGTTTTACTTTGGAAATTCAGAACTATTTCATGAAAAAAAATTTAAGACAAAAAAGTTTACATGTCTTGGTCATGCAAATTTTATCTGAAAGAGACTGAAGGAGATACAACACACCTGAAAAACTTCAATAATTATTGATGGAACATAAAATTAACTTTTGGTATTAGAGTATTTAAAACTTGAGGTTAAGGGGGAAATAGAATTTTTCCTTAAATAATTGAAAAAAATTAAAAACTCAATCCAACTGGAGTGGAACTGTTGATGTACTGTAGACTGAACCTATAGTTCAATCCACACTTTGCAAAAGTTGTGTCCCTTTGCAGGGTCAACCAAAAGGTCAAAAGGGAAAGAAAAGACATTTCTTCTCTTTATGCTACCAAACATTTTGGTGTGCTCCAATAAACCCACAGTGTTAATTTTTTTTTCCTTTTGATGCATGGGTAGCCCCATTCTGGGGCTATCAATATACATGTACAAGAGGCACAGCTTTTTTCTCAGATGACAAAGTTACAAACCAGAAAACTACAAAGGCTACTGTGAGAATTCAATGGGTTTTTCTCCTAAGATTGCGCCAAGGAACCTAACTTTTGAGAAGTGTGGATTCAGCTATTAGAGAATGCTTTAAACCACTGAGTTACTAGCATAGGCTCTGATTATCACTAGGTCAGAAAAAATAAAGTTCAGCACTTATTCTGCATTTGTGATATATATACCTCTCTGAAAAAGATTCTAACAATGTGTTAGTCCACTTGAAAAATAAAAAGGTAGCATGATATTCATTCTGACAGATGATGGCTGGGAAGATATGGAGAACAGCGAGTCTAGTAGTTGTGATGATGATGTGGACGTGTCAGAGGAAGCCATGGAGCAGGACACCATTGATATGTTTGTATGTGTCAGCTTAGGGAAATTATCCTAAAGGAGTATCATTTCTGATATTCAGTCATTTTATGATGAAAAAATTTCATCTTGAATAACTCATTTTCCATTTTCACCCACTGAAGTATTCCTATAAACACATGTCGTACATGTATGTTGAAAACGTATACATGGAGCAGGTTGGATGTTCAGTGTGATTTAATTAAATTTTTAGAAAAGGAGTACACAGGAAGGTTTAATTATTCATTTCATTTTGTACATGTGTCTTATTATCTGATGTGCCATATGGCATAAGGAAAATAAAGAACTGAATAAAAAAATTATTATGGAGTTCATAGAATTGATATTTTAATAAGTTCATTTGTCCCCAAAGGCCAAGACATTGCAGCAGTATAAAAAAATAAATCTCTGTATTAACAAGAATAATTTCTAAACTGTTATTCAGTTTTGTTTGATGATCATTTCAGATCATTTTTTCTTTCTTTGTCAGTCTTCTCTCTGCGTTTCAACAGAAGTTCAGCAAGGGGTGAAAGAGTTTTGTTTATTTGACAAGGTAAACATTTAATTTTTTTCATGATTCAACAGATAACACATCTTAATTTTCTGCCTTTGTTTAAAAAAAAAATAATATTCTAATTTTTATCCAGGTCTGTTTAAAGTGTTTAGCAGTTGATTGTGGCAGTCTTCCTAAAAGCATAACTAAAAGGTATTAAAGAAGAGAAATTACTGTACTGTAGAGGCAAAAAAGGAAATTTCTTTTCTTATGTGAATAATGAAATCTCCAGCTGGTAATTATGAATAAGAGAAACAATTTTTCAAGTATCAATACCAACAGATAAGTCTCCGGAAAGGTACATTTAGTTGTGAAATTTTTAAATGATAACCATACAAAATTTTTGCCTATGCAATGTTCTTTTGTATAAAGCAAATTATTATTGATCTGCTGGTGTTACAATTTTCTCTCATAACAAACCATAAAAACAAACTTGGTTAAGGAAATCTGAAGCACATTTAAAAATTATTGTAAAGGTACAGAACTATTTTACAGTTTTGTGAGGTTACAGGCCCATGCTCTTCTGTGTATGAACAATATGGTGAATAGTATGGACCTTGACCTGTTGGGAGGAGCTGAGAGATTACACCAAGTGTGGACAAGTCTAGCTACCCTGATGACCAATGTTAAAAGTGAGTCAAAATGATTGAGATTCTGTCCCAGTGATTCAAATTGAAAAATTTATTGGGGGGGAAACTTACATGTAAGTGAAGGTCTTATATTTTTTCATCCGATTGTAAACATTTTAAAAAAAGGTGACCTATTGCTATCTGTTTTTGTCTATCCGCATTTGTTGTGTGTTAGTCTTAAATTTGTGAATGTTTTCAACTTCTCTGAAATAACCAAATCAATTTTAACTAATTTTGGTTTGTAGCATCTATGGGCAAAGGGGAACGAAGTTGTGAATTTATAGTCTCCACCTTCTGGGGTCTGAGAGGTGGGGCCAACACTGTCAAATTTAATGCAATCTTCAAAAATCTTAAAATCTTCTTAATTCCTGAATATCAAGCAGTCAAACTTTTGGCATGATTATGATAAGCATTGAGCCCTTTATCAAAATAATATAATTTATGGCCCAGGGTTAGAGGTTCTGGTGTTAAAAGGAACTCTATAATTGATCATATTAATGAAAATGCATAAATTCTTTTAAAAATCTTGTCCCCCTCCCCTGTATTTAGCAGACAAAATCCATGATTATGATGATCAAGAGTGCCTCTTCCAAAATTATAAAAATCATGGCACAAGGACAGGAGTTCTGATATTAGGGCTGGGCTGAATTGATCATATAGTGAAAGTGCATTCATTCTTTAAAAATCCTCTCCCCTGTTCCTGGGTATTAAGCAGATAAAGTGTGGTTATGATGACCAAGAGTGCCTCAACATAAATTGTAAAATTCATGGCCCTCGGTTCAGGGGTTCTGGGTGTAGTGGTGGGGCTCTATTGATTATATCATGAAAATACATTGATTTTTTTTTTAAATAAATATTCTTCTCTACACCTGGATATTTAGCAGAAAAACAAATTTGTAAAATGGTTATGATGAGCAACAGTGCCTCTACCTAATTTGTGAAAAATCATGGCCCCAGGGGCAGGGGTTCTGGTGTTAGGGCGTGGCTCTATTGATCTCATAGTGAAAATGCATTGATTCATTGAAAATCTACTCTGCATTTTGATATTTAGCAGACAAACTAAGTGCATCATTATGATGAGCAAAGGTGCATCAACCTAAATTGTGACATTCATGGGGTTCTGGTGTTAGGGCAGGACTAAAAATAAATGGGACTGAGGGCTCTATTTTGTCTGCCCATTTTAAACTAAGATTTTAAATATTTTAATATAATGATTGAATGTTTAGTTGACTGAATGTGCATTGTATTTGCATAGGTACTCAAGGTGACAACCTACTGTTGGAGGCAACCACGAGTGCATTGCGTGCTGTGATTCAGAAACTTGCCAACTCTGGCTCACCCAAGGTAATACAGAGCTCATTAACACTGAGTTATTCCCTAGATTAATTGCGACATGGAAACTTTGAAACTGTGCAGAGTATTATTGGTGCAACTGCAAATATAAATTTGATTTTGCAGTATGATAATAGGTGTTAATAAAATGATGTACGAGGGCTGTTTGGAAATTATTGAGACATTTACTTTTACTCCATAAAGGCCAGAGATACATTCATGAAACTTCGTCAACATTTTATAAATAACGAATAAAAGAAACGTGCAAAATTTTATAGGATAATTAGACAAGTTCCAGTGAAATTATAAACATGCATATGTCTATCAATCTGGAGCAGCATTGTCACGTCAGCCAGAGATGTTTTTGCAAGTGAAACGATCGGGAAGCGTTTACTCTTCTTTCTCTGTTATCACATATAACATTCCCAAAATCAAACTGTCTCTTTTCTTGAAAATTTCTTTAAAAAATAAAATTAAAAAAAATGTGTGCTATTACCTCAGTATAAAGAATACACGAAGTGTCATATACAGGTTGAATTAGCATCACGCAGTACCAATCTTTGCACAGCGGGTCAACGTTATTTACTTTGTAATAATTGATGGTCGTCTGGAGCTCTTGTTTTTACTCTTGTTGAATATTTTGTTAGAATAAAATATATAACAATGAAAAAATAAAACCCTTAGACACATTTTTTGCATTTTCATTGTTTAGTCTGGAAAAGAGTTCTCCTTAGCACTACCCAAAATTAAAGGTATGCTCGCTGCGCCGCCTTGACGTCAAATTCCATTTTGTCGTCGTTCTCAGATTTCTATGCCGTGCTTGAATTTATTTATGATCTCCGTATTTCTGATCGAAATTCTAACAAACTTACACAAAATGAAGTCAAAATTAAAATTGAAAAATTATATACATAAATTGAATTATTTTCGCTCTTACTATGAGTCCACTGGGAGTTTGAACATTGGTGTAACATATTTTCAACACCTGATTTCGTGACTGCGCCGGGTAACCCTACCATTGACACATAAATATACCACTGAGAAGAAGAAAAAAAATATTTGTAAAATATTTTTTGCTTTTATTAATTTTTATTATTTGTCAAACCTATATGCAAATTTTCACCAAAAGACGTTCATTAGAAAAAAGAATAAACACATTGTCTCAATAATTTCCGAACAGCCCTCGTATTATGTGAGATTTTTAGTTCAAGGTTAAGAACATTGAGCTTCACAGTTTTCTGTGAAAAGCACATTATGTCCATCCATCATTTTGAATTCACAATGTGGTTTTGAAACTCGTATTCATGTACATGATTGCATATTTATTAAATTAAAACCAAACTTGATGTGAGTTGGTACCCATCTTTAAGAGACATACAAACAAGATTAGTCAAGGGGGGGGGGGGGGGGGGGGGGCACTGACCTGAAAAAGATATTTGTTCTGAAGGTCTGATTTGTACACCCTTTACACAAGGACATTATCTGTGTGTACCAGTATATGAAAAGTGGGCCAAGGGAAAAGAACTCCAGTCAAGGAATTTTAATAGACAAAGTTTTGATTACAACCTTTAAAGCTAGAATTTTTGGTCAAAATCATTGACAGTCCTACCTAGGGACATTAGTACAGAATAAGTATTTTACCCTCTGAGATATGAGAAAATGAACATAAAAACATACTTCAGAGAAGATCTGACACAAAGATGTAATTTGACATTAACTTAGAAGTTGGAAACATTAATGGTTTCTGCATAATTATACCCCCCAAACAAATTTTGAATGGGGGAATATTGTAATCAGCATGTCCGTCTGTCTGTAGACATGATTTTATCCGGACTTGTTCTTGGAGACTATTGCGTGGATTTGTCTGAAAATTTGTACACTTATTATTCACCATATAAAGATAAGCACCTGATATTTTTATCGTGATTGGACAATTTTTCGTCATTGTACAGGTATTTTTTTTTCATTTATAATTGAGTCATTTGGGTTCATTTAAATTTTAGACAAAGAATCAAGAAACTGCCAGATGGTACATTTGTAGAAAAATGTGAATTTCAGCTTAAAAGCAGGTCATTAAAATCTTTTTAAAAAATCACCAAGTATATTAACAAAAAGTTTTATGACAGATAGTCACTACAAATCCAAGAGTTATGCAGTAACATATTAAAAAATGTTGCATTAAGATTACATTTTTTTTCCTATTATATAAAGCTTTGTAACAAATTTTAAAAAACTTTGTTTTTATCAGCAATGACATAAATATGCATTTACATTGAACTACACACAGTGCATAACACAGCAGACACTCATGTCTCACAAGGATGACAGATAATTGCAATTAATTTTTTCAACCTAAAAATGAAAGTAACAATATAATTATTGGTATTTTGATGTTTTCAAAGGCTGCAGCTTAGTTCAACATTCATTAAAAAATACAATGAGAAATGAAATTTTCACTCAAGATGTTTAAATAATAGTAATCACCTCTTACATCCATAAAATACTTCTAGTGACTTGGTACCTTTCCTGAAAAACCCAGTGGGGGAATTTGTCCATTTTGGACAGTTCTAGTTTACGTAATGTTTGTTTTGACCTTCACCTTTGAGTTGAAATTTTAATTGTTAAAAAACCAGTAACGCATAATATTTTGATTCAACAAACTTTGTTTTAAGGTCTGATAGACAAACAGGTGGACTATCACAATATGGTGTCCGGCTGTCTGCAGAATGTGTTCCAAATTAAAATACTTCATATTTTCAATCACTGAATGTTTCAGCTGCTGGAGGTGTCAGTGTCTGACCTGCAGTTTCTCTTTGACCTCGGTCGCTCTTGTCAATCTGCCGACATCAAGGTCAACATAATTAGAGTCATATCAACAGTAGGCGTGGTCTTTAGCAAACAGACTGGTTTACAAAATGTGGATATTATGAAGGTAAGTGGATTTGTATATTGCAGGCATTAAAATCAAGTTAGATGTACAGTGTAGTTTCATTTTAAGTGTACTGTAACATACACTGGACCTCATTGTGTGTGTCTCATCCTTCTAAAATATAAAGTCACAATTTGACTACCTGTAGTTTGAAATTTTTTCTTGAAAGATTTATCTTATAATTAAAGTATTCTTTAAAAAAAAATATAATTTAGAAAATGCAAATAAGTAAACACTTGCTTATGAAGAAAACATATTTTCACTTACATGTAGTTAAGAAATAGCAAATTTTTGAATTAATGAAAATTAATACAGTTGAACTTTGGTATCTCAAAGACCATGGATATGTCGAAGTGATTTTGGATACCAACAACCACTTTTTATTATATTTCAACCTCAATATTTTGAACCCTTGGATGTCTCAAAAAGTTTTTTTCTCAGTCCCATCAAGGTTGAGATAACGAGGTTTGACTGCACATGTACATGGATTAAGAAAAAAGATATTGAGTTAATGTAATGAAGGATATTATACAATTATTGCTGGTTTTTGAGGTCAATATGATGATTTCGACACCTGAGGAGTACAATATTCACCTCGCCCTTTGGGCTCAGTGAATATTGTACTCCTCAGGTGTTGAAATCATCGTATACCAGCAATAATTGTTTTATTATATGATTAAATGACAAACACTCATTAAGCAATCCATACCATCTTACTCGTTCACATCTACTGAAGTTATAGCCAAACATAATGAGAGAAACGGGGTTAAAAGCAACCAGTTGTGTTATCTTGGAATTTTTAATTCTAGTTTAGGTGCAATGTAGAAAAAATAAATGTCGGGCATATATACATGATTGATTTTGAAAAAGGGGGTCCGTTGTCTGTCGTCGTTGTTGTCGTTGTTGTTGTAAACTTTTCACATTTTCATCTTCTTCTCAAGAACCACGGGGCCAATTTCAACCAAACTTGCCACAAAGTATCCTTAGATAAAGGGGATTCAAGTTTGTTCAAATGAAGGGCCACGCCTTCTTCCAAGGGGAGATAATTAAGAATTTGTGAAAAATTAATGGCATCATTAAAAACTCTTCTTCTCAAGAACCACTCTGCTTGAAAATATGAAACTTATGTGGAAGCATCTTCAGGTAGTGTAGATTCAAGTTTGTTCAAATCATGACCCCTGGGGGTCGGGTGGGGCCACAATGGGCGATCAAAGTTTTACATAGGAATATATAGGAAAAATCTTTAAAAATCTTCTTCTCAAGAACAGCAAAGCCATGATTGGTCATATTTATATGGTAGCATCCTCAGATAGTGTAGATTCAAGTTTGTTCAAATCGTGACCCCCGGGGGTCGGGTGGGGCCACAATGGGCGATCAAAGTTTTACATAGGAATATATAGGAAAAATATTTAAAGATCTTCTTTTCAAGAACAGCAAAGCCATGATTGGTCGTATTTACAAAGAAGCATCCTCAGATAGTGTAGATTCAAATTTGTTCAAATCATGACCCCTGGGGGTCGGGTGGGGCCACAATGGGCGATCAAAATTTTACATATGAATATATAGGAAAAATCTTTAAAAATCTTCTTCTCAAGAACAGCAAAGCCATGATTGGTCATATTTATATGGTAGCATCCTCAGATAGTGTTGATTCAAGTTTATTCAAATCATGAGCCCCTGGGGTCTGGTGGGGCCACAATGGGCGATCAAAGTTTTACATAGGAATATATAGGAAAAATATTTAAAAATCTTCTTTTCAAGAACAGAAAAGCCATGATTGGTCATATTTACAAGGAAGCATCCTCAGATAGTGTAGATTCAAATTTGTTCAAATCATGACCCCCGGGGATAGGGTGGGGCCACAATGGGTGATGAAAGTTTTACATAGGAACACGTAGTAAAAATCTTTTTAAAAAAACTATTTCTTAAGAACAGCAAAGCCATGATATGCATATTCATATTCATATGGAAGCATTCTTAGATAGTGTACATTCAAGTTTGTTCAAACATGACCCCTGGGGTTGGGTGGGGCCACAATGGGTGATCAAAGTTTTACATAGGAATACATAGGTTAAATCTTTAAAAATCTTCTACTCAAGAACAGCAAAGCCATGATTGTTCATATTTAAATGGAAGCATCCTCAGATAATGTAGATTCAAATTTGTTCAATTCATGACCCCCCCCCCCCCCAACTTTTATATTTAAACTTTTCAACCTTTCAAGACTGAACTGATTTCTGCTTTTTTCTAGCCATAGTGCTCAGGTGAGTGATGTGGCCCCTGGGCCTCTTGTTTTTTGATGGGATGTAAAGGTCCATAAAAAAGGGAAGGGGGGCTTTCATTGAAATTTTTTATCTTTAAAATTTAAATTAAAGTTACATTATCTAAAGGAGAGGGGCAGGCCTCCTGCACCCCCAACCCTCACCCAAGAATCAAGAATCTATGTGCATTAATGTAATTATGTTCATATGAGTAGAAGTCAGGTGCAAGTGAAATAACTTTCTAAAACTATTGGTATCAATTTGGAAATTCCCTATCTATATTTGGTCCAATGTAGAATGAAGACTTCCTTATATGGACCTATAAGGTAACGTGCAGGTCAATATAACGTAGTATTTTTCTAACATTGTTGGATCTCAGCCAATCAGAGAGATGGGAATTATTCAATCATATAATGAAACAAATTATTTTAAGCTAGCCCTGTTACTTTTCTATAATTGTGTTACAGTATATTTTGATTTTTTTTTCTCACAGAACATAGGCATTTTCTTGTTGACCATTGTGTGTGGTGACAGAGACTTATGGGTGGTATCAGAAGCATTGGATTGTATATTTGATGTTTTTGGGGAAGATCATCTTGACCCTGTTGCTCAGGAGATAGGTCTCACAGAGAGACTGTCCAAATTTATACCAGACATGAAAGCAAGAGTAAGTACCTGTGGCCCTTTTCACAAAACTTCTTACGACTAAGATAAAAATTTGTCAACTCTGTAATTTTTTGTTTAATAAATATACTTATTTTTGTTTTCTTAGATATTTTTACAATGTTATCTGATGTGAAAAAAATAAGACCTTTTTTATTTCCTACTGCAGCCTAGATACTTTATGAAGAAGGGGAAAATTTTTGTCTTAGTCGTAAGATTTTTTGTGAAAAGGGTCGCAGTATTTTAAATGTCTTGTTAGGTCACATGAGCTGAAAGCTAAGGTGAGCTTTTCTAATCACATTTTGTCTGTAGTCCATTTGTCTGTAAACTTTCCACACTTTTGATTTCTTCTCCAGAACCACTGGGCCAATATCAACCAAACTTGCCACAAAGCATTGTTGGGTTAAGGAGATTCAAGTTTATTCAAATAAAGGGCCACACTCTCTTTTAAGGGGAAATAATTAAGAATTAGTAAAAATTTGATGCTATCTTATAAAAATCTTCTCAAGAACCACTGGGCTAGAAAATATGAAACATACATGATAGTGTAGATTCAAGTTTGTTCAAATCATGACCCCTGGGGGTAGGGGAGCCACAATAGGTGATCAAATTTTTACACTGAAATACATAGGAAAAAATCTTTAAAAATTTTCTTCTCAAGAACAGCACGGCCATGACTGGTCATATTTATATGGAAGCATCCTCAGGAAGTGTCAGTGATTCAGATTTGTTCAAATCATGACCCCTTGGGTTAGGGTGGGGCCACAATAGGCATTTAGTTTCACTTAGGAATACATAAGAAAAAAATCTTTAAAAGAAAAAATCTTTAAAAATTTTCTTGTCAAGAACAGCAAAGCCATGATTGGTCATATTTATGTGGAAGCATCCTCTGGTAGTGTAGATTCAAATTTGTTCAAATCATGACCCCTGGGGATTTGGTAGGGCCACAATGGGCAATCAAAGTTTTACTTAGGAATATATAGCATCCTCAGGTAGTGTAGATTCAAGTTTGTTCAAATTGTGACCCCATAATTATTTGGGGGCCACAATGGGGGATCTCAGTTTTACATAGGAACAATCTTTTAAAATCTTCTCAAGAAAGCAAAGCCATGTTTAGTGATACAAATATAGGAGCATCCTCAGGTCATGTAGATTCAAATTTCTTTAAATCATGACCTCCCGGTGTAAAGAGGGGCCATAACAGGGGATCAAAGTTATACAAAGGAATATAAAGGATATATCAGTAAAAAATTTCTTCTCAAAAAGAGCATAGCCATGATTAGTCATATTTATCGTTGTCTGGTTGAAGAAGTTTTGTGCTGATTTGATTAGAAATACTAAGATTTCACAGTGGACATGAATTCATGGGTCTCCGTCTTTCATACCACAAAAGCAACAGAAATTAAACACCAATGAAAATTAATTGTGATTTTACAGTACTAATTATGTTCTTTATAGAACCAAGTTAATTCCCGTATTAAAATATGGCAATTTACATGTTCTTTCTTGATGACTTTTTCACTAAACTGAACTTTAATGAAAGGTAAATGTAACATTTTAAGGGATTTGTACCTGCTTCCAGGATATGGGATTTAGATTAATTGAACTTGCAAAAAGTAATTTTCATCATTATTAATACGATGAAGAAAAGGATTTGCCTAGTGCCTACAAATATATACAGATATGGCCCTTCCTTCATTTAGGGAAAATCACACTTGATAGCCAGCCTAATATTTACGAAGAAATAAGGGATTCATTAATGTCACCAGACAGACACTACATGTAGTTCATGCCTTATTCATGCGTGTATGTCCACCACGAAAAAATTACAAAAAAGGGAATGAAGAGAGGTGGACATAAATTGAGTGTGAAAATTTAACACTTTACAACATACAGCTGTATGTGTACCAGTATCTTTTTTTCTCAATCAAATCAATTTAAGTTTATTGTATTTTTATTTCAGGTAAATATGGTTAAAAAGAAACCAGATGAACATTATCCTGTAATTTCTACAGCAAGAACAAACCTGATTCGGTTTGTGAAATACAAACTTTCCAAGAAGAAATCATAAGAGTGATTTTAATTTATAATAATACATGTAATATTATATTGAGGTAGAGCTGGATTGTTGACATTTTATGAATTTTATTGATTGCAATACCTTGTTTTGAAGAGATTTGATATTAGTGATATAAAACACATTTGCCATGTGTTGGTTCATATGAATATTATACATGTACAAGGTTCATGTAGGTGCTGTGTATACCAGTTGTTTTGATTAAATTTACCAATTCAAAACAAATGAAAAGTAATTGTTCTTCAGATACAAGTATTTAAGCATTTTTAGCTCACCTCAACAAAGTAAGGGGAGCTTATGTAATACCCATCAATGTGCCGGTTAAAGTTTTTTGAAGCAGATTTTTTTTAAGTATTCTTTGGTCTACATTGATCAGTGTTGCACTGACAATGGTTTAAGTATGTTCCATTTTACCAGTCCAGGTTTCAGATGCTGTATTTTCAGCTAAAGAATGACCAGGTTAGAGTTTTTGAAGCGATAACTTTAAGCACTATGCTGACCAACATTACATTGAAGAAACATTCATTGATGCAAACTACCAGACTTAATTCAGATGCTGGATTTGACCTACATTTTCTTGATGAATGACCAGGTTAAAGCTTTTGGAGAATGGCTCATTCCAGTGTACCTTCAATTTCTTCCTAGTTCAAACTTGCAAGAATGATGCATCAAGGGATGAACAATTTCAAACTTGATTCAGATGCCAGATTTGACCTACATTTTCTGGACGAATAACCAGGTTAAAATTTTGGCACAGGCTCATTCCAGTGTAACCTCAAGCCCCATTTGGACCAAGCTTGCATAGATTTTGCATCCAGGGATGCACACTATCAGATTTACTTTGGATGCTGGATTTGACCTACATTTTCTAGATGAGTGACCAGGTTGAAGTTTTTGCAGCAGGTTCATTCCAGTGTAAATTAAAGCCATATCTGGACCAAATTTTGATGGACAATGCATTTAGGGATGTACACTACCAGATCTGCTTTGGATGCTGGATTTGTCCTATATTTCTGGATGAGTGACCATGTTAAAGGTTTTGAAGCATGTTCATTCCAGGTTAATTTTAAAGCCCTTCATAGAGCAAACTTACACTGATGATACATCCAGGGATGCGCGCTACCAGATTAACTTCTGTTGCTGGATGTGAAATACACTGATGATTGATGAGGTTAAAGCTTCTTAAGTCGGTCCATTCCCAAGTGACTATAAGGCCTACCTGGGCCAAACATATTTTTGAAGATGCATCAAGGGATGCACACAGAGACTTGCTTTGTATGCTAGATCTGATCTGCATTTTTTGGATGAGTGACCAGTTTAAGTTTTTAGGACAAGTCAGTTCCCAAGTAAATGCAAGCCCTACCAAAATTGCATATATGTTGCAAATAGGGATTCACTCTACTAGAATAATAGTTTAGTGTGGGACTTTGCCTTACTTAAGATAACATTCTTTGAGGTGAGCTCAGTAATCTTCGATTACCTACGTTTCATGCATGAACTGGTTTAAAATCATAAACCAATAATGGCAGATTTGTGAAATAAAGAGTCCTTGAAAATGTTGAAAATAAATATTTAGTTCTCTGCTTGTAAGAAAATAAATAATCTGACATTGACTAGTGATAACCATTAAATATATACTACTAAATATAAATTTAAAATGGTGCAAGACTTTGATCAATACATGTTACCATGTTCCAACTTGATAATTCAGACAAGCACTAGTGTTCAGTAGTAGGATATAATAGATGGAATAAATGTTTGCACAATGAATTGATCAAATTCTTTCAAACATATTTTTCAAATGTATAAAGATATACAATTGCAATCCGCAGCTCCTTGCAGATGAGAACACCTGTATTTAGTACTATCTAGTAACACAGAGTGAATGTTTCTTGTCCTTGAACAAAGTGTGCTACACAGATATACAGTTCCAGTTGACTTGTGTTAGTTACAGAGAATCTCATAGTCATTATAGTTCAGATGATTAGACAGGTGACTCTCATTACTAATTCCATTTCTTAGGCTCATGGTTCGAATCCACCTGGTACCAGACTTATTTTGTTTCAAAATTCTTGCCTTTTATTTTTTTTTTATAGAGGATTACGTATTTTCATTCACCTATCTATCATAAATGCATGTTAATTCTTGATATATATTTTTCTTTTAATATATTTTTTTAATAGTTTCAGTCTTGTGAAGCAACATTTCAAAAACATAAGCTCACCTCAACAAATTTTATCTATCAGAAAGGCAAATCTCAAACCAAATAGATGTTTTGCTAATTTGTATCCCTAGATGCTGCGCTCCATACAGGTTTGGTCATGGTAAGATTTACAGAAACTTGGATATATATCAAATATGCAGATCAGATCCAGCATCCAAAGCATGCTTGGTAATGTGCATCCTTACATGCATCATTGATGCAAGTTTAATCACCAGGCTACTTGGGAATAGATCTCTTAACACTTAACCTGTTTCATCATCATGAAATGTCAGTCAGATCCAGCATCTGAAACAAGTCTGGTAGTACATCATACATCCTTCATGCAAGTTTAGTCACTATATGGCTTGAAAGTTACTTGGGAATAGATCTGCTCTGAAAACTTTAATCTGTTTACTCATATGGAAAATGTAAGAGTAATCCAACATTTGAAGCAAATCCAGTATCATCCATGCAATTTTTTCCAGTTGGAGGATATAGTTACTTGGAAATGGACCTGCTCCAAAAACATTAACCTGTTCACTCATCTGAAAAATTTAGGTCAGTTCCAGCATCTGAAGTAAGTCTGGTAGTGTGCATCTCTAGATGTATCAATGCAATTTTTTCCAGTTAGTTACTTGGGAATGGACCTGCTACAAAAACTTTAACCTGTTCACTCATCCAGAAAATGTAGGGCTATATCAAACATCTACGCAAGACTGGCACCAAATGTGCATCCCTAGATGCATCATCCATGCAAGTTTTGTCGCAACAAGCCTTATAGTTTCTTGAAAATAGCACCTGCTACAAAAACTTTAACCCGTTTACCCATCTGAAAATGAAGGTTAGATCCAGCATCCGAGGCAAGTCTGATAGTGTCTCCAAACACTTGATCATTCATCTTAAAAGAAACCAATAAATTCATTATGTTCTTACCGATTTGGCAAAGCTGCGATTAAATTTAAAGTAGGACCCCT
This sequence comes from Saccostrea echinata, assembly GCF_033153115.1. Lineage (NCBI taxonomy): Eukaryota > Metazoa > Mollusca > Bivalvia > Ostreida > Ostreidae > Saccostrea > Saccostrea echinata. The sequence continues at coordinate 2,843,756 of NW_026889765.1, forward strand.
TTTCAGTGATGTAATCGATAAACAAGGTGACGAATCAAGGGTGATTTGCAGAAACGAGAAAATAGTTTAATTGTAACCGATTTCGATAGGCCTGTTAAATTATTGGACCTCAACAAAACAAAACACTTATTAGGTTTGTTACTGACTGTCTACAAAAATATAACAGGTTGTCAAGTCCACGGAATTCTCGCTTTCTGGACTTGAACAACCTGACACATTTCTGTGAACAGTCGGTAACAAACCTCATAAGTAGTAGTGTAGGTCAATACTCATTGAGACATAGATTAATACATATATTTGAGTTTAAAATGCTTTCATGTTCATAAATACTATTACAGTTATGGTTTTTGACCACGTGACCTTGAACTTTGCTTATAACTTTTGGTTGAAATAGACAGGACTTTCATGTTTGACATGTGCATTACCTGTGACAAGATGTTTCTCAGCATGCTATTCTTTTGACCCCTTGACCTTGACCTTCATGGTTGACCTAATTTTCAACACTTTTAACTTTTGTGATTACTTTTGAATGACATACTAGTATGGTAGGGCGTTCATATTTGACAAGTGCAATACCTGTGTCAAAATGTTTCCGAATATGTTGTGATAATTGACTCCGTGACTTTGACCTTCAAGTTTGACCTAAATTTCAAACATTTCATCAGTGTTGCTAACTTTAGAAGGGGTGAAGATGGGGCATTCCTATTTGAAACGTGCATTACCTGTGACAAGCATTTCCAAATTCACTATGGTTTTAAACCCCACGACCTTGAATTTTAACCTTGTTTTCAAAAATTTTAACATTGCTGATAACTTTTGATTAAGAGAAAATATGGCATTTACATTTGACATGTGCATTACCTGTTTCAATACCTTCCCGGTGGTTTTTGATATTTTGTTTTTCACATGTGCATTACTTGTGACCTTTCGGATTGTATTGTGGTATTTGACCTCATGACCTTGATCTTGAAGTTTGATGTAGTTTTGAGAAGCTATAATCTTTGCCATAACTGTACTTAGTAATCAATTCAATGATTTACGTGTTTTTGTATAACGCACAGACAAGACAGGGTACACGAACAAGGCAGTTACAACAAGCCATAGATAATGGCATCCCATCCACTAAGGCACCGAAAGCGGGGGACCACAATTCTTACAGTTTGCTTGTATTTATATGGAAACATCCTCAGGTAGTGTAGATTCAAGTTTATTCAAATTATGACTTTGGGAATAGGGTGGGGCAACAATATGTGATCAAAGTTTTACATAGGAATATAATGGGGGGAAATCTGCTGAAGAAGAACAGCTGGACCACCGTGACTCAGGTGAGCAATGTGGCCCATATGGGCATCTTTTTATTTTAAATATCTTGATTTTTAACAAACATGTTTTAAAAGGAGGAAATACAAACACAAACTAGTTAAAACATTTTGATATTTTCAAAATTATCTTAAAAGTTATAGCAAATTGGAATTGTTTTTCTGTTAAAGGTTTCGAGACCAGATTTTGTAAAGCTTGAATGTCATTGCACTATAATACTCTCTCAGATGGCTGCAATAAAAAACTACTCAGATTTTTATGTTACTTTTTATTTGACATCATATATGAAGATTTACACAATTCAAAGTCGTTGTACTATATACTTTTAAATATAGTTCAGCAATCCAGAGAGAAGAAGAAGGATTGTTTTATGAAGTAGATATCAGATTTGATAAATATAAGCTCCCACTGTCATTTCATCTTAATATTTTCTAAGAGGATGCAATAAAAAAGCTACTCAAATACATTATTTTCTGTATGATTAATATTGTGAAGCATTATGAAGTTCTACTGTCATTTCACTGCAATACTCTCAAAGATGGCTACAATAAAAAGTACTCAGATTTACATTTTTTTGGGGGTTTTGTTTATTTCATCTCACATTGTGAAGATTTACATGTTATTATTTACTGGTTGTTGGAAAAAATATTTGCAATAACTATATATAACTCAGAAAAGCGTACATCATTTATTATATTTTAAGTACATAAAGAATGAAAATTGTTGTTAAACCAAATAGACCACACATTAAACATTAAAGGCAAGAGTATAATGATCCCTTTCTATGTCATTAAAAACTTCCGGATCCCACGAAAATGTTCATAAAAATATTGTAGAAACAATGAAAAATTGATTCCAACACAAAATATTATTTGAGTCTAAGTGCGAACGTTAGATATACATTCATTTACTGGAAATATAAATTGGTCAATTTCAACTGGTGTAGTTAGGGAATTAACTGGCTTATAAAGAGTTAGAGGTATTTACTCTTTTACTTTTATAAAACATAAACAACTACTACATGCTATGCATGACAGGCAAGGACGTGATAGACTCCATACTTTATTGTAAATTACAAAACACTGAATCAATATCGATAAACAGCACGTTATATGCAAAGAACCTGACAGATTTGCAAAATCTGTTGCATATATTAAAATTCAATATGAAACATATTTGAACAGCATCAGGGCCGACTAGGCAAACTTTAGAGATAAAATAACTCCAATAACTTTAGAAAACCTGTGTTTGTTGCCAAGTTTCGCTGCATGCAAAAAAAAAAAAATCAACCATTACGACATACCTCACAACTTACATCTAAACCTAATAAAACACGTTTTGCATATATCTACATATAATTAAAAATTTGCGACGTACTTCACAACTTACATCTAAACCTAATAAAAACACGTTTTGAGTATATCTACATATAATGAAAACTTTGATGTTGCTCGCTTTAGTCAAAGGCTAGAATGACCAACCTTTAAAACCAGTTTCCTACTAGATGTACTACACATCAGAATTTCTAGTGGTCAATCCCTGACCAATACACACTACATGTATACAAACATCTTGTCATTAATGAAACATTTTCCCGCTATACTATCAAAGCACGGGAAGTACCATTTTTTTCTTCACTGTGAACATCAATATGAAGGACCAAAAATTGGAAACTGCAAGAAATTGGGTGAAAATCACCGATCCTCCTCATAAAGTCACAGATCCTTAATACAAGGACACAGATCCTTAACACAAGTTCCCAGTTCCTACACATAAGGTCACAGACCCTCAACACAAGTTCACAGATCCTTATCGCAGTGTTATAGATCCTTAACACTAGCTCCCTACTTCTTCACAAAAGGTCACAGATCTTCAACACAAGTTCACAGATCCTTACCAGAAAGTCATATATCCTCAACACTAGTTCCCAGTTCCTCCACACAAGGTCACAGATCCTCACATAAAGTCACAGATCCTTACCAGAGAGTTACAGATCCTTAACACTAGTTCCCAGTTCCTCCACACAAGGACACAGATCCTCACATAAAGTCACAGATCCTTCACACAAAGTCATAGATCCTTCACATAAAGTCACAGAACAGAAGGAAACAGATCCAAAACAAAAGAATCCTCCACAAAAGGTCAGAGTTCTACACATCCTTCAGTAACAAATGGCTCTCCCTATATTTCTCTTGCTCCATGACATGACATAAAGTATACTGATGCGTAGCTCAGCCTTCTTTGTTCCACAAACATCAACAGTTCATATGATTTATGCTGATGAGTTCTATCAAAAAAGAAATTTGTCACTTTAACTGTAAAATAGGATTTGAAATATACTTAAACATCTATGAAAAACCCAGCAAGCTATACTGAGTTTGAACAATATAAAAACAGCCAACAATTACATTTTTTTAATATTGAAAGAAGAGGCCCATAGGCCTTTACTGTTACCAGAGTTTCTGAGCCACGATATGTGTTCTTTTGACAAATCTATAGAGCTCCAACACTATCTCTCTTTAGCTCCAAAAGGCAATGGTAGAGACTTTGAATCCATGCTACATGATGACATTCTTAAAATTATTGACAATTCAAAGTTGTATAGTTTAGAAGATTTTAATTAAATTACTTAATAAGACAATATACAGATTTCCACTCCCTGATTAGATTATGAAATACATGATACTGACTGCATATGAATTTGACAATTTCCTGTTAAAAAACATTTAAGTTTTTTTTCTGTCATATTTTTTGGAAAATAATGGACCCAATAGTTTGAATAAATATAATTCTTTACCACATGAATAAACAATAAATAAAATGACAATTTGTAGCATTGAAGTTATTGAAAAGAAAAGTTTTAAAGAAATGTGTTTTTCAATTATTTCTCTCTCTCTCTCTCTCTCTCTCTCTCTCTCTCTCTCTCTATATATATATATATATATATATATATACATTAGGGATGTCAATTTTGTCAATAATTCATATTCGAATATTCAATAAAAGTATTCGAATATATTCGAATATTCGATAAAAAAATAATCTGTTTTATTTTAAATATGCATCATCCTACTCTCATGAAAGATTTGGTGTAGGTATACTTATATTGGAAGTAAAATTGTATGAAGACTTATAGGTGTACAATAAGAAATTCCATTTGATATTTGTCAATGTTTGAAATAAATAATTGATTTAAATGTAGAGAAGTATAATTTTAACAAATGAAACGTTATTTATGGTAGCTCCAAGTGAGGAATCAGTCGTCTTACAAAAGGCAAGATAGCCGTAACGGTATACTGTTCAGATTTCAATACGTGTAATAAATTACAGCTATCTGCCTAATAAGAGATATGATTATAATCTTTGATACAATGTAAAGAAATATTTCCATACACAATTTCCCTACGTAATTAACTAATTTCCCGATAATGAATGTAAAATTCAGGATTATGCACAACCCAAGATAATAAGTAATTTACACATTTATTCTGAAATTAAGCCCTTTACAATACTAATTACTGATTAATTCTATCGGACATTCATTCAATGATCAATTAATTTTATTTTGATAAGTATACTCTTCACGCCTTTTAGACATTCTTAGATTTTATTTGTTGTCCTCGATTCTAGACCCGATCGTATCTAACTAATAAAAAATATGAAAGTACGTTTTGTATTATACATAAAGCATTATTGTACAATTCTTTAACACCTTACTCAAAACAAAATACATGTAATTTAGTAGATTTATCAGATAAGAAAGTAGTGAAAGAAATTAGGCGATCGAAATTAATCGCTAGTAAATTAAACAGGGATAATTCCAGCACTGTTCCAATCAAAATTTATTAATCACAGTACTTCTTTTTATGAAATCTGAAAAACACCGAATATTTGAATCTTAAATTCATATTCGAATATCAACTCATCGAATGAATATTCGAATGTTCGAATATTCGTTGCCATCCCTAATATATATATATATATATATATATATATATATATATATATATATATATATATATATATATATATATATATATATATATATATATATATAGGTGTGGGGGGGGTGTACTAGTATATGTTTTACAATTTAGTGTCATGAAATTCTTAAGAATTTTTTTCCTTTAGAGACTTTTCTCCTACATTTCTATGTAAAACTTTGGAGCCCCTCTCTAGCCTAATCATGGCAGGGACTTGTGGTCGTGAACATCTTACCAAGCAAACCTTTTAAATTTTTCTTCCCTTCAAAGTTATGCCAATTCAAGACTTTGAAACATTTCCAAACCCTTGACCCTGAACTTTCCTACCAAGCATATGTTTTAAATTTTTTCCCCTTCAAAGTTATATGCCATTGCAAGACTTTGAAACATTTCCAAACTTTGACCCTGACCTTTCCAAAAATATCATAGTTAAGAGTCAACTTACATTCACCATGCTGGCACAAGAAAAATGAGATTTAATCATATTAACCTCTTCAAGTATATATTAATTATACAAACTTTGGAGAAAAAAATATTGGATACACTTAAAAGAAAATACTGAGATATAGACAGATAATGGAGTTATATCTCACAGTAGGACGGAAGCTTGCCTGAGCATTCTTCTATTAACACAAAAACATAAAACACGAAGAAATCATGAAACAAACCATTTTTTCCATGGTTGGCTGCAGTCCATCCTTGCTCTCAGCAATCCTGCCAACAACGAAGTTATACCTCACAGTAGTATTGAGGTTTTCCTAACAATTCTCCTATTAACACAGAAAGTCAGGATATTAAAAAAGCACAACTAGTCAAGTTAAAATAAAACAAAGGATCCAAAAGCAACAATGCAATTCTTTTGCTTACCACTTTTGCCAATGTTGGCCACTGGTCACGGCTGGGTAATGGACTCCTCTTCTTCTATCAAATATCCTCCTCTACGTAGATCCTGCTGCTCCTTTTCTTTGTTGGTCGGGCTTGGTCCTCCTCTTCATGGGTCCTGCTGGTCCTTCTTCTGTTGGTTGGCCTTGTCCTACTTCTCCTATTCACGGATCCTGCTGCTCCTCATCTTCTGAAATCTTGCCTTAGTCTTCCTCTTCATTTATTCTGCTCCTCTGCATCATTTAATTTAGAAGTCTTGATGCGGACAAATTCAATTGAAAACCAGTTTAAGGAATATGTGCAGGAAGGAAATCCCAAATCTCTCATCTTTCAGTGGTAGATACAGTTAAATGAGAGACAAACTCCTCCTTCCTATGGGAAGTTCAGCTTAAACCTCCTTGTGCTTTCAAAGCAAAACTAAAGCATCAAAGAAATATGAAGAAATCATATCAAGTGAGAAAGAGTCAGTAAAAAGTGCAAAGACCAACTTGAGTTCCAATCTTACCTTCACGTGGGGAATTGACTTCAGTCGATCCTTCCCTTTTGGACTCTTCTTCTACATAAAGAGTTTCTTCTTTACGTTTTGATCCACGATAGCCTAACTTTCCTGTTGAAAGAAACATGTCAATAAATTGTAAAGATTTTCTTAAAACAGACACAGATTACCAATAGTTTACTTAGTGAAACATGTGTGCATTGCGTCTTACCCTCACATCTTGGATTAGCCACATTCCATCACGGAACATCTCCTGGCAGGTGGCTGAACTTTAAGCACTTTTACTTTTGACAGTCTCCTCTTCAAAGCTGGTGATAGAAAGCTACCTTAAAATGTTTTTCTAAAATAGGAATATAAAAGTTCAAGAGAATTAACGATCTTCATCAAATGCGAATGGTACAAATCAACACAGTAAAAGGTGTTAAATCATGAATCTTACCAATTCTTCAACGAGCGGCTGTAGTAATTCCCTATTCATCACTCCTGTGAAAAACCATAGAGGTGTCTAATAATATTCATCTGATAACACAAACTTCAGGAAGTAAAATGAGTACTCTAGCTTCTTTTAATGAAGTTATAATGTAAATCAGGAATTCAAAAGTGCACCAAAAGCAGCTTCTTACCGCTATCACGGATATTGCCCACTGGACATAGATGGCTAAAGAATTCCACTTTTTCAGTTGGTTGGTCTTCATCCCCCTTGCATCCAAAGCCCTGAAAAAACTGATAGGTTAGTAAAAAATCACAACAAGGAAACAAATGACAGATATTCAAGTATACATCATCATCACATGAAAATTACATGAAAAAATAGATAAAAAAGACAGTTAGGCCAGAAAAAGGGCAAAAGAAACGGAAAGGTGAAGGGAGGGGGGATGGTTAAATGTAAGAATATGTGGGGAATAGAAGACAGAAAAAGAGACAGAAAGGAATCAATAAAAAAGGTTCTCTATTAGGCTTCCTGGCTGCGAAATGGATTCCTCGCGCTGTTCGTCTGACGGGCCCTGTCGGTGTTCATCCTGTCAATTGGAAATCAATAGGTCAAGACCTGATAAGGTCAAAACCAATTGGCATAGTCATGAAAAGGATGCAAAAAACAGTTTGAATCTTACTGAATCTTCCAGTGGTGGCTGTAGTTGATTGAGATCCTCTCGCTACAGGATCCTGATCAGCTTAAACCTTCCTCTGTTAACAGAGCAAAACCAAGACATCAAAGAAACACAAAGACTTCATATCAACTGAGAAAGAGTCAATTAAATTCAAAAAGTGTAAAGAGCAAGTCCAATAACAAACTCACTTTTACTTGAGGTCATAATGGAAATCAGGAATTCAAAAGTGCACAAAAGCAGTTTCTTACTTACCGCTTCCTCCAATGTTGGCTGCTGGACATAGCTAGACAATGCGCTCCTCTTCCTCAATGGGTTGGCCATGGTGCTCCTGCGTCGTCGCTCATCCCAGGCCCTGAAAATATACAACTGATAAAAGGTTAGTAAAAAATAAAACACAACAAGGAAACAAATGACAGAAATTCGAGTACAAATAATCAGCACATGAAAGTTAGATGAAAAATAAGTTAGATAATAAAGACAGTTAGGTCAGGAAAGGATAAAAAGGAAGGGGAGGGTAGCGGGAGGGGGAATTGGATGGTTAGTCATGTTAGAGTAGGGAGAGGATAGGAGACAGAAAAAGAGACAGAAAGAAATCAATCAAAAAAGCTTCTCTATTAGGCTTCCTGGCTGCGGAATTGATTCCTGGCGCTGTTCGTCTGACGGGCCCTGTCGGTGTGCATCCTGTCAATTGGAAATCAATAGGTCAAGGCCTGATAAGGTCAAAATCAATTGGCATGGTCATGAAAAGGATGCAGAAAATAGTCTGAATCTTACTGCATCTTCCAGTGGTGGCTGCAGTTGATTGAGATCCTCTCGCTACAGGATCCTGGTCAGCTTAAACCGTCCTCTGTTAACAGAGCAAAACCAAGGCATCAAAGAAACACAAAGACCTCATATCAACTGAGAAAGAGTCATTAAGATTCACAAAATGCGAAGAGCAAGTCCAATTACAAACTCGCTCTTACTTGGGGTCATAATGAAAATCGGGAATTCAAAAGTGCAACAAAAGCTTCTTACTTACCGCTTCCTCCAATGTTGGCTGCTGGACATAGCTAGACAATGCGCTCCTCTTCCTCAATGGGTTGGCCATGGTGCTCCTGCGTCGTCGCTCGTCCCAGGCCCTGAAAATATACAACTGATAAAAGGTTAGTAAACCAGAAGTCTCTGATGAGACTGTAGCTCTACTGGTCTGTTTGTATAACAAAAGAAAAGTAGCACTTGGATTTGAAACATTGCAACATGCAACAATAAATAGAATTATGTATCTTAATGTAGTCTACTTTTGTGACAAGTTATATTGAAATCAAATGAAAACTAGGAGTAGTAGCGTTTTGAAAGCATTTCACGGAAATTTCTATTTTTAGTACCGGTAACCATGACAACACCATTCACCCAAATAAAAAAAAACAGAAATACATATTATGTATCGTAGTGTATTCTAACTGCGTGCCAAATTAGATTGAAATCAGACCAAAATTGTAGGAGGAGTAACGTTTTAAAGGAATTTCACAGACATTTCTATTTTAAGTAACCATGGCAACACTGTTCATCGAATTCAAAAACCAATGCAATAAATTATGTATCTTAGTATAGTCTTCTTGTATGCCTAATTATATTAGAAGCAGACTAAAACTGTAGCAGGAGTAGTGTTTTAAAGGAATTTCACAGAAATTCCTATTTTTAGTAACCATGGCAACACCGTCCATCGAAATCAAAAACCAATGCACTAAATTATGTATCTTAGTGTAGTCTACTTGTGTGCCAAGTTATATTGAAATCGGACCAAAACTGTAGGAGGAGTAGCGTTTTAAAGAAATTTCACAGAAATTTCTATTTTTAGTAACCATGACAACACCGTCCATCGAAATCAAAAACCAATGCACTAAATTATGTATCTTAGTGTAGTCTACTTGTGTGCCAAGTTATATTGAAATCGGACCAAAACTGTAGGAGGAGTAGCGTTTTAAAGAAATTTCACAGAAATTTCTATTTTTAGTAACCATGACAACACCGTCCATCGAAATCAAAAACCGATGCACTAAATTATGTATCTTAGTGTAGTCTACTTGTGTGCCAAGTTATATTGAAATCGGACCAAAACTGTAGGAGGAGTAGCGTTTTAAAGGAATTTCACAGAAATTTCTATTTTTAGTAACCATGGCAACACCGTCCATCGAAATCAAAAACCAATGCACTAAATTATGTATCTTAGTGTAGTCTACTTGTGTGCCAAGTTATACTGAAATCGGACCAAAACTGTAGGAGGAGTAGCGTTTTAAAGAAATTTCACAGAAATTTCTATTTTTAGTAACCATGGCAACACCGTCCATCGAAATCAAAAACCGATGCACTAAATTATGTATCTTAGTGTAGTCTACTTGTGTGCCAAGTTATATTGAAATCGGACCAAAACTGTAGGAGGAGTAGCGTTTTAAAGGAATTTCACAGAAATTTCTATTTTTAGTAACCATGACAACACCGTCCATCGAAATCAAAAACCGATGCACTAAATTATGTATCTTAGTGTAGTCTACTTGTGTGCCAAGTTATATTGAAATCGGACCAAAACTGTAGGAGGAGTAGCGTTTTGAAAAATTGTTTACAGACAGACGGACAGACAGACAGACAGACAGACAGACGGACGGACGACGGACACCTTACTATCGCATAAGCTCTTCTGGTCTCTGACCAGTAGAGCTAAAAAAAAAGCACAACAAGGAAACAAATGACAGAAATTCGAGTACAAATAATCAGCACATGAAAGTTAGATGAAAAATAAGTTAGATAATAAAGACAGTTAGGTCAGGAAAGGATAAAAAGGAAGGGGAGGGTAGCGGGAGGGGGAATTGGATGGTTAGTCATGTTAGAGTAGGGAGGAGATAGGAGACAGAAAAAGAGACAGAAAGGAATCAATCAAAAAAGCTTCTCTATTAGGCTTCCTGGCTGCGGAATTGATTCCTGGCGCTGTTCGTCTGACGGGCCCTGTCGGAGTGCATGCATCCTGTCAATTGGAAATCAATAGGTCAAGGCCTGATAAGGTCAAAATCAATTGGCATGGTCATGAAAAGGATGCAGAAAATAGTCTGAATCTTACCGCATCTTCCAGTGGTGGATGCAGTTGATTGAGATCCTCTCGCTACAGGATCCTGGTCAGCTTAAACCGTCCTCTGTTAACAGAGCAAAACCAAGGCATCAAAGAAACACAAAGACTTCATATCAACTGAGAAAGAGTCATTAAGATTCACAAAGTGCGAAGAGCAAGTCCAATTACAAACTCGCTCTTACTTGGGGTCATAATGAAAATCGGGAATTCAAAAGTGCAACAAAAGCTTCTTACTTACCGCTTCCTCCAATGTTGGCTGCTGGACATAGCTAGACAATGCGCTCCTCTTCCTCAATGGGTTAGCCATGGTGCTCCTGCGTCGTCGCTCGTCCCAGGCCCTTAAAATATACAACTGATAAAAGGTTAGTAAAAAAAAAGCACAACAAGGAAACAAATGACAGAAATTCGAGTACAAATAATCAGCACATGAAAGTTAGATGAAAAATAAGTTAGATAATAAAGACAGTTAGGTCAGGAAAGGGTAAAAAGGAAGGGGAGGGTAGCGGGAGGGGGAATTGGATGGTTAGTCATGTTAGAGTAGGGAGGGGATAGGAGACAGAAAAAGAGACAGAAAGGAATCAATCAAAAAAGCTTCTCTATTAGGCTTCCTGGCTGCGGAATTGATTCCTGGCGCTGTTCGTCTGACGGGCCCTGTCGGAGTGCATGCATCCTGTCAATTGGAAATCAATAGGTCAAGGCCTGATAAGGTCAAAATCAATTGGCATGGTCATGAAAAGGATGCAGAAAATAGTCTGAATCTTACCGCATCTTCCAGTGGTGGCTGCAGTTGATTGAGATCCTCTCGCTACAGGATCCTGGTCAGCTTAAACCGTCCTCTGTTAACAGAGCAAAACCAAGGCATCAAAGAAACACAAAGACCTCATATCAACTGAGAAAGAGTCATTAAGATTCACAAAGTGCGAAGAGCAAGTCCAATTACAAACTCGCTCTTACTTGGGGTCATAATGAAAATCGGGAATTCAAAAGTGCAACAAAAGCTTCTTACTTACCACTTCCTCCAATGTTGGCTGCTGGACATAGCTAGACAATGCGCTCCTCTTCCTCAATGGGTTGGCCATGGTGCTCCTGCGTCGTCGCTCGTCCCAGGCCCTGAAAATATACAACTGATAAAAGGTTAGTGAAAAAAAAAAGCACAACAAGGAAACAAATGACAGAAATTCGAGTACAAATAATCAGCACATGAAAGTTAGATGAAAAATAAGTTAGATAATAAAGACAGTTAGGTCAGGAAAGGGTAAAAAGGAAGGGGAGGGTAGCGGGAGGGGGAATTGGATGGTTAGTCATGTTAGAGTAGGGAGGGGATAGGAGACAGAAAAAGAGACAGAAAGGAATCAATCAAAAAAGCTTCTCTATTAGGCTTCCTGGCTGCGGAATTGATTCCTGGCGCTGTTCGTCTGACGGGCCCTGTCGGAGTGCATGCATCCTGTCAATTGGAAATCAATAGGTCAAGGCCTGATAAGGTCAAAATCAATTGGCATGGTCATGAAAAGGATGCAAAAAACAGTTTGAATCTTACCGCATCTTCCAGTGGTGGCTGCAGTTGATTGAGATCCTCTCGCTACAGGATCCTGGTCAGCTTAAACCGTCCTCTGTTAACAGAGCAAAACCAAGGCATCAAAGAAGTCCAATTACAAACTCGCTCTTACTTGGAGTCATAATGGAGATCAGGCATTCAAAAATGCAACAAAAGCAGTTTCTTACCGCTTCCTGTAATGTTGGCTGCTGGACATAGCTGGGCAACGGGCAATGGGCTCCTCCTCACCTTTTGGTTTTCCTGGAGTTTTTTTATGCAGTCGATGCTTTCCTTATTGATTCTTCCTCTTCATGATGCTTTTCTCTTTATATCTTGATCCATTACATCCGAAGACTTCTATAACACAGAGAGTAGTTAACTGTAGCGTGTGTTTTAGCAAATTTCTCTGACTAGTAATCATGACAATATCATTCATTGTAATCTTACACTAGGAAGTGTTTGTACCTGTTTACCAGATGTTGCCAAAATGTAATATTAACTGCAAGAGTGGCTGTATTTTGAAGGAATTCATGTATTTACAATTAATTTTTTTTTTCTATGACAATACTGTTAGTCATAACATTGAACAGATATACACAGAAATATGTAAAGTGCATGTAGACTCTTTGTGTTCTAACCTATTATAAAAATTGGATCAAAACGGGAGTAACGTTTTGAATGAATTTGATAGAAATTTTTATTTTTAATAACTATGGCAAGACTATAATTGAAATCGATAATATTCTATTGTTTGTAATGAGGGCAACACTGTTTGTCGAAATCAGTATTCATCTTTGTGAAGTCTACTTGTGTACCAAGCTTAATTGAAATCAGAAAACTGAAATAGGAGTAAGGTTTATCAAGAATTTCAAGGAAATTCCTATTTTTTAAAACCATTTGTGACAATAGTCAATCATGGGATTTAAAAATATTTTGCAGCTTAATATAGTCTTCCTATAAACAAAATTTTATTGAAATTGGATAAAAACCACTAAAAAGTAGAGTTTAAAACGAATCTCATTGAAAATTTCTATTTTTAGAAAACAAGGCAACAAAGTTTGCTGAAAAGAAATAACGATAAAAAGAAGCATGTATTTCGTGTCGTATACTTTTTTACCAAGAAATATAAAATTGGATTAAAAAAACAGTACAGGCAGAGGAAGTGTCCTTTTGATGGAAGTTCACTGAAATTTCAATTCTAATAACCATGGCAACACAATTCAATGAAATATTCAACCGAAGTAGAATTGTGTATCTCAATTTTGTCCATCTGTGTACCTAAGTTTTGTTGAAATCAGATCAAAACTGTGGGGCAGCATATTGAAACATAAGTTATCAAATTAAAGATTATGAAGATCATCTCCACGAATATTATCTAAGTAAAGGCAATCTCTCATCATTTGAATGTTCTGGTAGTGTGCATATCTAGATGCAGCAACTTTGGAAGTTTGGTCTGGGTAGGATTTGTAGTTTATTGAGAATGTTTCAAAAACTTAAACTGTTTCAATCATCTTGAAAATCCAGGTAATTCAGATGCTGCATGGGGTAGGTACGTGCTTGGTAGTTTTAATCCCTGGATGCATCATTCACTCAAATTGGGTCAAAGTAGGCTTACAGTAAGTTTGAAAGGAACCTGCTCAAAAAATATTTAATTGATCATTCATCTGGAAATGTACGCCAGATAGAGTCTGAAAGCAAACATCCCTAGATGCATCATCTATGAAAATTCAGCCACGATAAGGCTTATAATTACATGTACTATGGAATAGAGTTGCCTCAAAAACTTTAATCTGTTCAATCATCTAACAAATGTTCCACAATGCAAGTCAGATCCAGAATGAGGAGCAAGTATGAAAATGATGCCCTGAACAAAATCATTTCTTACTTTTTCTACATTTAACTACTTAAACTGACGTATTCCTAAGAAAATATTTGAAGAAAAAAAACAAACAAACAAAAAACTTTGGCCACTAATACAATTGTTCGTTTACCTTTACCGTTAAATCACTACCAAATCCGTGTCTTTCTCAAGATACTTTTCACATGCATAAACAGCAGTTTATTTCATAAAAGCTCATAAAAAAATATTTCTCCCCCTTTTGAGTAATTCCTAAGATCTTCAAAATCAGTGAAATATCTGGAAATGCCCCCATTTTACTGAGAATACTGTTCATGGTATCGGAAGTGTGTACATATACTCTCATTTCTGATTCTCTGATTAACATCGTAAGCAAATCTAAAGTGAATATTTTGGACTGATTGGTCAATAGTAATTCAAAAAAAAATATTTTCTTTGCTTCAGTGAGATTTTTTAAGGATTAAGATCATTCGGTCGATCGATCGATCGCGAGAGATTTTTTGATATAGATACTTTTTTTCTATTGTTTATTTCTTTAGCTACAGTAATCAATTTTATATGTTCATAAATATCTTCAATCAAATATTGCAAACTACATTAATATCAACTCACATTTAGCAATCCTGCACTTAAGTAATATTATGATACAGATTCCGACCAAACGTGATCCTTGTTGACCAAACTGTACGTCCTAAACGAGCTTTCCAGCAAGGTACTGGAATCCCGGTGACAGGGGCACATCTGGGAATACGTTTTAGCTTACTCAAACTGAACCATAAACCTGCTATAAGTGTTACCTAACAGCATGAACAAGTCTTGGATAATCATAATATTTAATTTTAAATTACGGTGATAATCTGATACAATATTACTCATTCCCTACTTTAATTATCTGTACTACACCCTGCTCTCGTGTACATGCAAATTTCCACAGGCCACTGTTATGATGTAGCTATGGAACATGATTTTTAAAAGCACTTCTTAATTTAAAAAGCAACACTTTATATTTAAGAGGCTTCAAAAGCATTTCCAAAAAGCTGTATTTTTTTTATTGGTTGAAAATTTAAAAAAATGTGATAATTTTTGTGTTTTCATTTTTTCACAGCTTGAAACAAAAACATTTTCAAAAAATCACTGTACAATCATATAAACAAAATTGTGCAATAAGATTTTTTTCTCGGGTAAATATCGTTTGAAAAACTAGGAATATGTCCGTGGGACATGAATGCTCCAGCCATGGTTCATTAGTAATGCAACATGAAAATATGTATTAGTGTATGATGTTTGTTGAAAATATCTTGAATACTTTCTTTAAAACTGAGTTTTATACAAAATAAATAGTTAAGTCGAAGGTCACTGGGGGAGTCAAGGTAAAAAAAAAAATGGACACAGTTGGTAAATTCTCACCAAATAATGTATAATTGCATAAGCTTACATTAAAAATTATCTTGAATAGATTCTTTAAAACTAAGCTGACAACAAAGTGAGGTCAAGGTCAAAGGAAAGTTCAAGGTAAAAAATGTTGATCCAATTGAATAGCTCATATTAATATGTATAAGCATATGAAATTTGATAAAAATATCTTGAATAGTTTCTTTGGAATTTAGCTACACACAAATTTGAAGTCAAGGTTATCGGAAAAGTCAAGGTAAAAAATGTTGATACCATTGAATAGCTCTCACAAATATACATAAGCATATAAAGATTGATAAAAATATTTCTCACCAATATGCATCAATCAGCATTTTAGATTTGATTAAAATATCTTGAATAATTTCTCTGAAACTGAGAGTCGGTAGAGCGCTCGCTCCGTGATAGGAAGGTCGTGTGTTCGAATCATGGCCGCGACTGACCTAAGTCGATAAAGTTCCTTCGCCAAGTGCTCGGCACTTTGAAGTGAAAGTTGCGGGTCCTTCGGATGAGATCTGTTACATTCAATATTTTCAATGCATTTGAAAACTGAGTATAAAATTTATTGTGTAAGATTTCTTTAAAATTTATTGAATGTATCCAGCATAGATTTATCTTTCATGGCACCTTTAATTTTAATTAAAACAATTAGAAACGAATAAACAAACAATAATCCAGGAACCCATTCCCATGAAGTATCTAGGTTCATTGCATCTCGGGTCTTTCCGTCAGAGTTCGGGAAAACATCCTCGAATGTATTAACATCACCGGATGTTAAAAATTTATACAAGATGTAGTCGCTTCCTATTTATTAAAGTATTGGAAAGACAGAGTTATAAGTCACTCCTGTAGTATATTTTAGGTAATATCTTCACATTCAATAAAGTTGAACTCCAAACTCTACAGATAAGAGGTCTCCCTACATTTATTTCAAAGTTTATGAAGGGGGGGGGGGGGGTCATGGACGCCTATATATGTAACACATTCGAGGTTGTTTTTCCGCTTGTGGGAAAGGCCCGAGAAGTTTCGATTGTGTATAGGATATGTTAAAGAAAAACGTGGTGCTTGGACATTTAAACCTGAAATGTTGCGTGTCAATGATTCCTGCCGACTGCCTATATCTAGTGTGACCACTTTCTCTAAGAAAATTGAGGTCAATAAAAAAAGTTGATGAAGTTGAATACTTCTCAACCAAATGTATCAGCATGCAAGGTTTGTTAAAAATATCTTGAATATCTTTTAGACTGAGTTCAACACTAATTTAAGAAAAGTGAGGTCAAAGGTCAAAGGAAAGGTCAAGGTAAAAAATGTTGATGCAGTTAAATAGTTCTCATCAATATGTATCAGCTTATGAAGTTTGATAAAAAAAAATCTGTTAACACTATTTAAAAGTGAGGTCAAGGTCAAAGGGAAGGTCAAGGTAAAAAAAAAAGAAGTTGTTAAACGCATGGACAGACGGAGGAATGGAACACGGGCATGACAAACACTATATTCATCGGTCATATTCATGGCGGAACATAAAATACATTAAAAAATATCAATTTCAAAACTTGACATTTCTCCAGCTAGATTTAATTGATCAGAATTGAGAAAAATATCTACCCCCCCCCCCCCCTTCGACAAAAAAGAACGAACTACAATATATACAATAGAAATGTATGGACAGGATTCTTACAAGAGAATTTTTTTCACAGATGATGATTTCATTGATGATGAAAGAGGAAGGTTATAAAATTTAATATTACGATCAGAAATTGTGTAATTGCATCATAAAGCCTCAGCAAGTAAAAAGTTAATGAATAACAATTATAACATCACATTTGTCACATGCACATCAAACTCACACACGTTTTATTTTAACATTAGAAAATAACAGAAAAGCTTTAAAAACTGACTATACATCAAAATTTTCAACACAGCATTGCATGAGGCAAAAAATGAAGCTATGTTTACTGTCACCAATAAATTTATATTTTGGAATATTCATCACTTTCATACTTAATGATTCAGTTTCTATACAATAATTATTCTTTCTCAATTTACCCACTTGTACATTACACATGTAGTTGCTCTCAATAACATAATTATGTTATATGAAAACCAGACACCGACATGTCACGCTTAATATGACAACATTGGTCTCTTCGTCGTACATGTACGTCAATGAACATGTATATTCACTTAACAAAATCAAAACAACATACAAAATCAAAACAAAATAAATTGTTTTTAGTAAGATATTCACATGATTTTATCTCTGGCACTTCGCAGTTTACTAAAAACCTACATCCGCCAGACGTTGGTTGGTTTTCCTTTAAGAAACAGAGGGCAAATAAACTTGTCAAGCAAAAATAGTCCATGTGATCGAATGTGGTGTTGAATAAAGGATTTTAAATTAATTTTAGATTAAAGTCCAAAAGAAAGTACTTTTTCTTTTAAAAAAAATAAGGTTTTCAAGGTGTATATTCTGAAATTCAATTCTTTTTTTTTTCAAACGAATATTTCATCATTTTTTCCCTCTAAATTGATCAGTGATGATGTCATTTATTTATTTTTATCCATAAACACTTGAAGAAATACCTCACAGAGGTTTCCGAAAAACTTTTGTGATTGTACATGTCGTCATCTTATTGTATCAGTCTGTATCACACGACCACCCGATCGTTTATTTTTCACGCCACTTTTGACATTACTAGTTAAACAAACATTAGAGTTATCACCCGTTGCTTTTCCGTAGCTACATTATGATTGTTCGTTTAACTTTACCGTTAAACCCACTGACAAAATTTTAGCATTCCTTGTTGCAATTATATTTTACATTATAAAAACATGTACTCACAAAAAGCCCATTTCTCCTCTTTATGGGTAATTCGTATCTTGAAATCTTCATATTAGGTGAAATATCTGGAGTAGGACGACCAGCCATATTAATGAGAATAGTGTTCACGGAAATTCCGGAAGTGCGTAGAAATGTCCTTTTTATACCCTGATGAAATCAGAGCTTCAGTTTAGTATTTTAACAAGCTTATCTTTTAAAAAGATAGGTGAGCTAGCGCTGTAGCTATCATAAACCACAGAATTAGATATCTGAATTATTGGATTTATTTGCTGAATCGATTAAGGGGACGATCATTTGATTCTGAGGAGGGGGGGGGTCTGGCAAAATCTTTCGAGTCAGATTATTTATTTTCATGCCAGTCAAGGACAGATTATTTATTTTCAAAATGATCAAGGACAGATTATTTATTTTCTTCTTAATCGAAAAAGTTTGACAAAAACAAAAACAAAAAAGTTCAAAGAGGGACCGGGAGGGGGGGTTAAGTAGTAATAGCCAATGACAGATTATTTATTTTCTTGCCGGTCGTGGAAAGACAGTTATTTATTTCCAACTTTTTTGAGGACAGATTATTTATTTCCAAAATCTTTCAGCCCCCCCCCCTTCAGAATCAAATGGTCGTCCTTAATTATTAATAGGAAGACACAGTGGTACACTGGAGGTAGTGTTGGGGTGTGTGTGTTTTAATTCAGAATGGTGAATGTATCAGCTATTCAGTGTTTAATACAGAATATTCATCAGACTATTTATAAAAAGGCTATTGTTGGATTAAATTCGGGATACTGTGCTTTAAGCATTCTGTAGTTTTCCGTAATTTCAATTTTGAAGTGAAAAATAAGAGATAAGTAGAACCAATGAACAGCTAGTTTAAAAACAGTCCAGTGTGGTACTGTTTTGTAGCAATCGCATCAGAGTCCTTTCGGGCCTTTCCCGGCAAGCTCGGAAAACATATCCGAGGTTGTTATTCCGAGCTTGCCGGAAAGATCCAGGAAGATAGTTAAAAATAGCTGGTTTTTTTAAATTATAATTTTAGAAATTATAATTGATCTGTACAATTTTGGCATTTACTGTTACCTTTTGAACGTTTATTTGTGATTAGACAACAAAACGCGAAACTTCAGATCATATGCATTTTCAGATTAAAAAACGAAATTGACAATTTATCTACAAGTAGTATTCCCAGAGTGTCCTACCATGAAGTCGAGCATACATCTCGAGTTATTGCTAGCTCGAGAGCGCCAGCAATAACAATCGGATCATTACTCGGGCTTTTCCGTCAAAAAAGGAAAAATGAGAAATTAAAGAATTATAATAATATCAGTGCTACTGCATTGAATCAATCGTTTCTCGTGTCTTTCCGAATACTCTGAAAGATTTCCTGGGTTTGTTTCTGAGCTTGCCGGAATTATCTAGGAAGGTAGTATACATGGTTAGCTTTAAGGAAAGCTAGGTTTGACCAGTTGATCTTGGCATTATATGACCCAAATTTTCTTGTACTTTTAATCATAGGTTACACAATAAATTAAGAAATTCAGAATTCGGACCATATCAATTTTTATGATAAAACGAAATTATCATCGTAGAGTCTATCTTCAGTAGTTTTCCCAGAATGCCCGACCGTGAAGTCGAGCATGCGTATTCCAGAAATATAGACTAACGTAGTTGCTAGCGCTCGAGAGCGCTAGCAAAAATGACGAGTCAATCGTACGTAATAAGAATTTATAATTTTTGTCCTTTCCTGAATGTTTTACTTTTAAAACTGATGATTCGGGATGATTCGGAGAGAGAGAGAGAGAGAGAGAGAGAGAGAGATAGATAGAAAGGGGGAGATAATTTTGATATTGTGATGATTCCGGTGTAGAGAGACAGGACTGCATTTTTAGGGTTAATTTAAGAATGATCTGCAAAGTTCTGTTTCGCAGGCATTATTCCAACATGTGTACCGTCTAAAAAGATTTGCGCCAATAATTGGGACATCCATGGATTCTACAGAAAACACTCTATAAGTACATGTATTTGTACTTCCAAGTTTTTTCAACGGACATTTTCATATAACTTGGACTTATTTTGACCTATAATACAAACACACCTAGGCCTCTGACAATTCTTGCTTAAAATCCATGTTTTCATACTTATTCCATACAAAGTCGCCAATGACTGTTCTAAAGTTTCCGGTAATAATTAACAAACAAAAAACAAAAAAAAGTCATAACCTGGAGGGATTAAAATCATCCCTATAATTATTCCATTGGATTATTTCTATCTTTAAACACCATTTCTTTCCGTAACAGTCTTCATTCGTTTATTATTACAAAAGCAGCCGCCATATCTAGTTTCTTCCCAAGACATTGATTTACCTGTCTTAAAATCATAACATAACTTAGAAATATCCTTAGATAAGATGATGTTACTGTAACGGATATGATGGACTTAGGAAAAAGTTCTTTTCTAGAAATACATCTTAGTACTAGTCCTAAGTTATCTTTGTGAACCTCTAAGTATTTTTCTCCGATTCAACAGAACCTGGGCTGTTTCACAAAACTGTCGTAAGATTTGTCCTAAGACAGATCTTAAGATCATAAGATATGTCACTGCCGTTTCAAAGTATACCCCGGTGCGTACGTGTTCATAAATATCTCTGGAGGTGTTTCTAAAAAGGTTTTACTGCTACTAATAATTATGTGACTGGTCATTTTTTTAATTCACCCTTAGAACTTGTGAAGTATAACAATAATAAAATAAAACCGTCAATTTTTGCGATACAATTTATTTCTATAAAGATTTAACGTTTACAAAAAAAAAAAAAAAAAAAAAAAAGATTTTCGAAAAGAGAAGACAACGGAGCTTTCAAACATCTCTAAATGGATATAGCGAATACGATATACGGTTTTGGACAGGAAACGTGAATCCCATTCCTCTATAAAAATGTATGCGTGTTTATTTTGGTTCTGGTACCTTGGTAGAATGATCAATTATAAATACCAAACCAAAATACTGTGTAAATAGCTCGGGTGTCTCCTCTTTGGTTTCCAAAATAAAAAAAAAAAACATGATAAAAAAAAAATGAAAGAATAGAAAATAATTGAAATCCAGATGTATGAGAAGCAAACGGGTCTGTTTTCAGTCTTCATTATTCTTTCCTGCATTGAAAGTAATGTCAATTATAAACAATCATTTTGTTGACTTAAGATCAGACGACATATTCTTCAATAATATATTTTCCCCAAAACCGAATTTAACAAGTTTCTTCACATTAAATTAAAGAGACAGTACGGTGCATCTCATCATAAAACTACGGAAGCGTATTAGGGCCGCAGCAGTATCTTTTATTAATTTGTTTTAACAAATTACTAATTTGTTTTAACAGATTACTAATTTGTTATAACAAATTACTAATTTGTTATAACAAATTATCAATTTGTTAAAACAGATTACTAATTTGTTATAACAGATTACTAATTTGATATAACAGATTACTAATTTGATATAACAAATTAATAATTTGTTATAACAAATTATTAATTTGTTATAACAAATTATTAATTTGTTATAACAAATTGGTAATTTGTTATAACAAATTAATAATTTTGATAAAGTGAAAGTGTATACAGATCTATGGAAGCCAAATGAGATCAGAAATTTTTTTATAAGTTGGATTTGTGAAAATAATAAATGTACAAGCTCTGCAGCTACAGCTTTTGACCAATATGTTAATCTGGATTTACATCTTTTAGCATTTAGAGTTTTCACTGTCAAACATTATTGTTATAAAGATACAATGCATCAAATTCTTTGGTTCCTATTTACTTATTCTTAGGAGCTCTATTTGAATTTTGTCCTCCTCCCCCACCAGGGCTCCGTCCTTGACTCCCATTTACCAGGTCATTGCATCCCCGTTCGTATGCTGGGAAAAATATCTTATCAAAGACATGTTATTTGGAGAGGGAATTTTTCCCACCCTGAATCAACATGTTCATTATAATATGTTTTTTTCAATATGTCTTTTATTTTATTTCATTTTACCCCCCCCCTTCCCTCTCTCTCTCGATTCATTCTATACATGTACCAAATGATTTATGCCTACTGTTCAATCCAGTTTATGTATCATGAATAAAATGTATTTTAAACTAAACCGCCGTTCCTAATGCATAAACCTGAATCTGCTCCCCTGGTGAACCTCCTTGGCCCCAATTTATGCTGGGGGCAATAAAGGCAACATTGATAAAAAATGAATTTGTAGATAAATTATCATAGAAAAATTGATAAACACTCTGTAATAACCTTTTCTGAAAACGAAAATAAACAATATTCTTGAGTGGGTAGTATTTCGTAAAATTTGAATTTAGATACCTTGTGAAATTTTTTCATGTATGTATGTAATTTTTATAATCAAAATACGTGCCTTTTGGAAAAGCCCTCGAAGTCCCACTAAAGCCTTCATAACTTATTATTGGCTGAAAACTTTGACAGTTGTTTCTTCAAATTCATTTGTAATTTGTATCCTGGTTGTCTCATATAGGACTACTCATATATTTTACAAGAAATCGTTAAGCAATATAATTTGTTATAACAATACACACAAAATATTACACATGTGTAAAGAAGGAAAAAATAGGTCTTCTCCCCTTTTGACCCCTGTGTTGACATTGAAAAAAGTGTTGATTTGAATGGACGACGTTGAAGTCATATTTAATTGTCCGGAACTTCGAATTTTTCTCGAAGGATCCAACATTCTGTATTTCTTCTACATAATCCCTGGGATGCAGCTATTCTTTTAATTGTCTAACAGAGAAATCTATTCCAAGGAACTGACTCAAAAAAAAACAAAAAACAACAACAAAACAAAACTTTAAAAAAAAAAACTGCAATTAAACAAAAATTAAAGTGCTTTAATCTAAGTTGCTAATTCATCTAAATCCACATTAACATATTGATCAAAAGCTCTCCAAAGCTTATGCTTAACGTGTTCATAAACCCGATTTAAAATAAGATTTCTGATCTGATCTGATCTGGCTTCCATAGATCTGTATTCACCTTCATATTTTGTAAAAAAAAAAAAAATAATAATAATAATTTTTTAAATCAAATTACTAATATGTTATAGCAAATTACTAATTTGTTATATCAAATTGATAATTTGTTATATCAAATTAGTAATTTGTTATAACAAATTAGTAATCTGTTATAACAAATTAGTAATCTGTTATAACAAATTAATAATTTGTTATAACAAATTGATAATTTGTTATAACAAATTGATAATTTGTTATAACAAATTAGTAAGTTGTTATAACAAATTAGTAATCTGTTATAACAAATTAGTAATCTGTTTTAACAAATTGATAATTTGTTATAACAAATTGATAATTTGTTATAACAAATTAGTAATTTGTTATAACAGATTAATAATTTGTTATAACAAATTGATAATTTGTTATAACAAATTGATAATTTGTTATAACAAATTAGTAATTTGTTATAACAAATAAATAATCTGTTATATCAAATTAGTAATTTGTTTTAACAAATTGATAATTTATTATAACAAATTGATAATTTGTTATAACAAATTAGTAATTTGTTAAAACAAATTAATAAAAGATACTGCTGCGGCCCTATTACGCTTCCGTAAAAAACAGACTTCATAAAATTTTTCGATAGGATTTGGCATTTTTTTACTACTTATAAATGTATAAACTTTCAGAAAATTACAAGTCTCATAACTAAATAACTTTGATTATTTCATTAAAATTAATAATTATTTATGGACCATAAATATATACATCACAACGTGTTAGGGGTTCCACATTCCATGCCATTCACGCATGCGTACTTATCATAACAAAACAGCATGGTAAAAGAGGGTAGCAGGGTAGGCCTGCTACCTTGACAAAGTAGACCAAGAAGAAAACAAACTGAAAATAGAGCTTGAAAAAGCGAATTTCCTGACCAAAGTTTAATATTAAAGGATTAATATAATCGTTAGTGGAGGAAGAAACGGGAGCTCGGCGAGACTCACACAGGGCTCGCAAAGGTTCTCCTCGACAGGTTTGTTGATACATGGTATCATTTCTCATATCTCCATCGCTTTCAAAGAAAAAAGCAGTGTAAACTCAACACCTATGACATATAAATATTATTGCCATTTTAAAAAGTGCAAATTTAATGTAACTGTCTTGAAAATATTTTTGACGTTTGCCGCGATAACGCATGATTTGGTGATTTTCCCTTCTCGGACCCCAATACAAAAAACGTCAATATTTGTACTTTTAATCCTTTAAAATTCGTCTGATAGCAGATTAAAAAGTTCCCGATTAATAATTTATCGGAAAAGTTATAATATTTTGCTTTTGAGAATTGCTTTTACTTTATATTCCATTATAATTGTAAACTTTACAGTTTAGGCACGTGTCATTCAGAATTAACGTGGTACAAATAAACAGATCTAAGATTGCTCCGGTTTGTACCACCCTTGGATTTCCAGCAGATTCTAATTATGTTTAATTTTGTTTGAAGAGAGAATATTCATGTTTCTCAAACTGTTGATATCGACTTTATACCTCATTTCTTAATGATATATTGGGTAAATTTGAAAAACACACATTGTGTAGCCGTATGTCGCTTTAAGGTACATCACTAGGCATTTGTGTAAGATTCCAGAGGAAAATACTTCCTATTTAATCCTATTATAAATCACTTGAATTGCTGACATCACAATTTTTTGTTTATTTATAAACATTCTAAAAAGTTTACAAATCGCAAGATATAAATAATTATAAACAGTTTTGGTGTATTAGGAAAAGATACAAAAAAACCCGGATACCTTTTGAGGACTGTGTCGTTAAACCTTAATTTGCACTTTGTACTAGGGCTGTACAAAAAGTTTGTTTACAATGTCTTTTCTGTCATATGAAATGGTCCGAGATAAAGATTGTGTATACCAAAATATTCTTTATTTAAAAAAAAAACCCTTAGAATAGTTTGGATCTGATTTTTTTTAATTTTATTTTTGTAAAAATCGCCGTCTTTAAATGCTGCAGATAGTATGCACGACCCGAGGTCAAATGTTACGAACTACTAAAGATTTTGGATGAAATTTTTTTTTTTCCTAAGAGAGAAACTAAATGAAATTTATCTGTGAATTATATGTAATTAAAACAGTATTAAAGGATTGTTGCCATTTTCTGATATCATAAGTATCGTTTATTGGACGAATAAAGAAAAAAATCAAGAAATATCTTTGAAAATGCCCAAACAACCCAACGGAAATCAGCGTACAATCATTAAATGATGTGTTGATATGATGTTTAAAACAGAGTTAGAGACAATAAATAATCAATAATTTGTCCAGACCATTGATTTACACTTGATAAACTTTTTTTTCATGGTGTGTACAATTTAGGAGACACTGCAAGAAGCAGATTTCTTCACAAAGAATACGATATCTCTATATCAAAGAATTATGAAACTACCTTCCATGGCAGACTATTATGCCGTGCGGATGGTAGAAAGTATTTACAAAGCATACTGATACTTATAAATCTGTTAGCAAAACATTTGGATATGCATTTTTCGATGTCTTTTTTTCAAACATATTTACTATGTATGAGTTTATATAGCTGAATATTCAGTATTTTTTTTTTAATCTGTAAGTAACAATTAAGATATGTATAATGAATCGGGTTATTCTCGAGGGGATTACAAACTTGACGACGTCATAGTGTCAAGAAACGTCACAGTGTACAATCACGTTACGTCATAATAACACTCACTGAATAGTTTTACGTGCATTAAAAATGGATAGCTACAATGTTTCAAGACATCCTACCACACTCTGGATCCAATTTGAATGTGAATACGTTGTACCAAATGATGGCTTTGTTTTGGCAGTTTGTGGATCAATTCCAGAACTTGGGAGCTGGAATGCTAGCGCTGCACTCATAGCAGGTAAGTTTTTTTTTTAAATCAGCATAACACTTTAAACATGCACACCGAAATCTGATGTCGTATAGTAAACCTTTCTCATAGCAAACCTTCACCCGGAATGTTTACTATCTTGTAAAGTTTCCCTCTGGGAATAATTGCTATTTTGTAAATCTTCCTCCCCTATACTTTACTACATACAGTATACCGGGTAGTAAATTTTCCTCCAAGCAAAGAATTGTCAAAGTGTATTACAAGAACGCTTACATTATGTTGTCAATTTCTTAAACCTACTAACATGACTAAGTTAATTCAAAATTTAAAAAAAAAATACATATGCTGAATGCAAAATATTCTTTACTGATATAGTAATGTAATATGGCTATTTTGATTGGAATGCAAGTGGATTTTAACCGAAAATTCTAAGAAAAATAACTTGCGGTGAGGAATTTTTATACATTTTGCTTATTGAAACATTCCCCTTACCCTAATCCTTAAGGTTCTATGACATAGAGAGAAAAGGGTTTATCAACAACTATTATTGATTACAAAATTAATAATGCGTTTTTGTTAATGTATTTGCTTTAGATCAGCATTTGAAGGAATCTGGCAAATGGGTCGCTGGGATCCACCTACCAGCAAATTCTACATTCGTTTGGAAATGGGTGGTTCTCCAGCGGCCAAACCTTACTCCCTACCGGTGGGAGGAAACCCACAACAGGATTGCCATCCTTGGTGAACATAACGGAAAATTCCTTGCACCATGGAACACGGAAATGGCGTTTGATGTTGTTCCATTCACAAGACCAAAGGGTATTAATTTCACAAATAATAATAAATAAATAATAGAAGACCAATGTTGGTTGCAAATTTAGAATCATAAAGTATAATAAATGTACATTGTGTTTGTATTTCTCCAGAGGATAGTATTTGGACAGACGATGATGCAAGGCAGCTGAAGACGCTGTTGAATCTAATAGCACAACACACCAACTATGAAAGTGCTAGTCTAGAAGAACCAAAAGTACAACCCAAAAATCAACCAGCCACAATTGTCGGTAGAGGAATTCTAGATATTATCTTAAGGATTCCTCGTTGCGTTGGGGTAATGGCCATGTCTGCCTTTGAGCTTATTAAAAACAAACTTGTTAGTTTGTGGCCGGGTCGACATAATCAAGAAGGTGATGCTGATAGGGATTTGGGTACATGGGTGTAGGGACATATCCCCGTCGAAGAGTTTGAGAGCATAATTTTCCTTTCAATTCGTCCTAGGAAATTTGTCATTTACATCTGCCAAGAACATATTAACGGGAGAAAGTTATGAAAAATTTTCAGGAAAAGTTTTCTTATTTTTGCGAAGTAACCAATTCTAAGCCGTATTAATCGTCCCAAAGATATATCACAGCCGGACATTGCAATAAACAGTCCAAGATCAACTTTCCAAACCTAAGGAACGTTTGTACACTGCTTGCCGAAGTTTTCAGCCGATCACTGATTAAGTCGAGAATTACCGAGACTTGAGATAAACTGTATTCATCTTCACCTAATTGTTTGTGGACATTAAATAATGAGGGAGACAGTGGTTGATTTTTGTTGGTGATGATAATTAGATAATTTCTTTTCAGTTTTTTGAAAATGAATTTTACTGTGTCAATATTATTTTTTCATTATTAAATGACCTGTTAATAAAATAAAAACGAATTGTCTTTAAAAAAAAATTGGGTAGGTGTGAAAGAGAAATTCTTTATTTTTCTTCAACATAAATGCTTAATTTTAAAAAAAATTTTAAAAATCTATTGAAATTGAAGGTTTTAACTGTGTCACATTCAACATTGAATTATTTATTATTATGGGTTTGTATAGATAAGCCTCCTAGAGATCAAATACTTGAGAGTAAAAAATTAAACTACTTTATAAATCCGGGGATGAATTTTAAAAAATTCCTAGAGATTTAAAAAGTTTTCAGTCGGACCATTTTTAATCAGTAGGTCGGTCGGTCGGGGGCAAACAGACAGTTTATGAAAGACTGCCATAGCATTATCAACGTATTTTCAAAAGTTGGAGGACAACAAATAAACCGTTGCAAGACTACTGTGTAAATGTAAATAATTAAGAAGTTTATTTATGCTAACATGCAACTTATGTTTGATGGCAGAAGAATGATGTAGGCGTCCAACAAAATTGAAAATAATTTCAAGGGAAATTCCTTTATCAAAAATCTTAATTATGTTAACGTAAAACGGGAAAAAAGACTCGTATACATGTAACACGACATCTAAATTTTATCTTATCAGAACAGTTTGTGAAATGGCATCTTGGAACGGGAAAATACCGTTATATCTTGCTTATCTCTTCCTCGTGAATCGTAAAGTGCATGCATACCCAAACAAAATAGAATTGTTTGTTCAGCTGCTTTTTCACACCAATTGAAGATAGCTAATATATGTATATTCAGATGGCTATTCAATACCGAAATGAGGTAAAATGTATTGTGTAAACTGCTAGTTAATTATTTTAAAAAGAAGTTTTACAGTACATATACAAAATGATAATTCTAAACCACCTTTTGCTGACCCCGGTACTTGCTTTTTGTACAGATAGGGGTGTAACCAAATAGATAAGGTCTGGAACTTTTAAATTCTGTCCTGGGTGCCTATATATATATATATATATATATATATATATATATATATATATATATATATATATATATATATATATTGAACCGCTCAATTTAATTTTAATTCAATTTAATTTAGATCATTTTAAAATAGTTTATTAAGAATATTAATGCTGGCATCAATTCTTTTATAGAGAACAATAATTCAATCAAATTAAAGACATCATCATTTGAATTATGAACATGTTGGATTGGAGACATCACTGATTTATAAAATAGTTGTTCTCTCTAAAAGAATGATAATCAATTATTCAATTGAAGTGAGCAATAATTCAATTGTTCCGCACATTCATTAAATCATTGTTTTCTTCAATTGAATTGTTGCGAGTATGAATCCAATTAATGATATCGTCAATTAATTTGAAGATACCAACAATTCAATTATTGCACACATACTTCAGCAAATTAATGCGTGCAATAATTCAGAATGGACGATATCATTAATTATTTTAAGAAATGATCTTAAATTGAAATGTTAAATCCAGTGAGTTGAATGCATTGTCGAATTGTATAAATAATTAGAGATATATTCAATAATTTGAGTTTATATAAATTTGGCGTTCTAATAAATAAACAGACTGAAGTCATTGTAATCATAGTTGTCCTAATTCCAGCGCAAGCTTCGGATTTTTAGTGTTCAGAAAATGTTCTTTCTACATCAATTATTTACTAAGACACCAAGACAGATTCTGAAATCTCTAGGATACCGGGTCCTGATTGCCTACCTTGTTCCGAAGTAGTATAGATTCTGCGATTGTTGGGTGATAAAGAGTTGTTATCAAAGCATTTACACAGAAATTGACCCACAGTTTGCTACACGGTTATACAATGACCTTAACATACTTGACTTTTGTCACCTAGTGCAAATTCAGACTCTGAGGAAGTTTCGATAGAATGAAGAAAATGGCCGACGTCCCACTTTATGCCTTGAGAAAGCTAGGAATACGATACTAGTTAAATTTAACTCCACTGTGGCAGTTAAACTCTTGCAAACTGTTATTATAGGTCTGTGCAGTCCATCTTATATGAGTAATGTCTTTAGGAATGACGATACCGATTATGTTAAAGCAATGTTTCTGTATTTTCATCTTTCATTTGGGCAAAATCTACCTTATCGGTGAATTGCTACAAAAATAAACGTTTTTTTTTTAATTTTTCCTTCATTCCATCATACTGCAATTTAATAAGGATCAAAAACAAACACAGACTTCCTGGTTTTGTTAAATTCCAATGACCATTATTGTTCTCAGTCTGACAGTTAACAATGAACTAAATGAAGAGAGGACAAGAAATTTTATGTTTAGCTATATGAGACCAAGTTAACTTACATAAATCAAATAGGGTTTCTCGTTTAAAAATTGAACAGGACATAACTGCAAGCATTCATTACTTTTTTTCATAATATAGGTTTACAATTACTTAACACCAGGCCCCGGGTTCATGAAGCATCTTAACGAGGTTGGATCCTGATATTTAAAGTCTTAAACTTTTTTTGTCAAGTATATTTTTAGTTTCTACATACATAGCTTAGTTAAAAATCAAAACCAAAACTGGGGGTCAATATGCTTCTTTTGGCGCTACAGAACATTTAATATGACCTTTTGCACTGAAATTTGTGTCTTAATCAAAAATTACATCTTTGACGTTTTCCTTCCAATGATTTTATCCAAATAAATCATGGGACAAAATAAATTATTCGTATATTTAAAATAAAATACACTTTAAAATTGTGATTAAGAAAAAGTTTCAAATTGCATTGCATAATCAATTATTTGACCTTTTTGCACTCAAAAATGTGATTTTTCTGACATTAGAAATTTAACAAGCAGGAAAATTATTTTAAAGTCTTAAACTTTTGCTGAATTTAGGCAGATTGATCAAAGTTATCTTATATATTCAGAAAAGAAAAGCAAAAGTGGGGGTCTATGATGTAAATTTTTAGATATTGCTAAAAAAGTATTAATTTTATGTTAAAATTGGCTAAATCTTTTCCTGGACTTTCAGAATATATTAACTATATTTGTCACAATATAATGAAAGAATTCATAAGAAATAATTTAATAGATATTTTAGAACCAGCATAAAACATTTCACTGCAAAAAACAGCTCTGTGTGCAACCAGCATGGAAAAATAGGAATCTAAACTTAACAGTACTGTTTATATTTCAAAAGGGAAAAATTGATCAATTTCTCCTAAAAGACCTTCCGCCATCAAAATATAGTTCCTGGCTAAATCCTATCTGAATGGAATTTAATTGCGGTTTTTTCATTGGATATAGTTTAATTTACATTGTAGAATCCAGATTTAATGTTTGAACTTAAAAATGATGCAGAATTTTACAAATAAAGGTCCAGACCAAAATCTGCGCAAAAGCTCAGGATCGAACCTCCTTAAGCTTAAGTCAAAATCTTTATGCTTTACTAAGATGATGTAGAAGTCAAGTAGACCAAATTTAAATATTTTTAAATATTGTTTTACAAAAGTGTTGTTATCTGCAAATCTAGAGAATAATTCAATAATTAATAAACATTTTACAGGCGATTGAAAATTTGACTTAAGTCTAAGTCTGTTTCATGATCCTGGGGCTAGGCTTGGGGCGAATTACATTGTAAAGTAATGCATTACATTACCAGTTTGGCCATTAAATTATCATTACCATTATTCTAATTTCTTAAAGTAATGCATTATCATTAAGTAATTACCATTACTTAAGTAAAGTAATGCATTACCATTACCATTACTTTTGGGTTTTTCAAAAACAGAAATGCAAAACTTGTGCAACTATTTTGAAATTCATAAACATGCACTCCACCCCTTCAAAACTAAATCTAATGAATGTTAATCAAGTTTTGAAATTTGAACCAATTTGAGAAAGAAATATTTTTGCAGAGAGCGAGACAAACTGGAGGACCATCTCCGTTTTCCCCCAGACTATCAGTTCATTTATCGTCAATTGATATATTTTTAAAGAACACTGTTTATTACATTTCAACATGAAATACTGTAATTTATTTACTGAATAAAAGTGATATTCTGGCACAGTGTGAAAGGATATCAAAATGGTATTCTCACAGTGTGAGAATATCAGAAGTGCAGCAAAACTTACTATTTTCCTTCCCTTCACAAAGAGTGTTTTTAAAAAAAAAATCCAGGCCTGTTATAAGATAGAGTTAATGAGCCATTCCGACAAAGACTAATAGTTATACTGCCAAAGTATTTCCAAATATGTCGTTAAAAATCCATGTTTACAACGTTTTTCAATCTCGCGAGGTTTGTGTCTCAAACCATGACGTCACAGCCTATGACACTGTGCAACGAAAAGACAGTTCTAGGCAAAGGGAAAATCTAAGAAAATGTAATAAACAGAAAATTCAATGTTTTGTAGATGAATATGGAATTTATTTCACTCGTGAAACAGGATTTTTTTTCATATTTTCACTCGTGCTTCACACGCGTGAAAATATTTTTAAAAATCCTGTCCCACTCGTGAAATAAATTCCATATTCAGCTACAAAACTTTGAATATCCTCTATATACATGCTAGAAAGAGAGTAAAAGAAATTAAAAGAAATTGAAAATGTAATGCAAAAAGTAATGGGAATATAAATGAAGCTATCTTTTTTTTATGTTACCTCAAAAAGTTAAAAGACTATGCAATATTATATTTAATATCATAAATTTTTAATTGTTGCCATTTGTTTCTGTAAGCTTTCAGATTGGAGATTGATATTTTGGCGATTGCTGATTCTTGATGACCAAGCTTAGGACTTGAAAAGCGTAAAGCATAATTACTGCAAAAAATCCATCTTTTAAAAATTTGAATTTTACTGATATTACTAACGTGTTCTATTTAAAGTTAAAACCTAATCAAGTTAAACTTATCTATAATAACAGTCTGTTATAGATAAGTTTAACTTAATATGAGGAAGTTTGAACTTTTAATGTAACAAATGCTTTACTGTAATTTGATACAATAAAACATGCATCCACTCAGCATTGGTGAAGTAACAGCAAACCTTTGATAACTAAATATGATTATGCAGCTTTGACCTAATATAACCAAAATTAAGCCTGCTGATTTTAAAGTGGTAAAATCTAAATAGAAAGAAAATTGAATCTCGGAAAATAATTGTTAAATTTATTGTTTTTATACAGACAGATCGTGGACAAAAATGTTCTTTGGAATCAAGCACTATATATCAAGATTGTATTTGCCTTTTTAGTCTCAAACTTGCTATAAGTTTCAAAACAAAGTTTGATAATAGTTGCATTATTACTAACGTATTAATTTTGGTAATTTATCGTTCCAAGACAAACATGCTGTTTTATTATTATCATTTTTTTTATTATTATTGAATGAAGTGAATTAGTAGGAAAAATACTTCAGAAGGAAGTGATATGGACATTTGTGCCCAGTCTTCTAAAGACAGATGATGTTTATTTATATTTATAAATAAATACAGTTATCATACTTATATGTATATATCTTCGGTCGTTTGTCACATTTGACCTGTAGGGGGCGTTGATAACTTAGAAAGTACCTCTAGGGGGCGTTGATAACTTAGAAAGCAGTCATTAGGATTGGCAGGGAGGTCGAAAAGATTAAACTATTTATGTCTTATGTATAATTCGATTCTTAATAAATAACATTGTCAAACCACAATTCATGACCTTACTCAGAGATGCATATAAAATAATCTAATCAAAATCAATAAGAACAGCTAGGTTCTGATTTATGAATTTTTAAAATAACTTGAAAATAAGATGTGCTAAAGTTTTCTGAACTTATTTTAATCAGTAAAATGTTCCTGTTTCGCCATAAATGAAAGGTAATGAAAGACATACATGTTCAACATTTATTTACTGGTGTTAGGTGTAATTACTTCAAAAATTGGCGAATTATCTTGATCTTAAACGTAATAATAGAAAAAAAAATTAAAGTTCTTATTCGTTATCACTTATTGATGTTTTGATTTGAGCCTTTAAACTTTCTTGGATAACCAAAAATGAAACTTTTTTGAGATTTCGTAACTGTCCTTGATGATAAAATGAAAATCAACATCATAGTTACTGTAAACACAAATAGTACAAAGAAGTATCATATGAATTTGCCGTGATAAGCAAGAAGGTATCAAAATCTTCCTATCCCTAGCTATCAAAGAATTTGCGAACTTGGTCAGATAAAAGGCCAGATCGGGGCTAGATCAGATCATTTTACAACAGGGTCCTTGGCCGACATGCGTCAGGCTTTCATTCTTCTTTCGTGCGCTCTTGTGAGCCTGAGGGGCGCAGAAAGCGCTGCAACTGCAGCACCCTGTAAGTGACCCTCGTTTTACAGTAGATCTGTTATCATATGCTAGTAGGATTTTTAAATTATTGGAACTTAATCGTAGACATTGATTTAACACGTTACTCAAGGTTTATTATCATTTACATTTGAAAACTTTCTAAAATCAGTAATATTTTATTTAAAAAAAAGATTAACATTTTTGATGAGAAACTATATTTAATATTTTCTTATCTTAACAAAGTTTGGAAAATACTTTGTTTCGAATTGTGTTCGATTGAAAAAGACAATGTGATTTTCTATCCATTTGCAGCAAATATATATATTTACTTTTGAACGCAAACAAAAGTTTTTTTACGAATGCTTTGACTTCAAAAAGAATTCCCCGAAGCAATCGGTTTTATTTCAATGTTACGGTAACATTTTTTTAATATTTGCAGCATGTGGCACAGTTCCCGCAGATATTGTGTTTTTACTTGACTCTTCAGGATCTGTGGGATCTGCAAACTTTCGAAAGCAGCTAGACTTTGTGAAAAAATTCGCTAACACATTTGACATAGGACCTAGCAATGTGCAGATTGGTGTTGAGACGTTTGCCACGACTCCTCACCATCAGTTTTTCATGAACAAATATCCATCTAAGAGTACATTACTAAATGCCATAGGCTCTGTACCTTACCAATCGGGTTCCACTCACACCGATTTGGCTTTGAAATACGTCATGGATCATGACTTTAAACCGGCTGCTGGGGACAGAGACCATGTGGTCAACATCCTTATTGTGATGACCGATGGTCAGTCCAATGACCGCCAGGCCACTATTACTCAGGCAAACAAACTTCATGGTATGAATATCAAAACATTTGGTATCGGTATTGGCAGTGGAATTAACCGG
Source organism: Saccostrea echinata (assembly GCF_033153115.1). Lineage (NCBI taxonomy): Eukaryota > Metazoa > Mollusca > Bivalvia > Ostreida > Ostreidae > Saccostrea > Saccostrea echinata. The sequence goes on from NW_026889765.1 coordinate 2,879,073, forward strand.
GCTGAATTAGAACATATTGCAACTGACTCGAAACACGTCTTCACTGTGTCTAATTTTGATGCTCTGAACACTCTGCAAGCAGAACTGAAGAAGACAGCTTGTGAAGGTTGGTTATTGTATCTTTTTATCATCTATTTTGAACAAGTATTTTCTTGATAATCATCATGAGAAAATATGTGCTTGCTTATATAGCAGATTCTGTGTCAGACAGAATGAATAAAATATATGAAGTTGAAATAGCTAAAACCCTTAATGATCAGCAAGCCACAAAGCTCAAATTTGAATGTGTTACCTTACCAAGTGAGGCATTGTTTAGAGTCTTTTATTTTTTCTCATTTATTAAAGTATATGATCTGCAACATGCACCCATTGCTTCCTTTTGGAATTTCAGTATTAAAAATAATATTCTCATTTTTTTTAATCATGTATTTATTTATTATTAAATAATTGGCATTATCCAAAGTATGTTAGAACATAACAAGGAAGATGTTTCAATAAAAGTCTCATTCCTCTTTTAGTCTCTGTAAAAATCAAATTCGGAAATTTTAATTGTAACAGTTTGATATTATCAAGGTTTTCAGTGTATTATCGTTGATCATAGACTTACTGTGTGTGTCCTTACTAATGCGACGTAGATAGCAATAAATTTTAGGGGCTTGTCTGGAAAATGAACAAATGTTCCACAAGGGTGTGTTCACGTAGAGCATTGCTTATTTCACGTAGACTTATTTCAGTAAATAACACATGCAGGAAATGTCATAGAATACGACATGTATATCTCTGTTACATTTCTTGACCTTCCTTTAAGTAGAACAATACTTCAATATTTTTTTCCATATCTAATTGTCTGCAGAACCCATACTTTTCGAATTTTAATAAATAACATACATGTAATTTATTTGAAAAAATGATAAATAAACACATCAATGTGCGATTCGCTAACATATATTGACAAAATTCATTGAAATCCTTTTTAAATTCATAATGCAGGACTGTATAAAACAATAAAGATTATTTTATATTGTAATATTTTTTCTGTTTCATAGAAGTTAGGTAGGGGCACAAACTGGAATTTTTTTTTATAGCTTTATATAATCTGTTATAAAAGACACTAATAGTCATATATTTTCTATACAACCACTAGCCTATACTCTGCAATAATGTTAATTCTTACCTTATAAGTCATGCATTTTTTTCCAAATTGACCATATGGGATGTCAGACAATGCTAAAGAACGAAATGCATTCATGTTTCAGTCGACGGGGCTTGGAGCAAATTTGGATCCTGGTCTCCCTGTACAAAAACCTGTGGTGGAGGAACTCACTACAGAGAAAGGTCTTGCAACAACCCCCCACCTGCCAATGGAGGTAAAAACTGTGTTGGAGCAGCAAGAGAAACAGGAACCTGTAACACTAAAGCATGTCCAACGACACCCCCTCCCACCACCAAACCTCCAACAACTCGACCCCCTCCCACCACGACTCCCCGACCAGGTAATTTCCTGATCAGACCTAAAAGTTCGATATGATACAAGTTATTCAACCCTTTTATAAACTAGTGGTTTTTATCTGACTAGTATCTTACATGAGGTGAGTTCTTGCACTCTGAATTTCGAGCTACATTGTAGCATATGATTTTTTTTTATAGATATTAAATCTATAATATGTTAGAGTTTAAGCCCCCATATACAATTATTTATATATATTTTTTTCAGGATGTGGTGTTGTTCCCGCTGACATTGTCTTTATTCTCGACTCTAGCGGTAGTGTAGGAAATACCAATTTCCAGAAGATGTTGGACTTCGTCAAAAACATGGTCAATGGTATGGATATCAGTGCAACAGGAACAGAAGTTGGTGTCATCACCTACAGTGACAGAACTCATCTGGAATTCCACTTAAATGCACACCACGACAAGCAATCCCTTGCAAATGCTATCAATAATATCAGATATATTTCTGGAGGTACTAACACAGCTGATGCCTTGAAATATGCCCGGGAAACGAGCTTCCAGACAGCCAATGGTGCAAGAAATAATGCTGCCAAGATTGCTATCGTTATTACCGATGGTAAATCAACCAGTACTATTGCCACATCTGCCGAGGCCCAGAGATTACGACAGAAAGGTGTTACCGTCTTCTCTGTCGGTGTAGGAGCCGCCAACAAACAGGAATTGAACGCTATGGCTACTGACCCAGATGCTTCTCACGTTTTCGTTGTCAACAACTTCGACGCTTTAAAACAGATCAATGGTGAATTGGCACAAAAAGCTTGCGAAGGTATGCACTGTTGTTGCAATTTTCCTTTGGTTGTCATTTTGTTTTATCACTGTTATGAAATAATAGGTAATAGGTAATATTGTGTTCTTCTATATCCACAGTCAAAGCAACCACCGCCCCACCACCAGCCAACAAAACAGGTAGAGTTATATACAACAAATATAGTAAAAAGAGTAGACAGAGAAATTATCAAAATATTTTTGAAATCCTATGAATTCAGCTTTACTACATTTAATATGAAACTAATCATCTGTTTATGAAGATTGTGGTGCTAAGGCCGATATTGTCTTCTTACTGGACTCCTCTGGTAGCGTGGGGTCCACCAACTTCAACAAGATGTTGAAGTTCGTAGAAGGTGTTGCCCAGACGTTCAATATTGGACCAAATGATGTTCAGATTGGAGTAGACACCTTTTCCACAGGACACAAAGCTGAATTCAATTTGAATTCTCATCTGGATAAGCAATCTTTGGTTACAGCCATTAGTCATATTCCTTACAAGTCTGGTTCAACTCACACTGGTGAAGCCATCCAGTTTATGCATGCCAACAGTTTCACTGCTGCTGCAGGTAAGTAGACAAACCTTATGTTAATCGAAACGTCCCCTACATGTAAATTGTATTTCCTTGAAGAAGGTTTAAAAGTGAGATATTTTGAACTCTGTTAACGCTGAAAACTTACGGATTTCGCCAAATATTAGAAAATGTCTTAACATACAACATTGTATTACCCTTTGTTGTCCAGGAAAGAGACCAGGTGTACCGAAAATTGCCATTGTTGTCACGGACGGTAATTCCAACAACCGACAGTTGACTTCTGCCGAGGCTGACAAAGCTAGAAAGGACAATATTACCATGTTTGCCATAGGTGTTGGGCACGGAATCAATGATAATGAATTAAATGCTATTTCCTCAAATCCTGACAGCCAATACACCTTCCATGCTGAAAGCTTCGACTCTCTGACTTCACTTAAAGGATCTCTATCATCCAAGACATGTGAACGTAAGAATAATCTATCACACGACGTTTACAATTAATTAACTGAACATTCGGATTTCAAGTTGAAAAATCTTTCAGAATTTTTTTTTTTTTTTTTTTTTTTTTTTGGTTAATATACAACATATTTTTTTTTTAATTCTCAGAGGCAAAACCAACCGTAGGACCAGCTCCTAGTAAGTGAATTTCTAATAATAGCAATATTTTCATATATATAGAAATTCAAATATCAGTGTGTCACAAGACGGATACCATGGTATGGAACAAAAATGTATCACTTATTTTTGTTATCTTGATCTGTAGACTGCAACGCTGGAAGTGTTGCCGATATCGTTTTTGTTCTGGATTCTTCTGGAAGCATCAGGAAACCAAATTTCGACAAAATGATCAACTTCGTAAAGGACATGGTCAGAAACTTTGACATTGGCCCGAACAAAATCAGGATTGGTGTTGAAACCTTCAGCAGTCGTCCCTATCAAGAGTTCCAACTAAACTCCCACATGGACAAAGCCTCTCTTCTAGCTGCTCTAGATAAGATCACCTATAAGAGCGGTGGTACCAACACAGGAGACGCCCTCAACACAATGTACTCCAAAATGTTCACCGCCGCTAACGGTGACCGTTCAAACGTACCAAATATCGCCATTGTTCTCACTGATGGAAACTCCAACAACCACCCCAAGACGGTCAAAGAAGCTAACAATGCCCACAAATCGGGTATCAACGTCTTCTCTATCGGTATTGGTTCTGGCATCTCCAAATCTGAGCTGAATGATATTGCTTCAGATCCTGACAGTGCTCACGTTATGACCATTACTAACTTCAACCAGCTCCAGCAAATCCAAGGCGCCTTCCAGGCCAAGACCTGCAATGGTATTTATAAAGAGTTTAAATATAATACATATATATGTATTGTGAATTGTGAATGAGGATTTTTTGAATTCTGTGAAGAAACACAATCTTAAATTATTTTACTTAAGGCTAAAACATTTTATTTTATTCCAGTTATTCCTCCTTCTCCTGGACCCAATATGACTCGTAAGTATTAAAAAAGTATTAAAAATACAAATGAAGTATTTGAATAGACTACAAGTATGTGAAAGTAACTTGTGTTTTATCTTTCTCCTTCTAGCTCCTCCACCAATCGACCCTTGCCAGGATGCCATCGCAGACTGTGCTAGATATGGCCAGTCCTCCTGTATCGGACAATACACTGATTGGGCTAAAATAAACTGTCAGAGATTCTGTCAATTCTGTACACGTAAGTAAATTTATATCTTAGTTCGATGTTTAAAAGTAAGACGTCTTATTGCTTTACATATGCTTGTACATTGCCTAACAGAATTTTACTAATTTAGCAATAATATAGCTCTACTATACTTAACAGATAACTTCAATGTCTACTAACATGACAATAATATGTCAGAATTATGCATTTATTTCAGCTCAAATCAAGACCCCACCGCCTCCTTGTGAGGACGCACTCGCTGCCCCTCAGAAATGTACTCAATTTGACCCCAATGTCTGCACGCAGTACAAGCCATGGGCTCAGGCAAACTGCAGGAAATTCTGTGGATATTGCAGTATGTATTTTAATCAGATTAAAAGCATTATGCCATCCAGACATATCTAATCCCAGGAAAAAAATTCTACAAAACTTCAAGTTCGTTTTAAATAAATTCATCTTTCTTAACACTGTATACAGTTATTACCAGTAAATCTTAAAAATACGCCTTCTTCTGAAACACAGGAAAAATGGTATAATTCTTCAATTGTTCTTTTTTCAGTAAATTAATAAAACGAATTTTCATTTAAGCACAAAATATGCTGTTGATAAAAGGTAATGTGGAAGTTAAGTTTATGTCAGGAATTATAAATTATTTATCGAAATTAATTGTTTTTTGATTATCTTGTTTAACAGGTCCTGATGCAAAGGGACAACCCGGATACTGTAAGTATTAGTCTTTCTTTCACGAAACATATCAGTTGTTATTCCGAAATTAACCTTCTAACTTCAAGTATTTTTTTCTCAGACGGCAAGTGTTATTACAACGGCAAGACATACACACAGGGACAGAGGTGGTCCGATGGCTGTGCTTACGAATGTACATGTGATGATGCCCTCCATGGAAAATACAGCTGCTACAACAAGTATGTTATTTGGTAACAATTATATTTTCATGATATTACCTCACTTATCTACATGTATCAAAGAAAGGCCCAATCTTTCTTATTATTGTTGAAGTTTCAAACAGGTTGGGACCAATTTGACAAATGGGATATAAATTTCCATTGCAAAAATTAAAGAAAAAAAATTTCAAATATTGAACATTGGCAGAAATGTTCATTTGATGAACAAAGAGCTAAATCCACGAAGTGCCAAAATCGGCCCAGTCATCAAAATAAATGAAACTTTCTCACATAATACTCTAAGATTTGTATGTTGTAAAACAATTTATTTTTTAACAATATCTTTTCTGGTTTTCTTTTTACAGACGTTTAAACTTAGTATTGTTTTCCTTATCAAAACTATCACGCCATTACGTTGACGTAACATACTTTATGTTGTGACGTTGACATTTTGTACAACAAAGCAACACATGTACGTTAATGGAATAAAATTCACCAAAATATGCTCTTCTTTAAAATTTTAGGAAAATTTAATAATGATTTTTTTAAGATGTTTTGAATACTTTTGGGTTTATATTTAAATTGAAGCTATTTGTATTTTAACGAAATATTTATTTACAACATTTGTCTCGTAAAATCGTGGTTATATGTAACACGATTTAAATGAAAATAGGGGACAGATTAAGCTGAAAATTACAGCAAGTGTTAATCTATCAAATTTAAGGTGAACTGAATTTTGTAGTAAAATATACACTTGTAGCCATGGATAAGGATTTTATTTCTTAAATGTGTTGTAGTATGGTCCCATGGCGTAAAAACAAAGAAAGAGGTTTTATAAAAGAATGCACAAGACTTAGTGCTCTTTAATAACGAATACATAAAATTAAAAAAAAAAAGTTGCATTAAAAATGAATATGTTTGAAGTGACCATCTATTATATTGTCATTCTGAAGATTTCGCTGCACTTTCGTAATTTAAAGCATTTCCCGGACATTTGAAATGAATTTGTATTAAAATACATGTACATGAAATACACGAAAAATAATGACGTTTTAGGGCTTTCCACAAGGCAGCATGTTTAGGAAAGAAGCCACTACAGACTTTGAACAAGTTAAAATTGATGCAAAGCATCAATCTAATTAAAATTAGATCTTTGATCCGCTCCAATAGATCGCTGTGTAGCGATCTAGTAGGAGCGGATCAAAGATCTAATTTTAATTAGATTGGCAAAGCATCAAATCGGCAGCAAAAAAAAATGCATTTTAATTTTTTTTTTACAAATAAGAGTTCAAAGAAAACACAAGATTTCCGAAGTATTTGAATTTCAAAACGGAACATGAAGTTTAAAAAAAACCGAAATGGCATGTATACCACTTTATTCAATTGAAATCACTTAATCAAAATAAAATTCACTAATTAATGATCAATATGTTATATCATCAAAGTGAAAAGTTAATCTTATATACGAGATCTCCAAATGACAAAGAGGATAACCTTTCCATGTGATAATAACTTGGATCATGCCGATTATTTCTGCAGACTATGCTGCACATCGCGATAACAGACAAAACAATAAATGTGAAGTGTAGAAAAAAAATATCTTAGCGTCAATTACAGCTACAGCATATATAAAACATTTTTTTTAAAAGGACTTATTTCTATTTATGAATTTTGGCACTGTAATTCACATCCACAGAAATGAAAATGATTCACTTTCATATCTCACACACTCCCCTGTTGGGGAGTACTATTGTAAACCCTTTTGATAAAATCATAAAGCAATAATTATCTGGTGAATTGAAACATAATCTCAACAACTCAGACTTTCATATAGTTCAAAGCCAGTTTTAACATTTTACTCATAATTTTCATATATATTAAGAAATTATTCTGTCGAGCTGCTAATAACGTTTCGTGTCTCCATGTGCACTTTCTAACACTTTCTAACACAACCACAAATAGATAGGCGATAATGAGTATAGAAGACGATGAAATAATCATAATATCGTATACATATGGCATATGAGATTTTTAATACTCGGACTTTTTCTGATCGGGACTTTTTGTAAACAAAAAAAAAAACAAAAAACAACAACAACAACAACACGGAAACAGCTACCGGCAGTAGTGAATGACTATCATTACAATCCGTAGATTACTTATTTAATTCAAAGAAGTAAAACTACCGTCCAAAGCATTAATTGTCTATAATGAGTAGCACATTATTGCATTGTTCACAGGTATTACGTATTGTCTGAAAATTGGAGAGAGAGAAAATAACAATAATACATTCGGGACATACATGTATGCATTTTTATCATACAGATTGAAAAAAAAAAATTCAAAACAGCGATTGCATGGATTTTTCCACACTATACATACAAGGATTAATATAATGTCATTGTATAACTAATTCACTTAATACCACTTTCTTGTTTAAATGATACTAGTAATTGCCAAATTGGTCGAACTGTTCCACCTATTAAAGTTCATCCAAAATTGAGAAATTGAGAATGAGTGAGGGTGGGAATCCCAAATTCTCCTCCCCCTTACCGCTGACTTATTTTTGTAATAGCCCCCCCCCCCCCTTTATGAATAATTTACACTACCATGCTTGCTAAGCTTGGTTGCCCTCTCTCCCTTAGACCTGCTACATTTAAGAGGAGTAACTCAAAATAGAAGGGGGTAGCAAGTAGCCTCCCTTTGATTTTTTTTTTCATATGCCGGCTAGGTCACAGAATGCAGACGATGCTGAAGTTTACTTAAAGAGTTGTCACTACCTTGATAGTAAGTTATTCGTTTGTACAATGTATTTGTTTTATAAAGACCTATCACAAAAATTACGAGTACACACGATCTTGTAAAATCGAAGTCTAGATTTAAAATCAATCTATTTTGTTTATTTGATGTCAACTCGAATTTTCTAGGTTCTATATTTCGTAACATGTTATGGGGTCTCGGATCTGAAATTTTTTTCACTAGGCCTAATAAAAATTAATCAATCGTTTGTCTTAAAAAGCCGACGGCAATTTCTGAAACGCAGTATGGAATATAATCCAACGTTAACCATGTTTATGACGTTTGTGATGCCTGTCGATGCTCATCTTAGCTTCGCTAGCCAAGGGTTCCTGATCTGAGAGTCCCTTAGATAGCGAATATGGTCGCTGCTAACTTCTCGACATACATAATTTATGTTTTGTAAGGTGGTGAAACAATCATTATATGTACGTCCTGGAAGTTGCATCTGATGTAATCAACTTGTATCGTAGCTATTTCGACTCCGCCACTGATGTACACGTTTTGCGGGTGATCTCCCTTTGATTACATAGTGACCATGGTGACGAGGAGTCGGTACATGTAGTTGCAAAAAAAAAAATACAAATAAATGAGCTAGGAATAATTATTTTAAACATTTCAGCATATTGATGAGTTAAATAGAGATCAGCTACGTGAAGAAAAAGTCTTGGGTCAGGACTGAGGCACGTAGTACACACAAGTACAAAAAGTCGACATTATTGCATCTACATGCGGTCTCGTTAAACAAGAGTTTTTCGTATTTTTTTGCACCACAACACACAAAATAACATATTATAGACAGAACATTTGCATTTCTAAACTTTTTCGTATTTACAAAAACAATACAAAATCTTTTCTTTTTAATTTATGTGAGGTATGCCCCGTAATTTCCACTGTGGTAGTCTGTGCTTAGAGATTGGAATCGAACTAAAAGTAAAAATTTCGATTTGGCCACACCCCTCGAACAAAATTAAAATATGCTCTGCTTATTCGTATTTTAATTCTTTTTTTAATGGTATAAATTTAATTTTGTTCGAAGGGTGTGGCCACAGCAAAAAATTGAACTAAAGACGGAAAAAATGCTTTATTTTGATAAAAAGTATGAAAGTGCACGTGTTTAGACGTTTTCTGTACAAATATGACGTCATCAAATAAAAAAATCTGCATATACTTTTTAAGTTTGATACTTAAGGATAATATTTCTATTGTTGATTCTCTTCTTCCCCTCAGTTTAATTTTCCTGAAAAAATAGGCCGATTTAGCCCCTTCGTGGATTTAGCTCTTTTATCCCAACTGTTTAGGACATCGATCCCACAGAAAATTCAAAACTTCTTGGGATCAATTTCACAAAATTTGAATTGTAAGGTTTCAGAAGAACTTGCTTACCAAAAGTTGTTCCATTCAATATTCCATTGTATATTTATGCAAATTGCAAGAGTTTTCTATTTTATTTGCACAGTAAATTTTTATCCCATTAAGGATATATTATCCAGTATAGGCTTTTATATCCCATTTGAGCAATCGGTCCCAATCTGTTTCACGTACTCTGCTATTGACACAGGGGTTTGCATTTTATAACTATTTTATACAATTTATTGTGAAATATTCAAAATATTGCATAGAAAAAAATGCATTTTATTAACAATATATCAGAGAAGTCCTGACATATTTTCAGTTATGTTTTGTTGTTAACAGCTATCAAAAGTTCGATTTTTTGAGCCATCATGGTATACTAGAATCGCATGATCTTATGATTTATGCATTTGAATATCATACGCATTTGTTCTATGAGCATTTCTACTTATATTTCCTTTGCGCTGTCAAAATTATTTATTGCACAGTTGAAAGAAAGGAAAGTGTAGGATTTTCTAGTGAATAAATACGTTTGAAATTTTCTGTGAAAAATTATTGAACCTCCAATATAATTTGATGAAGTCTCCAATGAATCGAGCGTTTCTTTTAAAAACTATAAATAATGGAAAGATTTTGAAATTCCCTTCATACCAATGTTGTCAATTGTCATAAATAAAATAAATGACACTGTTCAGATGCCCCGCCTACTACAACCTACCTCCTCAGTGTACTTTGACAAAGAAGACTGGAGAATGCTGTTTACAGCCTGTTTGTAACTTTAACCCTCAGTACCAGACTCAGACTGGCCAGAAGGTTGTCAACGTTAATGGAGTCAGTAAGTATCATTAAAGATAGTTGATTTCTAGTTCACTGGCCCACGTCAGGTTGTGTCTCTGTATCGGTCAGGTTTTGGATCCATTTTGACCATGTTTCCCTTATGTAGGGCAATTATTTGTATAAAAGAGTTTCAATTCCGTTGGGCTATGACACAGATCTAAATGTCCCCAGTTTTAAAAAAAATCTTTCCATCAATTGGATGTCATATATATATTATCATTAAAATATGCCAGCAAAATGTATCAATAAATATATATGAAATTGAGAAACAGTTGAACTCAATCTATAATTCCATAAATTCAAGTAAAATAAACGTTTATACAAATGACGAATAAAGCAGTATATGTTATGCAAGAAAGGTAAATGTTTCTTTGGTAATCAAACTAAGTGTTTCGTTTTGCGTTTTGTGTTGTTTTGATTTTTGTATGGGTTTTTTTTTTGTTTTTGTTTGTTTGTTTGTTTGTTTTGTTCAACAAATTGTGAAAGACATTACCATTTTTTTCCAGACATGTGTTTCGTTTTGCGTTTTGTGTTGTTTTGATTTTTGTATGGGTTTTTTTTTTTTTTTTTTGTTTGTTTGTTTGTTTTTTTGTTCGACACATTGTGAAAGACATTACCATTTTTTTCCAGACATGTGTATGTATGCTGGTAAAAATTACTACCAGGGACAGACCTGGTCTGTTGGATGTGAATATGACTGTCAGTGTGTTGATGCTGGCGCTGGAATGTGGAGCTGTCAATCTAAGTAAGCCACGCCCTTGATAGCTTTCAATCAGATAGCCATACCTTAGAAAGCTTTCAATCAAAGTTAGTGTCTCTGACTGGTGGGGTTTACTTTTTGCAATACACAGTTCAAGATATTCAAAATATCTGCTCTATATTTTGAAAGATTGAATAAAAAGTATTCAGAAGTGTTATATGTATGGCCATTACTTACTGTTCCGACAAGACAGGATGAGGCAGCCTCTATATTTGAATTTGAACTGGTTTCTTAACACTAGAAATGGAAAGATCAAAGTCCTTTATCTACCTTAACACAAATGAAGCTTTTACATTGTCCATAAAAGCATTTTCTTCAAAATATTTATTTATTTTTCGAAATAAATAAATTATGAATAAGCACTATCCTTTCATCTACTTGACAAAAACTTCAATTAAAGTTCAAATTTTAAACCTAATTTTCAAATTTTTTCTAAAAAATTTTTTAATTTTTTTTCATTTTCAAACCTAATTTCATAAAATTAAATATATTAATTGTTAACCGTGCAGATGCCCAGTTTACCAGAATATTCCATCCATCTGTCATTTGGAGACTCCTCCCGGTAAATGCTGCGAGGAGCCAAGATGTGACTTCAGCAACCAGTATGGAACGTTCTCTGGTGTTGGAACTGTTTCTGGAAACGGGACAGGTACAAGAGTTATATTGCTGTCTTCATTGAAACTATAATTAAGTTTTTAGTTTAGCTTATGCCCTCTTTAATTACTTAATTGTTATTCAAATAGTTGTTCTTACCGTTTTCCCGATTCGTTAAAGGGCCTCACTATGTTTCTGCATTTATTTTTTCTCTCATGACTTAAATGATTTTAGTAGTAGTCGCTTTGTATTATATATTAACACTCCAAATTCAGTGTGGCAAATATGTTTGTACTATTTTTTGTGTCAAACCCACTTTGCTATACTGAAATTTTAAATGTTGATTGTAGCAACCACTCAGCCAACAGCTCCTCCACCATGCGTTGACAAGATCAATAACTGTAACCAATACCAACTGGCCACATGTACAGACAAACTCTACAGAGACTGGGCTCTGGTTAACTGTCCCAAATTCTGTGGATTCTGTCGTAGGTGTCCTATTTTCAAATTTTTTTATATTTTCAATTCAATCTTCCAAAATGGTACCTACAATTATTTAGAAAACGATGTATGATTTGATTGTTTCCGAGAAATTTTCTGTATTCTAAAACTGACAAATTATGAAAATGATTTAACAAATCAAATAAATAGTGTTTTTAAAAAGGACAATGACCTAATCATACTAATTAGTACATGTAGATGTAAATCACAGTTAACTAAATATCTAGCTATTTATCTATAAATTCGTATATAGACATGTAGCGTTGATTTTGATTGATGGATTTAAATTATGTTTTATTTTCAGCTTTGTTGAACCAACCAGGACCTGATGGTAATATTGTTTCCTAAATTATTAATATAATTTATCTTATCAATTTTAATAAATACCTTGTATCAGTTACTTTAAATATCTAACAGTAATATTCATTTCTTGAAATAAATTTCTTAAATGTCTTTTTCAAATCATTAAATATTTCATTTTTAGACCGCTGTGTTTATAAGGGAACGACTCACAAACAAGGAGAAACTTGGTATGATGGATGTGAATATGAGTGTTTGTGTGAGAATGCTAAGTATGGATACTACAGGTGCAATAAGAGGTATGGAAACACTTTGACAGTGTATAATACATTTATGAAATTATGATTCATTCGAAAGTTGAGACAAAATATTAATAATACAAGTATATCATATTTCAAGTTATTAAGTAATATAAACTTTGCAGATAAATCTTTGATTGTTCTATAAAAATAAAATATCTGAAAAAAAAAATCAAAATTACATGAAGATGTTGATAAACAAATATATATATAATTATCTTTTATACAAGGCAAGTTTTATTCTGTAGAAATTGAACGAGTTATGTTTCTTATTCAAAATTCTGTAGATTTAAATTGTTAACAGTCAGACAAAGGGATTAAAGCAGTGATTTTTTTTCTAATTATTCACGAGTTAATGAATAATTGTCACAAAATATATTTCAGATGCCCTGATTATACAAATCTACCTCTTGGATGTAATATGGTGAAGGTCAATGGTGAATGTTGTCCTACTATCAATTGTACTGCTGGGGCACAGGGAACATTTGTAGGTTCTGGCACGGTGCCATCCATTGGAGGATATCCCATCCCATCTATCAGACCCACAGCTGCTCCTAACCCACTCAATCCAGGGGCACCCACTGTAGCACCACAACTTGTACCCAAGCAGATTGGTTTGTAGAATTTTCCATCATAGATATTTATATGAATGAAATCCAAAATAAATGAAAGTAACTTCTGATTTTGATGATGCCCTACATGTATGTTCTTAAATACAGTTGTGACAAGCAACAGTATGATCATAAAACTATTTTGTAATGAATGGTGGTTATATAAAATCTTTAAAATAGAATATTGCTTTTGAACGCGTTAGTGCTAATCTTCACCTTTCTCCAGATGGATGCTACTACAATGGACAGTTGTACCAGCAGTCCCAGAGATGGGTGGATGGATGTAAATACTCATGTGTCTGTGATGATGCCAAAACAGGAAGATACAGATGTTCTCCAAAGTATGTTTTCTTCCATGGTTTTTATTACTTTAAAAGTTGTATTGCTTAATGAGTATATGAATGTATACACGATTCCTTTCATATGAATTTATCATACGTCACTAGATGCCCCTCATTTAACAACTTGGATGCTTCATGCACACTGAAGGAAGATCCAAATGATCCATGTTGTCAGGTGCCAGACTGTCATCCACCAGCTGGATCTACTCTGATTAATGTCCCTGTTCCATCGTATGGCCCAGGTATCACAGGGTATGGTGTTGCTAAATATCCACCAGTTACCGTGACTGGCACCACCGGACCAGGAACTAGCGGAAGCGGAACCCCATCCTCCTTCACCGGTTTTGGAAATGTAGGACCAACTGTATCAGGATCAACAAGTGAGTTGTAGTAATGTTAAAATGTGCATTTTTTTTAATCTTCTCTTCTGATCACATTCATGGTTCGATTATACACATATCAGATCTGACATATTTAATAAATATTATGTACCTTCACAATCAAATTCAAATCATTGAAAAGGGCCAAATGTGATCCAAATTTTGGTGAAGTTGCAAATAATAAATTTGTTGTTGTTGTTTTCATTGATTAAAATGTATTATCATCAATTTTAAAGTATAATTTACTTCTGAAAATATACAGTAAAAGCATACTTCTCTGGCATATATATATAGTTATTCACCACATATTAGGTAATTCTTTAGTATAAAGATCTCATATAGGAAATATTTTGCTATAATGTTGTCAAAGCATTAAGGATACAAAATTTGATGAAAATACATAATAATGAGAATATTCGGTAAATTGATCAAATAAAACCGTATTATTTTCAAGGCATCTGTGCTTGCTCAAATATCAATTCTATAGTGTTGATAAAAGCACCATTTGAGGCTATTACTAATTGAACTGAAATCTACCCTGAACGTCTTAAGACTGTTCAAACCTTGCATATACAATGAAATTGTCGATGGTAAATTATGATAGGCTTAACGCTTACCCACTCCTGCAAAAGACATAGCGAATGCAGAAATTAAAACAGTGTTTTTCAGTGTTCCTTTTATGATGTTTACAAGATGACATAACACTTAAACATGCAGTAGCGGAATTAAAAAGAATTGACATAACATCATATTTTTGCAGAGGGTGTTTGCATTTACAAAGGACAGGTTCATCAGCAGGGACAGACCTGGGATGACGGTTGTGACTACAGGTGTACATGTGTGGATGCTTCCATTGGACAGTACAGATGCAGCGATAGGTAACATAAATAATGAAATTTCAGTTAACAAAATGTTAAACCAGTGTAAATATTGTGTAATGTTTATATTCGGAAACGTTATATTTGTTTGATTTTTTAGAGTAGTTCTCGTTCTTAATCTTCGAAAAAGGTGATGGTAAATTTTCTTGAGAACTTTAGAATTCTTGGGAATTTTCTTGAGAACTTTAAAAATCATGAACTTAGAGGTTTCGAAAATTGTCAAATTTGAAGAAACTAGAATAAT
The DNA here is from genome assembly GCF_033153115.1 of Saccostrea echinata. Classification (NCBI taxonomy): domain Eukaryota; kingdom Metazoa; phylum Mollusca; class Bivalvia; order Ostreida; family Ostreidae; genus Saccostrea; species Saccostrea echinata. The sequence goes on from NW_026889765.1 coordinate 2,894,370, forward strand.
TCAAAACTGATTAAAATTATAAAGCGTGAAGCCAACGTTTATATCAATTATTGGAGTAAATATATAATGTAGATATTTTTGTCGAATGATCCATGGAATTCTTTGTAAACTTCAGATGCCCCTCCTACCAAAACCTTCCTCCTCAGTGCCGAATGATCCAGGACCCCAAGGATTCCTGTTGCCAGACATATGTATGTGACCAAACTGTAACAACGCCCCGTCCAATTCTAATTCGAACCACTCCTGCCTCAGGAACTGGAGGTATATTGTTTTGAATTGATTTTTCTCTGTTAAATATCGAATTCTACGAAATACTTCTGATATAAAATTCATAGTAAAATGTCAGGTATGCACAATCTTGAAGTACTTATAATTAAGGAAATTAAACAGTATACATGTATTTAATTTAAAACTGCTACTACTCAAACAAGGACAGAAAGACTTTAAGAATAATGATTTATAACTATGTTGTCTTTCAAGAATTAGAACGCTGTTACTTTATATATAAAAATTCACACCTGTTGAAAACCATTCTTTTCTTCTGGTTTAAAGAAACACTTTGTGAAGTTGAGGTTGTCTTTTACACATTTTTTTTTTATTTTAGCCGCCTAGTTTAAAATGAATGAAGCAGTGAATTTCACAAAGTACAATCATATGTCATACCAAAAAATTAATTAACCAATCCTTATTCATATGAAGTCTGGTAACTTCCTTTTTTAAGCGAGTGTTTATCGCCGTGAACTATTTAACAAAATTGTGTAATTATGTAGAATAATTCTCAGTAGAAAAATATTCAGGTATGCCTGAATTTCAAACTAACGATTCGCATAAAAATATTCTCGAATATTTGGATTCACGTGCACGGTACTTGTATATCATAAATTAAAAACTTAAATATTACATGGTATTGAACGCATTTGCTTATAAGTTTGAATTTATAAATGAGTTAAAAATGATGTATGAAGTAATATAGTTGCTAGTATATCTTTATTATTTATTTTGTGAGGCATAAACATTGAATGTTCAAATGTTCTGATTAAAAAAAAACGCTTACTCTATTTTATAGTTGTAATAAAGATTGTTGAAAAACATGATAGCTCAAGCAAATCTTTGGATATCAAGGAAGAAATTTTACTTGTTAATTTAAAAAGGTTGTGTTTAATGTTTTGAATGTTAAATGCATGTTATTTCCCTATTTAGAAATATTACGGGAAATTATCTAATATTATATACATATTATTTCCAATTGTAGATTTTTAAGGATACATCATTTTATCAATATTTCTTTTTAAGATTACTGTGTGTATAAGAGCCAATACTACCACCAGGGAGAAGAATGGATGGACGGCTGTAGCTACAAATGCCGATGTGAGGACGCCAAAAATAAATACTACCAGTGTACAGAAAGGTGATTAACGTCCATAAGTTACACTACACCCACCCTCTAAATATAAATTACTATTGATTTGATTATAATTGTCATTTTGGTAGAGTATTTGGGCAAAGACATAAAGAGGTCAAAAATAGTAATTTTCTTGCCCTTTAACAAAAACACCCCTAAATTGTTACAATTTTCTTTTAAAAATGAAATCAAAATAAAACTATTCTTTAGTTGAATGTATTTTACGTTGCCTTACAAACGCCGAGTTTGCTTGGAAAATTTGCTTAGAGAATTCATCAGGTACATGAACGCACGGTATCTAGCAACATTTTATTATACTGCTGACTTGATACCCGACGATTTATAAGGACATTTCTCAAATTTTTTACGAACTGAATATTCAATTCCAAATTTTTGTGAGAATGTGTTGAATTTTTTTCATGAAAACGAAATAAAGATTGCAATTTATTTTTATAGTTTTAAATACACAAAATACACAAATAATAATAAACTGATTGAATGGTAGGAAAGAGCATTTTCCACTTTATTCTAACTGATTAATGTTCATCTAGTTGGAACTGATTTTGCAAAGTAATATGTAATAATATTTGCCTAAGGATAATACTTAGAAGTGAAGTAAAAGTCTAACCATTAACTTTTTGAAGATGTGGACAATACTCCAACATCCCTGTAGGATGTACCTACGTCACTGATCCTAAAGATTCCTGTTGCCGTATCCCACAATGCAGTGTATCCGGAAGCACTGGTCAGACAGTAAGTGGATTCAACCCAGCTGGATACACTGGAAGTTTTACCGGACAAGGCAGACCCCAAGTTGCATCTGGAAGTACTTCCGGTTCAACTACAGGCTATTCAAGTATGTTAAAGTTTTACGCAATATGTTCAATTTATTTTGATGCAGTGTTAGCAGCAGTGACAGCAGGGCAAACTTCGTACTCGGAAAAGTACATACGCACAAGTCTTGCACAAAGAAATACAACCATAAGAGCAATGATAAAAATGAAATGGTATCAAAACGATATCGTCGATATCGACGATATTGATAACAACGACAATCTTTAATGTTTAAACAATACTAGACAATACATATCGACGATATCAACACAATAAGGAAATCTTTATAAAGTGATAGCATTCAAGTTACTCACATGTTAAAAAAACACATTTTTTTTTGGGGGGGGGGGGTAATACATTGAACAATCATGATTCGATATCGACACGATATCGTGAAAGAAAAGGAAACTTCGTAAACAAAAGTATTTAAATATACATATAAGTATAAAGAAATAATGTAACAAACTATAAAATAGGAAAGCTACTCAGATAAATGAAATCAAATCGTGATTACACTTTGGTTTTTTTTTTCTTTTTTTTTTGTTTTTGTTTTTTTTTTTTGTTTTGTTTTTTTTTGTCTTAAAAAACGTTTTCAGCACGGCATTGAATGCAGGAATTAAACTAATTGTAAATATGAAAATTATCTTACACTTAGGATTCTATATAATGAACAGTTGATGTCGAGAGCAAAAGTATTTTTATCGTTCACCTGAAAGAACTCATTCTGTAATCAATTAAAAAACCACAACGGATAAACAAACATACAATTCATAAAGCAGCAGAAAATAATGAAAACAGATTTTACAATTCTATGTATAATATAAATACAAGTTACACAAAAACAACATGTATGTACTATTCAATACTCTATTCAGGTACCTGTATTTACAAGGGACAAATCTATCAACAAGGACAGACATGGCAAGATGGCTGTGACTATAACTGTGAATGCATCGATGCAGCAAAGGGCGTCTACCGTTGCAGTGATAGGTAACGCCTTTTTTCGAGGTTTCGTTCATCTTTGCTTATATCAAAGGATGAAATTTTCCTTTAATATAAGGATTTTAATACTTACTTTTGAACCCCTTTAAATGTGTCTAATCGATTCATACAAGTATATACTATGAAATCACTAATTTTTGTGGGGGCTTAATTTTCGTTGTTTTCGAGGAATGAAGAGATCCACGAATTTATGTCCACCACGAAATGTAATTTTTCACAAATATTACTACTCAATAATTCTTTGTCCACGAAATCAAATCACCACAAACCCATATTTTTCCCTTAAACCACGAAATTTGACCCCACAAAAATACATATATGTGATTTTAGAGTAAGTATAAGACACAATTGTTTCTGCCTCAAAGGTGTCCACGTTATGGAACACTGCCAAGTGAATGCCATTTAGTGCCAGACGCAAATGACAGGTGTTGCCAGAGACCAGAGTGCAACCCAACTGGCCCAGCTTCATGTCGTGACGTCAAATCTGACTGTGCATCTTACGGAAGTTACGCATGTCACGAACCCTACGCTGGTTGGGCAAAGGACAACTGTGCTAAATTCTGTGGATTCTGTGGGAATGGCACCGCAAGTAATTCCTTATTCACTTTCCACAGTACTGAATAAAAACGATTGCAAATTTCCAGTAATGATATGAATGTTAACTAAATAAATGGGGTATATCTATACTTACCCTTTAATCTTTTAATCAAATAAGTATAAATACAAACTCGATCACATTAAACAAAATTTTGTACTTAATAAAATTATACTTTCATACTTTTTGTAGAAATCAAAATGAATGCTATGATAATTTAAAACTAGAATGAATGTAAATTGAAATAAGAGAATTTTCTTCACAGCAACTCAGACTACAACCTCACCAGGAGTCTGTGCAGACAAAATTCCGAACTGTAAAGACTTTGGTACCCAATCTTGTTCTGGCCAGTTTATCGGATGGGCCAAATATAATTGTCCCAAGACTTGTGGATACTGTGGTGAGTCAAAAGTAGATTGTTACAAGTTTATATTTCACATGATGTATATTTTTGTGTAGTTTTCAGAGGAGGAATTTTTGCCCCCTTTTCGCTTTCCAAAGATATTCACTCAAACTTTCAATTTTACTCTTTATATGAATATGGAAGTGATTTCAAAAATTGGTTTATTATAGTTATTTCAAAATTTCCAAGGGTGTATGTGAAGGTTCCACTTGATCAATTTTACTTTTAAAGTTTTTGCTTTCTTTGGGAATTTTTTTTTCAAATTTACAGACATTGGTCAATTTAACAATATTTTCATAATTGAAAAAACTACACTTTGGATTGATCAAAACGTTTAATTCTAGTTCAATTTTATTTTACACTGGATTATACATCTGATTCTATTAATAATACCTATTCCTTATTTATACAATATATCGTTTTAGGAGCTACAGGAACGGGCACTAGCGGAGGAACTGTAACAGGTTAGAACTTCTGGTCAAAAGTGATGCTTGTCGCTGCTGAAAAAAATATTGCAAACAATATTTGTATGCAGCTTTTTACGTGTTCTGCCTTGTGTATTTGTTCATTCATATCACTAATTTCTGGTATCATTCATTGTTTTCGATATTACGTATCGTTTAATTCTTACGGATACATTTACCAAGGACGTTTTAATTTTACGAACTTTATATTTAAATGTTCTTATTTAATTTTTGTACTCTTCGGTAGTATTGCAAGACCTACAGAAATACAGCCTTGTATTTAAAACATCTATTTCAAAGGGGAAATTATGGATCCTGTACTGTGCTCAATTAAGCAAAAAAATGTCTATTTTGGCAATTTATCGTGCAAAAACATATGTACCAGAACCAGAAGTAATAATTCGTCCTTTATTTGCACATTGTTTTTTTTTCATTCAACAATCATTCATTTTATCAAAAGTCTGTCATTTATCATCATATTTTTTCATAATAACGAGATCCATAATGCTTAAAAAGTACTTAACTTTCGGGAAAATTTATTTGCTTCAATCCCACATATCTTAAAAAAGACTTAGATTTTGTTCATCTAATTGCTTTATGCTGTGCATGCTTTAACTGTGCATGGCTATTGCTTTTTATTTACCATAAAGTCCTTTTTCAGTGTCAATGATTTCGAATGAGGCTAAAGACATTTATTTTAATTCAATACATGCCTATCTGTCTTCAGCCTTCTTCCTTGCAGGCTTTTGTTCAGGCTTAATTGCTTGTTGTTTTTATGCTTTATGCTTTTTCCTTTTATCTATCGGCAGGAGTTCCAGTGGCACCCTCCATGATAACTGGTGAGGCTATAGAAATTAAGATCAAATACTTTTTTATATAAACCAACTTCTAGCATTCTTTCCGTATACAACATCTTACGAACAATTGGAATAATATGTACCCCATAAAATTTACAAAGAAAACGTGTTGTAGCATTATTAAGGAGACAGCAAGAGAATTTTTTAATCTTCAATTTTTGTTTTTAATCTTTTATTTTTAGGTCACCTGAGTAAACTCAGGTGACCTATTGCTATCCGTTTTCGTCCGTCGTCGTACGTCGTTCGTCGGTCGTAAACTTTTGAACATTTTCAGCTTCTTCTCGGGAACCACTGAACCAATTACATCCAAATTTGGTATACAGCATTTATGGGTGAAGGGGAACAAAAATTGTGAATTTCATGGTCCCTGCCCCCCTGGGGCCTGAGGGGTGGGGCTAAAACCACCAAAAATAATGCAATCTTTAAAAATCTTCTTCTTTACTCCTGGACATCAAGCAGTCAAACTGTTGGCATCATTGTAATAAGCATTGAGCCCTCTACCAAAATTGTGAAATTCATGGCCCCAGGGTCAGGGGTTCTGGCCCCAGGGTGGGGCTATATAGATCATATAGTGAAAGTGTGTTATTTCTTTGAAAATCTTCTTCTCTGCTCGTGGGTATTAAATAAAGTTACTAAGTACATAGTTATGATGAGCAAGAGTGCCTCTTCCAAAATTGTGAAATTCATGGCCCCAGGGTTAGGGTTCTGGTGTTAGAGCGGGGCTCTATTGATTATATAGTGAAAATGCATTAATTCTTTGAAAATCTTCTTCTCTGCTCCTGGGTATCAAATAAAGGAACGAAGTACATAGTTATGATAAGCAAGAGTGCCTCTTTCAAAATTGTGAAATTCATGGCCCCTGGGTCAGGGGTTCTGGTGTTAGGGCGGGGCTCTATAGATTATATAGTGAAAAAGCATTAATTCTTTGAAAACCTTCTTCTTTGCTCCTGGGTCTTAAATAAAGTAACTAAGTACATAGTTATGATGAGCTAAAGTGCCCTTTTAAAAATTGTGAATTTCATGGCCCCAGGGTCAGGGGTTCTGGTGTTAGGGCGGGGCTCTATTGATTATATAGTGAAAATGCATTAATTCTTTGAAAATCTTCTTCTCTGCTACTGGAGATTATTTTAACAAACTAAGTGCATGATTATGATAGACAAGGATGCCTCTTCCAAAATTTTTAAATATATCGCCTCAGTTTTGGGGGTTCTTGAAGGGGGGGGGGCTCTATTGATTATATAGTGAAAAAGCATTAATTCTATTAATTAATCATTAATTAATCCTGTCGGCTCCTTAGTGTTGAGCTGATAAATAAATTGCTTAGCTATGATAAAAATGGGAGCTTCGAACAGAATTTTTAAATCTTGTGGTCCTTGGGTCAGGGGTTCTGGCATAACGACGGGGGGGGGGGGCTTTTGATAATATAGTGGAAAAGTGTTAATTCTTTGAAGTCCATAGTAATGATGATGAGGGTAACTCTTCCAAATTTGTAAATTTCTTGACCCTTGGTCTTGGGTTCTGGTGTTAGGGTAAGGCTTTGTTGAATCTGTAGTGAAAATGCATTGTACCTGTGAAATTCTTCTCTGCTTCTTGGCATATCGGAAGCAAACCGAGTAAAAGTTTAAATGATATGAGTAAGCGTATTTCTACCAGATTTTTAAACATCTGGACCATTCGTCTAAGCATTCTGGTCCTGGGCAGGGCTCTATTAATTTGTATTCTACTGAGAGAAGTTATTCCCCTTTTCCATTCACCTTTGATAATTAATCACTGTAAATAATGTATTTGAAAGGTTAATAGAATAAGATAATTATGCAAGAATGTTTATCGTATAATTAAAAAAGTACTTTCTTAGTTTTAATAATCAGGTAGACCTGTAAGTAATAGATAAATAAAAATGAGACAAAAATAACTTATCTTATTAAAAGTTCTTCAAAGACCATAAGAGAGGTCAATGCTAGAGGTCTTAATATGGGTTTATAAATAGTACAGAAGCAATAATAGTTTGTTAATAGGCTGCATGGTGATTAGTGTTAAGTGGGGGACAGATTAGAACTCAATTTCTGAGTTGATAGTGAATACTAGACTAATTATTTTGTTGATCCTGATCTTCCTACTTCTCTTGTTTTTGTTCTTTTACTCTGCCTCTGGGTATTAAGTAATCAAAGTAAGCATGCTAACTGTATAGTTATGATGAGCAATAGTGCCTCTTTCAAAATTGTGAATTACATGGCCTCTGGTTTAAAATACAAACCAAATTCAATTGTTGGAAAGTTGTTACACAATACTCAGGTGACCTATAAGGCCCGTGGGCCTCTTGTTTATAAGAACTTATGAATCTGTGTTTAAAAAAAAAAACATCTTTTCAAGAACATCTCAAGGGAATAAGAACAATATAAATAAAAATCGATAAAAGTTTCTTTTCATGTCGGACTGAATCATTATTTGTCGAAACATTGTTAAGCATCACAGTGTAGCCCATTTTTTCAAAACACGGCGAACCCTGGGGCACCTTTAGTTTTGATTTTATTTTATGTTTTGTTCGTAGATTAACTAAAATATGTTCTTTGAGCTTATTGGAATAAATTACTATTTGAATGGTTTAGGAACTGGAGGAACGGGAACATCCGGGTCTTCTGGAACAGGAACAGGTAAGCATTTAGTCACGAATTTTAAACTTTTAACCACATTCCATACTCGGTTGTTAAAGATTTATTTTAGCACGATACTTAAAATTTGTTTGTAAAAATTTTTTCCGATTTTCGTCTTCAAGTGTTTTTGAGATTTCTGAAAAGACCCTTAATTTACAAAAAAAATATTTTAAACATAGAAAAGTAATGGTGTTTATGAAATAATTATAAATAGATTTTTAAATCAGAAAATGACTAACTTGCGCATAAATTTGTCGTAAACATTCAGAAAAAAACTTACACATGAGAAAAGAAGTTTGTTAGTATTTCAACTTAACCTATACGCTTTTATTTTGTTAATACTTGCATAGATATGACATTCATTTACAGGGGCTTGTCGGGATGCTCTACCTAATTGTGTGGAATTCACCAAGAGTTCTTGTGTAGAACCTTATATTTCTTGGGCTGTGAAGAACTGTCCTGCCTACTGCGGATTCTGTGGTAATTATGCTCATGATTTACGAGAGATAAATGTCAAAAGAAAGGCTTCATATGAATTGGAAAGAAAATCTCCAGTTTCAAACTATGCTCAAATCATTCCAAGAGAGATATTAATTTTTCATTTAATAAGAAACTCATTGAAGAATTATTTTTCTTGAGTGAAAAATATATTTGATATCTTAGGACCAAACGGTACCATAATTGTTACCGGAAGTACTGGTGGTATGACTGGAACAGGTACCGGAACTGGTGGTACTGGAACTGGAACCCAGGGTGGTATGACAGGAGTAGGAATGGTGACTGCTATACCAGGCAGTTCTTTTACAGGAAGTGGTATGAAAAAGATATGCTTTACACATTTTACTGACATTATGGGGATTGATGAATAACTACATTCTACGGAAACGCAGGGGGTTACTAACAGGGGATGGAGAAAATTGGCTGTGGGGGAAATTGTTCCAAGAGGGATATCTCCCTTCTGAAATCCGACTCTTGGAGTACAATTTTCTTAAGGTGATTTTCCTTTAGAAACAGTTTTCCATGTAGGAAACTCTAGAGACAGTTTTCAGCGGTACATTCAACTCTAGAAGCCATTTCCATTTTTAGGATTGTGAGGGGGAATATTCTACTCTATTTCTGGTTTGCAGAGCAAAGTTCTAGTCATTCTCCAACTTTTCTTCATTGCAAATGTCAATTATGCATTTCGTGTTGCATGTTTAAATGGTCAATAGAATATTTCACTCATGTGCAATATTGGGGGAAAAAAATACCTTTATTTTTAAGTTGCATTTGCTTAAAACTTTTTTTAGGTGGCGGATGCTTGTACAAAGGACAACTGTACCGTCAAGGAGAACAATGGAATGACGGATGTGACTATAACTGCACTTGTTCAGATGCATCACGTGGTTATTATGTATGTAGGGCGCTGTAAGTATTAAAGAGAGAGAGAGGGGGAGAAATAGAGAGAGCAAGCGGTGTAAATTATTATACATTTCTACACAATTCTTTTTATTTTTAACAGATGTCCTCAGTATACTAACCTTCCACAAGGATGTGTCATTGTTAAACCAAGTGGACAATGTTGTGGACAGCCTCAATGTACTGGAGGTACCGGAACTGGAACAATGACAGGAACTGGTGGAACTGGTACCATGACAGGAACCGGAACTGGTACCATGACAGGAACTGGAACTGGTACCATGACAGGAACAGGAGGAACAGGTGGAACTATTTCAGGTACATGGATATTATACACTATCAAGTACATAAAAAGGTAGTTGTCCCCTTCTTTTCAGCCTTCATGCATTAACACCGTTTTAGCAATTGGTAAAGAGATGGTATTTCTCGGTTAAAATTATTACATGGATTTTATATCCAACGGATGATATGCAAGTGAAGATACCATACCACAAAAGATTTCCCTATGAAAAGTGTTTATGTATATTTCTTTTCTTTTCTTTTGCAAAAACTTTGATTTCTTTAAGCATCTTTTTAAGTAGTTAGGATAAACACTGCAGATTATTTTGTCCAAAAAAACTAGTATAGAAGATGCTATAAACAGATATAATGTTTGATGCAATCAGCGAAATGTATCTTCAATCATATTTTTAATCATGATACCAATACCATGTACCTCAATTTGCTTAAACATGCAATTATTTAAAACGGATAATTTTGTAAAAGGTCAGACCCAGGGATGTTTATACAATGGACAATTGTATCAACAAGGGCAAAAATTCGACGACGGATGCAAATACACATGCACATGCGCAGACGCTTCAAGGGGTTACTACACATGTCAGAACAAGTGAGTTTTGTTAAGGACAAGTTAGGCAAAGACTTCTCTCTGGCCCCTGGTTTTGAGATGTCTCTTATAACGGTGCAGTAATTCATATCTAAAACCTGTTGTCATCCTTGTTACAAAATGAGCATTGATTCTAAGTGATACGATACAGAGAGGTCACAGGAAGATTACACAATTTGTCAATTTCCGAATGTTTCATTTTTAGTCAAATTTTCATCAATTTAAAAGTACATTTCGTTTCAGATTACACAGAGAGCAATCTTTCTTATCTGCCATATTTATATATTTCATGCACCAGTATGAGATGCGTCTTGTGGATGAAAATCTGAGATAGAGAAGCTTGTGCTCTATGTTTTCAGAGTTAACAATTGCTCTCAGATTAGATGACATCCCATCAGCATTGAGGAAATTCGTTAGAATGTTCACTTTGTTACCCTTTTGTGGCTTCCATATATGCTTTGAGTCAAAATCAGTCCTGGTTTTAAAACAAGCATCATTTAAATGTCTTGCCTGCAAAAAAACTAAAATTTAAGCTATGTTTTATTTTTATATCAATTAAGGGACCAAATTCGACCTTCACCATACATTGTCCTTTCAAACTGTTTCGAATGACAAATTGTTCTGTGTTACGTGTGTTGTCAATTTAAAAAATATAATCTCTTAAATTTTACATTATTTTTGAAAAATACAAGAACAGTGTCATAATGATTTTTAATGCTTACAGATGCGTTGATTGGCAGCTACCACCCGTCTGTACACTGAATCCACCTGGCCCAGGTAAATGCTGCAAGACTCCAAACTGTCCCGCAGGCTTCGTCATCAACTATCCTCCAGGCTACACGGAACAGTAATTGTTAGTAAAACAGTTAAAAACACTGTTATTATTTGTATCAATTGTTTATATAAAAAAAAGTACATTAAAATGTTACAGGATGTGCCTACTATTCTTTTTTATGTTGGAAAGAGCCATACCTGAGTTGCCGACGACACGGCCTACTCGAGAATTTAAAAGGAATTCACCCTTTTCCATTTATAGATATTACTTTCAAACCATGTATTATCATTTGGGAAGAGTGTTATATTTTCATAGTTGCGACTTTGTCATAAAACAGTCATTTTACATGCTCATTACTCTAATGTAGAGACAAAAGGCTTTGAAAATCAGTAAAAATAAAAAGAAAGTAGTATGAATTTGCAAAATTCAATGAAATCATTTAGAACTGTCTTTTCTCTCGATATTTTCAAAGAGTAACGTGTATATTAGAACTATTGGAAGCTATGTTTATTATAAAAATAATAGAGAAAAAGTATAAAACTTGCACAAAGAAAAAAATTAATTTAAAAAGCGTAAATGAAAATTGTTAGGCTCACATTCGGAATCAACCACATTTACATTCCAGCAATCATACCACTGCGTCACAAAATCATTGATGTCGAAAGGATAAAATTAAGACAGATTGCTAATCTTAAACAATATGAGAAGGAAAATTAATTATATATTTCATCATTTTTAGTATAAAGACCACCTTTTAACCTAAATTATCTAAATTTAATGAAGTATACAGTCATATCTTGATAATGAATCTCGAACTAGAATTTCAATCCAGTGTTTTCTCAGACGTCAGTGTCGAACTGTACCCGCCCATTTCATTGTCTCATCAAATGTTTTGACTCTAACATTCTGTCCTTTTTGGGGTGAAGGAAGGAAGGGGTTATGTGGTTCTGAAATGTTGGGGACATGGATATTTTGTTAGGAAACTTTGATGGTGTTTTACAAAGTTAAGATATGGCCCATGGCCTCTTTGTCTAACTAAATCTGAGAAATTTAATGAAAATTATATGAAGATATTTCACTTTCATTCCAATAATTTGAATTTATTCGTCGAGAAACATTTGTTTAAAAAGAATGTTACCCTCCGAAATCGCGCTCTACAGTAATATAGAACTTAACATCAGTCAACACTGCTTGACGGCGGGTGAAATTCCAATAAGTATTGACTAAGCGGAATCTAATTCTACATCTTGGAATCCAACTTAAACTCACAAATCACTTTCTAAGGATGAAATTATTGAAAATCACATTTCTGTCTTCAATACATTTTACATTCCATCAACGAAGATGAGTTCCATCTACCGTACCTATTCCGGATTCCTAAACTTCATAACAATCCTTACAAACAAAGATATGTTTTTCCAAGCCTCTGTATTTATTTCTCACAAACATATTAACTGTTGTAAAGGAGAAACTTCAGACGCAATTTGCTACAGCATATTTTAGAAGTGGTGTAAATCAGATAGGGATTCTAAAAAAACAAATTTTCAGAAACTTGAAAGCACATTTTTTTCAAAAGTCAGTAACATGAAAACATGACTTTTCTATACTTTATACAACCATTCCTCATGGTCAATTAAAAACTAGGCTTTTTCATATAATAAACAACTGCTTCTTCGGTAAAAATGGAGCTCTGAAGTTTTCGTGTGAATGGTCGTGAATAAAATTATTTTGTTAAAAAATCACTCTGTTTCTACACACAAGTACTCTGAAGCTAATACTAAAAGGATGCTGGAGTTCCTCGTTGTCAACATGTATGTTGACTTTGGACACCAGGTCTTTCAACAAATTTTTGGAATTCCAATGGGCACTAATTGTGCTCCTTTATTTACCTACCTGATTTTATATTCCCATGAAGCAGAATTTATTCAAAAACTTCTAAATGAGAAGAGAAAAACACTTGTTGTTGCCTTCAACTCGACAATCAGATGTATCGACGACGTTTTATCAATTAACAATACTTACTTTCATTCATATATCGACTCGATATATTCCAGTGAACTCGAAATAGAAGACAACACAGAGTCTGTCACGTATGTATCATGTATGGATGTTTTACTGACTATAGACGATAAAAACCAACTAACTGTATGACAAATGAGATGACTTCAGCTTTTCCATCGTCAACTTTCCTTCTTTATCTAGTAATATTGTGCTATCACCTGCATATGGTGTTTATGTCGCCCATTTCATTGGATACTCAAGAGCATGCTCCGAATACGATCAATTTTTAAACCGAGGCAGGCTACTGACAGATAAGTTGATGTACAGGAATTTTTTTAACAACCTCGTTTAAAGTCAGCATTTTGTAAATTCTATGGTCGCTTTAATGACCTTGTTAGCAAATATATACGTATCATTGGGTAGTACTTTGACCGACATATTTCATACCAATTGTTAGGCCTTTGTTTTTATACTAAATTTGACTATGGGATATTCCGTCAATACATAGGGCTCACGGTGGGTGTAACCGGTCGAACTGGGGATGTTTACCCTTCTTAGGCACCTGATTCAACCTCTGGAATTTCCGGGGGTCCGTGTTTTATGTCCTATTCACAGATTTTTATTGTTTGTATGTTTTTTAAAGATCGATCACTGTTCGTTATCTTCACCCTTTTTCATTTGTTAAAAGTGTAAAAAAAAAAAAAAAAATTGACGATATTAATTTGTAGGGAAAATATAAATATGGCGTCGCTTTTTTATGCTTTTTATGAAAAGGATTTGCAAAGTGTTACCACATTACTGATTAGATCCAGAATGCGGATGAGCACTGTTATAGACTGGAACTTTTACCGAACTACTCTAGAGTGGATTTCCCTCTAGGGAGATACCGGGCAATAGAGCAGATTTTCCTCTGAAAATTCCACTCTAGAGCCAGTGACATTTGTAAACCCTTTTAATAACAACCAGAATGAAATTTCCGCCGACATAAAACTGATAATTATTATTTTATATTAGTAACAGTGAACAAGTTATCTCCTGGTTGATGTGGGTCCATTCTATGGGGTTAGTTAGATATTGACTTGGGCCATCTTTAAAAAAATTATGTGTTGCCCTTTTCCCGATCGACTGGCTAAAAATGGCCCAGCTCATTTTTTTTAACCTCCAGGAAGCAATTTTTTTATGCATACCGGAAAAAAGATTTTGAAAATTCAACATTGATGTTGAACTATTCTTGGAAAAAAATGTCCACCTACCTCCGACCCAATTTTTCATCCTGGGTCGGGAGAGGGCAAGCAAACATTATTTTCATGTTGGCCTTAACTTGAATTTATCACACTGCACCCCTTCATCTATAATCTGTTTCTTATAATTACTTGATTCTACTGCTAGCTCATCTTTGATGAAACCTTCAACATGAATTTATACTATACATGGGTAATTCCAACTGATTTGACTAACTACTGTGGAATCAGTATTGTTCGTGTGGATTTCTTGGATCACCCTTACCCAGCGAACAATAACTTTGTCAACACCTTGGTTCATTGAATCTTCTGTAAACCAGTTACCAATGCCATTATGTCCAAGGAACAGTAAAATTTTGGATGCACACGAACATTGACCTCAACCAATGATTTCACAGTATGTCTTACTTTTTTTCTTTCATTTTACTTTTTGAAAAAAAAATGTAAATATTTAAATTTTAACCTCTTAATCTGTCCCATCCTACTCCCTATTGCCATTACTAAAATAAAAAAAAAGGACTAGGATACAAAATGCACATGTTCGGACAAAGAGCTAAATTAAGGTCATGTTCACCTTACCGGAAATTTACTAACTGGAATGCATACCAGTATTATTAACTTATTAAATTTTTCAAGGAATACTGAATAAGTAAAACTTAGAGATAATTAGGTCTACACAGTCCTTAACAACAAGTACAAAAAATAAATTTCTGACGACACATTCTCTCGTCTTTTCCTTCTAGACTCTTTTGCATTATGGTGGGTTTTCGGTTCGTGACGAAGATGGATCTTATTTTGTTTTAGGTCTGCGTGAAATGGCAACCAAGTCAGCAGAGAATACTTTAGACACATTTAAGGATATTTTAGAGGATATATCTGAAGCAAATAACAAAACTCTTGAAAATACAGGGAACAAAATTTTGGGCAACATACAAAACACAATGAGTGATAGAGCAGCCACTGAATTAAAATTCAATGAACTACTAGAGATATATAGACAGAGCCTTCTTCCACAAATACGAAATGATTACAACACTTTAAATAATGCTGGGAAAGAAGCAGTCAGTAGACTAAATAACTTTTTTTGCGGTCTCCATGGACTAGTTCACATGGCAAATGCAGCACAGAAAAGTCTGTTTGAAGCAGAGATGGGAAATTTTCAAGAGAACCCACCAATCTGTCATGAAGGATTCTCAAAAGAAGGCGAATCAGGTTGCTTTCGGGTGATTCGAAATGCATGCAAAGCTTTTGCTAGGCGCGGCGATGAAAAAAGTGGGTGCTTTGGAAGTTTTAGAACATACATGCAACCGTTTCTTCAGCAAAATGGTATCACATCCCTTCCATTACAGCCGTTTAAGGGAAATAGGTTTAATATTTTGTTTCAAAATGCAGCTTGTATCTTTTATCTCCATTCTCACATGATTGATTTTCTGGAAAAATCCTGCATTGAAAGTAAGAGACTTCTTATGTCTGTACTTTCGGATCTTAAGGTTTCATTTTATGTTGCCGGATTGAAAGCTCTAGGTCTTATTGCAAAATTGATCACAACTCCCTTATGGAATCTCCTTGAAAGCAGAGAACTCTCCATTGAAAGTATGTCTTACCACTACCTTCGTTTATCAACGTATTTAGCAGATGCTAGTCAAGATTTGCCAGATTTTATAAAGGGAAAATTTCCTGCCTTCGCACCAAACAACTTGAATGGTGACAGAATATTTGAATCTTTAATAAGCGAATCTAAATATGACACAGACGTCGAGATCATATTAAGCATTATGCTACCCTCCATCAGGAATGTCGTTCTTCATGTTTACAAAGACCACTTACCAAATGGAAAGTACGAAACTTTTACCGAGGAGCTGTCATTACTAACAAAAAGTGTGGACAAGCACAATTCCTTTTCAGAAAGACTTTTTGCATATATGGACCAGATTTTAAGAAGTAAACCTAACATATCTACTCTTGCAATTGAAGCCTACACCCTATTTTTGCTGAATAAAACATCTGACTGGTTACTAAGTAAAGAAGAAAATATAGATGTTCTCATTTCAGAAGCCAGGAAATCTGTACAAACGGAAAGATCTATCTTTGAAACACGGAGAAGAGAAATACAGCAAAAACGAGAAGAGCGACAAGAGCAAGAATTTCAACACAAAGCAGAAGTTCAGAGAAAAAGGTTGCATCGTCTTGAAAAACAGAGCGATGAAATTGTTTTCTATGGGTTATGGAAATCTCCGCAGGAATCTATACTTATAAATTAATAAATTTTGCAAATAAACTCCGAAACCGATGCACCAGAGTTTTTACTTACTCCTCTAAGAATACACTAGATACAATATGATGTCCGTAAACTATATTTAGATTTCACTGGCATTGTAAGTATCGTACATTAAATTAAAAGTCTACTTTTATTTTCTATAAAAAGCCATGAAATAGCAAAAACATGAGTACCGCGTGGCGTTTCCGGTTGGCGGATCTAAGTTTCTGGCAATTTTCAATGAAACTGACAACAATCAGTCGTTTACTTATTTCATAAAACGTCATCACTGAATTATTCAATCAAAACTTGATTTAAATGACATAAAAGAAATAAGTTGTGATAACCGATTAAAAAGGGAAATGTGCAAATTATTTTTGTCATTCACCGATCTTAATATTGACGAAAGCTTCTAGAACATCATATAGCATCGAGCCCGATGTTAAAAAGAAAAACGAGACGATTATAGCTGCAGGAACATAAAAAAGCTGATGTCATTGTGTGAATGGTCATTGAAATAATGGTAAATCATTGATAACACTATAAGTTGTGAATATATTTATATATCGAAAGACTATTACATACATGTATATGTAGTAGGTTTTCCTAATAAATTTATTGGTAAAATGTGTAACATATTCCTCACTGTGAGAGCATCGTGGCAACGAAGCCGAAGTACAATTTCTACTTCGTAATAAAATTGCTTACATGAAAAGAGAAATTTATGAATAAGATATTGCTCAAATACAATTAAAGCTGTAAAATTTTGTGCTTTAATCGATACATTTCAGTTTTTTTTTTCTGTATACAGTCTTTTGTATCAAATATTCCGCCTATTCATAGGGCGTTAAAAGCTAATTTTTACACAGGTACTTGCGTCTTGGTTTATAGATATGTATGTACCTTATTGATATGTAAAAAAGATAAAGTACATTTTTTACATATCAAAAAGGTACATACATATTTATAAACCAAGACCCGAATACCTGTGAATTTTTAACCCCCCCCCCCCAAAAAAAACTATCAGTAAAATGTGCATATTCGCTGCTTTGATCCTTGACGGAAATGAAATAAGAGCATCTTAAGTACAATATCCATAACATAGTATAACAGGTTTCACAATAAATATCAATTAATGAAATTGTTATTTTTTCAAGTTTTTACAAAAGGGGGTGGGGGTGGTTGGAGACGCACATGCGGGATTTTGAACAAAGTATTTCTTCCTGCTATAAGCTTGTAGGCTGTCAGTAGAAACTACAATATATTTTCTGTCGGTAGTGGTATAAATTCAATTACCCGCGCTTGCGCGGGATTTCATCTAGTGCAAATTAAAAATAAAGGAGCTCAATTGTGTCAGGGAAAAAATCAAGGCCATTAAAGCACAGTTGCGGTACAGGAAAAATGTTTTGAAACAATGTGTTACAGAAAAAGAACTTTATTAATTTACTAAGAAAGGAGACAATGGTAAAAGATACACACTCTCCTACAAAGAACTCTTTGCAAATTTGTTAAAAGTTCTGAAGTCAATATAATTTTCTGTTAGTAAGGATGATTTTTTCTTGGAGAAAATAAGGAAGTCAAAATATTTATGATGATATTATTTCGGTAGTAATGAACTTTTATATGCTACTTAGCAAAGTTGATATTTGGTTTATGTCATATTAAAATACATGTACATTATTTGTTTCTGAAATAGAATTTCTTTAATAATTGTTTTGTATGTTTGTTTATTAATGTTTGTGTTTTAAAACGATACAAAATAAAAAAAAATAAAAATGCAAATAGTAAAAACGTTGAAAAAATGTGATTTTTTATTATATTAGGCTGTGCTGTCAAAAACTAGTTAACGCAATGGAGAGTGCACTGTCTTTACACTTGTTCTACACATTACATATTTTTTTCAACAAGGAATATTAATGGAAAACGTTATTTAAAAAAAACATACAATATTAAATTGCAATAATTATTGTTGTAATTTTTGTTAATTTTCAATTTGTTTGATATTAACCACCGTTTTCCAGCTCTTTTCAATAAAAAAAATATATAAAGTCAACCTTAAAAATTATAAAATATGACACTATTTAACAAGATATAACCCGGTAAACTATGCTCTATTGTAGGTTTTTTTTCACCTGCTAAATAAGGTGTAATCCTCAACAATTGATATAATTTAGTGTTTTTACTGGTTTTAAATTAATTTGCGATCATCTTTATTAATTTTATTGCTGACATTTTTTTTTATAAGCATAACGTTGGCGTAACGTTGCGTTTCTTTGGCGTAACTTTGCGTATCTATCGTGTGACACAACTGATTATACAGGAAGTAGACCGTCAAAATCTAATGAATCAGGCCAATTTAGGTGTTTTATGCAATTAAACTTTAATGATCATGATTCTGGGTAACAGAAAAAAAAGAAAAAGATTATATTTTTAATATCTTAACTTACATCTTGACATTAATGATACAAAATATTTACTTCAGAAAAGTGGTCACACACAAGAACAATACCCTTACATTTCGCAATCTATTTTTAGTAACAACGCTTGACCAGAAAATCCCAAAATGATATTTTTCTTAAATGATTTTTTATAAGCTTTAATTTGATATACAATACAACTGTTAAATATTATATATGAAATTTGACTTGTGGATGCTACATTAAGAAATATGATTACAGTTAAGCTAAGGTAATTATGTATTATATTTTCTTTTTCCTACATTCTGTGAATCGTTGTATAAAGTAGTAAATATTTATGAAAGTATCTTTAAATTTGCATTGAATGGATTCTGTGTACATTTTATTTTGAAAAAGATCAGAAATATTTAAACTTTAGATTTACTTTTTTATATTACGTAAAATAAAAGTTACAATGCTGATAACAAATTTTTATTTTATTTTATTTCTTCTTCATTTATTTATTTATTTTTATTTTATTTATTTATTTATTTTTTGGGGGGGGGGGGGCATTTTTCGCTGGACTCACTTTTTATTGTAGATTAACAGGACAACAGAACATATAAAAATGATGTCAACAGAAATTATGCAATTAATTAAATACAAACTCACCAATATTATCTCCTCAATTTATCTCACGCTGGTTTCGTAAATAATGCATACGAATGTGAGAACAATGACACAGATCATTTAATTTTTACCTTGCCTCAGATTTAAGTTTTTAATGACCACTAACTGCATGACATTTCAACGAATAGTCTGGCAAGATTCTCTCCAAAAATAAGGTCTACCTGTGTCATATTTTGAAGCATAGTTTCTGACACACTAGACTACGTACATTATTCCTTGATAAGCTACATAAAAAAGTTATATTTTCATTTATATGGAATAGGTTGTCGTTATTTACGTGTGTACATAAAATACAAAGTCTTGAATTATATTTGTTTGAAATACGGGATAAAATGCATAAACGATTAGCCTATTGAACAGAGTTGGTACGCCTATGCTAGTTTTTTATGCCCCCGGATCGAAAGATCCCGGGGGTATATTGTTTTTGTCCTGTCTGTCTGTTTGTTTGTCTGTTTGTCCGTTTGTCTGTCTGTCTGTTGTCAACTTTAACCTTGCCCATAACTTTTGATTGGTTGGGGCTATGACTTTCATATTTCACATGTGTATTCCTTGTGACAAGACCTTTCTTTGGGTACCATCATATTTGACCTTTTGACCTTGACCTTGGACTTTGACCTACTTTTGAAAAACTTTAACCTTGGCCATAACTTTTGAACAGTTGGTGCTTAGGGTTTCAAACTTCACATGTGTATTCCTTGTGACAAGACCTTTCTCTGGATATCAACCACTTTGACCCTTTTGACCTTGACCTAGGAGTTTGACCTACTTTTGAAAAACTTTAAACTTGGCCATAACTTTTGAATGGTTGGAGCTAGGGCTTTCATACTTCACATATGTAATCTTTGTGACAAGACCTTCCTTTGAATACCAACGACTTTGACCTTTTGACCTTGACCTAGGAGTTTGACCTACTTTTGAAAAACTTTAACCTTGGCCATAACTTTTGAATGGTTGATGCTAGGGCATTCATACTTCACATATGTAATCCTTGTGACAAGACCTTCCTTTGGATACCAACCACTTTGACCCTTTGACCTTGACCTAGGAGTTTGACCTACTTTTGAAAAACTTTAACCTTGGCCATAACTTTTGAATGGTTGGTGCTAGGGCTTTCATACTTCACATATGTAATCCTTGTGACAAGATCTTCCTTTGGATACCAACCACTTTGACCTTGACCTTGACGTTTGACTTTTATTTGAAAAACTTTAACCTTCGCCATAACTTTTGAACAGTTGTATCTAGGTCTTTCAAATTTCACAGGTGTTATCCTCGAGACAAGATCTTTCTTTGGGTATCAACATTTTTTATCTTTTGGCCTGGATTTTGACTTGCATTTGAGAAACTTTAACCTTCGACATAAGCTGCCATACGGGGGCATCAGTGTTTCACAAACACATCTTGTCTTTATTTCTTTTCTTACATGAAAGTTTGTGTTGAATTGATCTATAATGATACAAATCCCTGTACCATAGCTTTAGATTAAGTTTACTAGAAGCTTAAAACAAAATAGGGCTTATTCAATTCCTTACACAAGTATACGTGATAATGAGATAACAAGAGAATGTTTGTATAATAGAACAGGTAACGCCCACACTGGTATTAATGAAAGAATTGATCATGAACACATTTGTCAAGGCAAATGATCACTGTCCCAAAGGATAAAATACTCACCATGAAATAGGTGAAGATAACGAACAGTCATGGATCTCAACAAGGCCTACAAACAATACAAATCTGTATACAAGGCATAAATTATTTCCTGGTATTCAGTTTTGGGTGTTCATCTTCTGAATTTATTGTAACGTGTTTTGAGTCCGATGATTTGGACCAGTCTGGGAGGATTATAAAAATGATCAAAATTACAAGAATTATGTACAAAAGCTAATATAAAAACGAGTCAATATATACATATACATATATCTAGGGTTATCTATCCCTTTAATATAAAAACAAATAAAAGGTAATTTCTTAAGGACAGGGCTCTGTCCTGCGTATCTGTCCGTGGGACGTGTCTCTGGGATGTGTTCTGTAGGCTGTGTCCCAAGACGGCTGTGTCCTTTTGATCTTACACAGGCTGCAGCCAGGTACTAAATATATATCCACCGCTCGTATATACAGTTAAATGCCACTGTATTTTCCGTAACAAGCTAGAAAACACAATACAACACTGGGCAGTTGTATTTAACACTATAATTCTTTTTATTAACTCTAACCACCGTACCTCTTAGCAACCTTCTCCTTCGACAGCCAAACACAGAATGACAATTTCACCTCGGATGCGCTCTTTTATATACACCAGTGACACCCGGACTAACCTCGGGTTCCATCATACCCCTAATGATAAAGCCCGTCTATAATTGAATCCCGAGCCCGATCGTCACATTATTTTGTCACAGTTAGATTAAATTTTTCCTTTTAGGTGACATTAGCCGCCCTTGTCTATATTTCAGTTTCAGATATAGTTTCAGATATAGTGCTGTGGAATCATCATTGTTCGTATTGTTCGTGGGGAACAATGTTCGTGAGTCAAACTTACCTACGAATTTACATCCCACAAACGATCTTTGTTATTGTTTCATTAATTAAACCTACTGCAATCATCGAATCTTCTTTAGATAGTGAACTCCACACGAACTTACGTCCCCATAAACCAGTGAAGTTTTGGTTGCCCACGAACATTGACTATCTCGAATTAAAATGATTCCATAGTACTTCATTATGCATATCCCTCACTCGACTTGCTGTTGGAATACATATTATAATGTTAACTTCCCTGAAAACCGATTGGGTGTACGTTGTTCAATTAAAATATTATACATTGCATAATTTTCATCATTACGTTTCATTGCTGAGAGTTTTTCTCATTAATTAACTAAAATTTCATTTTGAACATATATAAAGCACTGTTATCTCTGTATATACAATAATTTAAAAAAAATTAACATGCAATTAATAAAATCGTAAATCAAACAATCTGAATATTTTGAATAAAACTATCGCAGTACTAAGGAGCAATGGGTCATGGGACAAGTCCAAACAATTGTTATATAAAGAAAGTGAACCAAAATAAAAAAAAAAAAAATAACACAATAACATTGACAAAACTAGAATGTATGACTATACGATGTCCTAGTTGAACTGACGATAAAGTCACCTTTCGCTTCGGTTTACATGCATAAACGATATGCAATGAAATTGAGGCTAGGTGGCAAAATGCTTCAACAAATATTCTTCGAAAATTTTGTTAAACTCTTAAGAAATTAAAATACTTGAAATAACAAATGAATACATATTTTAAAGGATAAATTACTGCTTATTTTCACAAGCTTACACTTTATGTCTGTGGAATATTTTTGAAGTCGCTTCATCTTAATTAATCATTATATAATGAAGCATTGAATGCTTCTATGTTTGTTTGATCTGTATTCATTATTTTTATTTCAGTTTTTATTCTATTTATTATTAATCTTCCCGACAATTTAGTAAACGATATTTATGTATGCAAATCTATAATTCTCGTCGTTGCCTGGTTCTATGTACTGATAATACTTTTCCACTCAATTGCGTATGAGAAAACACTGATGTCTGCCCGAGTCTTTTTGAATGGAAAGTGTTCATTGCACCTGTCAATATATAATTAGTATCTGTTTATCTGATTCGTCATCTGATTAAGGCCCTAACCATCCTACTCTGATAATCATTCAATCAATTAAACAAAGAACCATTCGACAAGTTGTGGAACTGTGTAATCTAGGAACGTACATTGTATATTTTAAATGTCTTTGATCATAAAATGAACAATAGACCTGTCTACTATGTATATTTGTAGCTAGTAAAATCTGAACACTTTGTCAGAATGGATTAAGTGTTTCAGAAATATATTAAAGAATCGTATTAGAAACTTAAAAGGCAATTTTCGAACCATCTATCCTATCCATCCGTTTTCACCAAAGGAATTAGAAAGATACATGAACACTATGTTATGGTTCCAGCAGACAAGGCTTGTAACAATACTGTCTTTGTTTGAAAGGCTCATTATTTTACATATTTTAGAGAAACTTGGTTTTAATTATACGTCTGAATCAAACTAATACTCAAAGTTCACTTTCAAAGGATGAAATTCTTCAAAATCACATTTCAGTGTTCAATACTTTTAACATTCCAATCAACTAAGGTGAGTTTGAGCTATCCTACCATACTGGATTTCTAAACTTCATAAAAATCATTATAAACAAAGATATATCGCAGGGTCCAGTAAATGCTCTACCAAGTCCATCCTCACTAGAATATTAACTGTTGTACAGGAGAAACTTCAGACTAACTGTTATACAGAATATTCTAGAAGTGGTGTAATAAAACATGGAACGAACGGTATTCAAGCTCAAAAATCCATTGAAACAATACAAATCAGGTGCAGGGCAAACATGGACCCCTAAAAACATCAGAGGTAGGATCAGTTGCCATGGAGGAGTGAGCATCCCTTGCCGACCAATCACACCCGCCGTGTGTTCATTGTCATGATCGGGAAAATGGAAAAATTGTATACAATTCAGTGTGTAAATAATGGCCTAACTATTAGTATGAAAAACGTCAGTCAGCATTTGACTTAATGATAGGTTGTATTGCTGATAAGGTCATTGTATCGACCATAGAACTTGCCAAATGATGACTTAAAACGAGACTGTTGATATCCTTGTTTCATCAACTTCTTTGTCAATAGCTTTCCTTGTTTTAGAAATTGTTCGTAATCAACTGGGAGACAAAAACCCCATATGCAGGTATTGTAAGGGAAGTTGACGATTGAAAAATTGAAGTCATCACGTTTATCATAAGGCTATGTTGTTATTTTACCATTAAGGAGGATTCTTGTCTGGTTTCTGACTAGATGAAATATTCAAAGTATATTTGCTTATATGTTTTATATATTTAGATGTAAGAGATTTGAAAGATCATATTTTTCTTTCCTCATCACAATTGTACAACTTTAATTAGAAATGGTAAACTGAATTTTAAGTATAGCAGGGACTATTTTTTTGGCGGAATGGCGGCGTATGAAAATATCTTCTTTTCTGCCTCTCAAAATAATTATAGAACAATGAATTTAATTATAATTTTTACACAATCAAAGACTTGGAGAAAATTTTCAAATGTAAGTTAAATTAATAATAAGGGACTAAAGTTTTAAATTATATCAAATAAATATGATTTTCCAAACAAACTACAATTATGTTAGGTTTTAAAAGCTTCCAATCTAGGGTCAGATTTGAGCCAAAAATCCGTAAAAAGTGTTTTTTCTCTCTTAGTAAACGGTCAATACTTTTTGTTTTTATATCATTTTGTATCTTTATGTGACAACTTTACCATATGTGAAAATAAGAAAAATTTAAATATAGGAAGCATATAAAAATAACTAAAATATCTTAAAATTTTAAGAAAAATAGAGAAAATTCGGATTAGCCAATATCCATTTTAGTTAAATTATTTATGTCAATTTGGTAATATCATCTTATAGATCCTATATGATAATATCTCTTTATGCAAAAGAAAAACGCATGATTGGCAACAGTAATTTTTTTATTCTTAATGTCCAGGGAAAAGGTATTTACCTTGACCTGACCTTGCCTCTAATATAAAACGGTCAAATTTAATCAAACTGATACCATCACTTAGTGATATTGTCTTCTTGATTCTGTGAACATTTCATTGATTTTTAAATATAAGAAATAAGTGTTATTATGAGAAGAATCCCTCCTTAAAGTCTTTTTCTAGTAAAATATCCGAATATGAAACAGATGTGTCAGACTCTGTGGTATCTTTTATTTCAAGCTCATTGGGATATATCGAGTCGACATATGAATGGAAGTAACTATTGTTAATTGATAATACGTCGTTGATATATACATATGACGAGTTGAAGGCCACAGCAAGTGTTTTCTTTTTCTCATGTAGAAGTTTATGAATAAATTCTGATTCATATGAATACAAAAATGGGTTTGCTAATAAGGGGTGCAGTTGGTACCCATGGGAATTCCAAGAGATTGTTGGAAGACCTGATCTCCCAAAACTACCAAAATATTGTCAATCAGAAACTCAAGCATCTTTTTAATATCAATTTCAGAGCACTTGTTTGTATAATAAGAATGTTTTTTAACAAAATAATTTTAATAATTTAATTAATTTCAATAATCTAATAATATATTTACGAGTTCCATTTTTATTGATAAATCAGCTGTCTATGATGTCAAAAAGCCTGGACTTTAATTTATCGTGGGGAATGATTGTATAAAGTGTTGAAAAGTTGTACGTTTTGATGTTATTGAATTTGGTAAAATTTTTGATTTCAAATTTTCTAAAAGTTCTTTGGAGTTTTTTAGTATCCACATCTGATTTACACAACCTCTTGAATATAGTGTAACAGTTGTACAGTATTCCCGAAGTTTCTCCTTCACTGATGTAAATATTCTAGTGAGGAGTAAAGAAAGAGGCTCGGTAGATCATTTATTGGAAACCGCTATGTTTCTTTGTAAGGATTTTATGGAGTTTTTGGATCCAGTATAGGTATGGGTATGGTAATTCAAATTCATTTTGATTGTTGGGAATATTAAAAAGATTTAAAACTGAGATATGGTTTTTTTTAGAATTTCCTCCTTAGAAAGGGAGCTATGGTATAAGTTGGATTACCACTTGCAGAATTAAATCCTAGTTCCTCTTCAATTCCAATAATGAGCCTTGCAAACAAAGGCAATGATGTTACTTGCGTTGTCAGCGAGGACTAGTACAAACTGATCGTGTAATCTATCCAATTCTTGTTTCACTTCTGCGTTGTCGAAGACAGAAGGATAGACGATTTAAACATCTATCTGATACATTTAATCCATTCTGACAAAGTGTCAAGGTCTTCTTTTTCATATCTGACCCGTCGTCTGACGTAATCTTCTACTGAATTCACAATATTTATGAAATTAGGACGCCAGTTGAAAGATCGGGGTTCCCTAAACTTTGGCGCTCTTATAATAAGTGATTTAAGGTCCTCATTATTAACTATATTTACGTTACCATCAATGACGTGTCCAGCAGGCCTATAGTTGTAGGGTGAAGAAGAACATTGAGGCTTATGTTTCAGATGATCGATATCTAGGCATTGTAGAGTTTTTTTATGATTAAAAAGTTTGGAAGCAATTGTCGATGTATATTTGTAAGAAATACAAAGGTGTGGATTTAAACTTGAAATATGGTGGAATACAAGACTGGACCTTTGTGTGATAAGAATATTACTTATATTAACTGTGTCAACTTCTTTGTTGGTATATTGAAGTTAAAGAAACAAACGGGTTGTTTGAGTGGTATTTTCTTTCGCGAAAAGTAGCGGTTTAAAAAGCCTATGATTTGCAATATCCATAATCACAGTCTCGAGAGGGACGTTAAACATAATCACAGATCCGAGCCTGTATTCTGGTGTCAAAGAATCCAAATATGGACTTTCCTTGACTTTTACAAATAAGTATCTATTGTTAATTGAAAAAAAAAAAACGTCGTCGATATATCTAAATGTCAAGTCGAAGGTTACAGCGAGTGTTTTCTTCTTCTCATTTAGAAGTTTTTGAATAAATTCTGCTTCAAATGAATATAAAAAATAGGTAAATCAGATGTGGATTCTCATAAACGCCAAAGAACTTTTAAAAGATTTAAAATCACCATTTGTTTCTAAAGCCAATAACATCAAAACTTACGACTTTTCTAAACTTTTTACAACCATTCCTCATGATAAATTAAAAACTAGGCTTTTTGATATCATAGACAACTGCTTCTTTTATAAAAATGAAACTCAGAAAATTTCAGATTTTGTGATTGGACATTTGCAAAATTACTTTGTTAAAAATCACTCTGATTCTATACACAAGTACTCTGAAGTTAATATTAAAATGACGCTGGAGGTCCTCATTGACAACATTTGTGTAATCTTTGGAGACCATATCTTCGAACAAACTGTTGGAACTAACTGTTCTTCTTTATTAGCCGACCTATTTGTATTTTATTTTTATTTTTTTAATATTTTTATATTATTTTCATTCTTATGTCGACTCGATATATCCTATTAATATGAAATAAAAGACACCACAGAGTCTCCCACATCTGTTTCATATTTGGATGTTTTACTAACTATAGACGACAACGGCCAACTAACAACTAAATTGTATGACAAACGCCATAACTTCAGCTTTTCCATCGTTAACTTTCTTTTTTTATGTAGTTTTATTCCGCTATCACCTGCATATATATTTTACGTCTCCCAACTTACTGGATACTCAAGAGCATGCTCTGAGTACGATCAATTTTTTAATCGAGACAGGCTACTGACAGATAAGTTGATGTTACAGGGATTTCAACGACCTCGTTTAAACTCAGCATTCCGTAAATTCCATGGTCGTTATGACATTGTAAGCAAATATAACCTATCATTGGGTAGTATTTTGGCTGACGTTTTTCATACCAATTGTTACGCCTTTTTATTCTATTTGTTTTTATTCTAAATTTGACTACGGAATATTCCGTCTACCAGATCAATACTTAGGGCTCACGGCAGTTGTGACCGGTCGACAGGTGATGCTTACTCCTCCTAGCCACCTGATCCCACCTCTGGAATTTCCAGGGGGGGGGGGTGTCCGTGTTTTATGCCTTGTTCACAGATTTGTATTGTTTGTGGATTTTTTTTAGATCGATTACTGTTCGTTATCATTACGTTTTTCATTGTTTCACAGTGGGCATTTACGTCAGTCTGAAGAATCCACCAGGGATTTATTGTTGATGTTGTTAATACGATTTTGCTCAACACACTTTATTTCCTATAATCGGAATTGACATTTGAAATTGAACTTCAAAAAGAAGACTGAAAATAATTAATACTTTACAAATGACGATATAAGCACATGACACAGCCACCGAATTCAATACTTATATCTGTATCGTATGTTAATATGTTCAATAAAATACGAGGTACTGAGTACATGTAGGTAATTTAATTCTGCCAGCACATTCTAAAGAAAGTTTGCGTACATTGTTATCATGGTTCGGCTATCCGCTCGTCCGTCCGTCTGCCACACTTTAATCTTCCTCAAGTTCCTCTTACATCTTAAGAAATAGGCAGTTCATCTTTTGAAATATGATTGATGCTGTCCTGTAGATGTGGAATAAAGTGTCAGAGTTTTCATTTACACAGGGGGGGGGGGGGGAGGAGGGCAATCTCGAAAAATGAAAGCCTATTTCCCAGAACGCCTCTTACATCTTACGCGTAGTCCAATCATCTTTTGTGCAGTTACATCTTACGCATAGCCCAATCATCTTTTGTGCAGTAAGGTTCGAAATTTTCATTTATTTTTTTTTAAATTCTTTATCTAATACACAATCTGTTATATCATAATATAATACAAAGTTTAACATTTTTACAGACTGTGATTTTTAAGAGAGAGAGAGGGAGGGATAGAGAGAGATACGATATAATACAAAGTTTAACAATTTTCAGACTGTGGTTTTTAAGAGAGAGAGAGGGGGAGGGAGAGAGAGAGAGAGTTGGCATGTTATCATGTATTTCAATTTTCATTTAATACATGAATAAGACTGATTCTTATCTTTAATATAACGGATTTATAAAAACAATTGATTCCATTGATTCCAGTTGGTGTCAAATACCTCTTTGTCTCCATTTTTGTATGATAAATATTTCTGAGTTTCATAACAAAAAGTTGGATATGTGAAGTTGCAGGTCTGACATCTAATTTTTTTCCTAAACATCTCATTATATAAATATAGTATTTTATCCACAAGGCCAACAAGTTATGAATATCTTTGTTTTTTTTTCCTAGAAACCCCAAAATAAAACTTTGCTTTGTGAATGAAAGTTGCAGCCCTATCTTTTGCTCACAATATATTTCAAAACTGTTCAGAAAAGTTTGTACATTATCACATTCCAATAGAACATGTATTATTGTTTCTTCTTCCACATTGCAAAAGGAACAAAATTTATCATCTCTTTTCCTAATTTTATATAGATAGGAGTTTGTACCAAGTATTTTATTTAAAATTCTATATTGAAACCATTGAAGTTCACTTTTTTTTGTAATTTTAAAAGGAAGTTTAAAAATCATCTTCCATTCATTTTTCCCCAAATCAAAAATACAATTCCATCTTGTTTTCCCAGTGGGTTCAACATCATTAACATTGATTATTTCATAAAACTGTTTTGCTTTCTTATACTTTGAAAGAATATGTGTGCTAGACAAAATTAATGGGTTTGGTAATTTTGCAATAATATCATTAATGTTCATTGCTTTCATCCATGCTTTTTCAGCATGTATTATACCTGCAAATTCTAAGAAGTTGAGTTTAACATTTGGATATATATCACAAAAACTCTCATAACTGTAAAAGAAACCATTATCATCTATAAGATCATTTATAAATCTAATATTCAGGTCATACATATTCTTATTATAAATAGCTTTCCCACCAATGACAATTTTAGGATTATAAAAATTGGTACGTCTCCTGAAACCTTACAGTCAATAGAATGTTTATTATTTAAATCAGTCCAAGCCTCAAAGACATCTTTCCAAAACTTGTTTTTCAAATTCTTCATGATAGTTTTAATATATTCAATGCCACATGTTGATATTTTTATCAAATCTATATTAAGTAAAAAGTTTTGTAAACCTTTATCTGACAGAGTGAGCTGTCTCATGCAAAATAATTTAAGTGATGCAGTGAAAGCTTTAAGATTTATCATTTTTAGTCCGCCTTCTTCATATTTTTTTACTAAGACATCTTTTCTCACTCTGTGATGTAAACCATTCCATACAAATGAAAAAAAAATACTTTTTCAAGTTCCTTCAAAAAATTTTCTGATGGGTTGGGAATAGCCATTAGTATATGATTTAAAAGAGGTAGAACAAGAGTTTAAATAAGAACAGTTATCTTCCCAATAGGTGTCAAATATCTCTTACTCCACTGGCTAATAGTGGCTTTTATTTGTCTTAATTTGGGTTCATAATTGAGTCTTTCAATTTCACTTAAATCAACATCATAATGAATTCCAAGTAAGGTAAATCTTGTACATCCCCACTTAAGATTATACTCATGACTTAATATTTCTTGACTATATTTTTTGGAACCAATCCAAACTGCATGGGATTTTGAACAATTGATATATAAACCAGACATTTCTGAAAATGTCTAATATTTTCATTCATTCTGTCAGTGATTCTTTACTACCATCTAATAGAATTGAAGTATCATCTGTTAATTGTGATATTTTCTTTTCCATGTTCTTTAGTTATTCCCTTGATTTTTTTATTTTTTCTTATCAGAATTGCTAAAATTTCTGCACACAAAATAAAGATATAGGGTGATAGAGGATCCCCTTGTCTACAGCCTCTCTGAATGTTAAAACTTTGTGAAAAGTTACCACTCTGATTAATCGTGGAACTTATATTAGTATAAAACAATTTCACCCATTTTTGTATTGAGGGACCAAAGTTAAAAAAATGCAGGGATTTTGGAATGAATTTCCAGAAATGGTATCAAAAGCTTTCTCAAAGTCAATCAATAGCAACAAGCCTGGTATATTTTCCTCTTCTGTATACTGCATAATATCATAAATCAAACGTGTATTTTCTCCTATGTACCTATTGGAAATAAAGCCAGTTTGATCGCTATTTATTAATTTGTCAAGATTAATTTTTATCCTATTAGCAATAGTACCTGATGCAATTTTGTATACAGTATTGAGGAGTGTTATTGGCCGCCAGTTTTTGAGAAAATGTCTTGGCTTATCCCCCTTTGGTAAAAGTGTTATTATACCATGTCTCTGTGTGATAGACAGTAGGTTATTCTCATATGCATAGTTAATTGATTCGACAACAAAATGTCCAAGGTATTTCCAAAAAACTTTAAAAAATTCTGTTGAAAAACCATCAGAACCTGGTGATTTGTCTGATCTCATTTTACTTAGAGTGCTAGAGGCCTCTTGTAAAGTAATAACACCTTCTAATTCTTCAGCTTCTGCATTAGATAACTTTGGGGTATCCTCAATTTTTAGATCAGACTCAAACTCTTTCAAATTTTGACTTAAAACAGATTCAGAATATAATTTCTCATAAAATTTCTTTGTTTCTTCTAAAAGAGCAGGGGCCACTTAGGGCCTTTTTTGGCCCTGTAAATTTCTGAAAAATTAAAACTGCATAGTTCTAGTCGACAAGGTAATAAATATCACTTGAACACTTGGTGACTGAATTTCTACTAAAAATGACGTAATTTTCTTGCTTAGTATTATGACGTCATGAATTGCGTCATTATTCACACATCCCGAATATTTCTTTAAAAATGGCCAAAATATGATGCTATTTTTCAATATTTCGTATACAGTACAACCTCAGATCCAAAATGTGCAAATGTATTATGAAAGAACTGCTTATTAAGATTATAAAACATACTTTAATTTTTTGATCGAGGGGTGTGCTCATATTTTAATTCTTTGATGAAGACTCTCAATTTCACCTGTTTTCTGCAAAATTCAAGAACATTGCAATTTCACACAACCTGTTTTCCAGTACCTGGACTCTTTAGAGGAAATTTTTATATACAAACTGAAAGCGCCAAGTCTCTACTTTATATTGATGTTGAGAAAGGGACATAAGGTGTTAGTGAATAAATTGGTTTATCTACAGGGCCATTTTATGCATAAAGTGAACCTAGCTCTTTGTGCTTGATCATGGATTATCTCTCCTGTGTCTAATTCTAGCATAGGTATTATTTTACTAGTATAGTTCTTAGATTCTAGAGAACAGAAATATCTTATAGGTTTTTCTCCTTCGTCTACCCATCGTGCCCTACTTCTTACACATATACCTCAGTTGTAATTTATGTCTTCTTAAGCTTTCAAATTGTTGTTTTTTGTTTTCTAAATCTAGAACATTTTCATCTGTAAGATTTTCCTCCAGGTATTTTATTTCTTCTCTCAATTTTTTTTTCTGTATTATCATTTTTCTTTTTTAAGTATGAAGAGTATGAAATACTTTTGCCCCTGATTTCCATAAAGAGAGTTTCAAGAAACAAATGATCATTTATAGTAAAACATATATCTTTATCATGAAGAGAATCTATATATTTTCTTTCATAAACTGGTACAGCAATCTGCATTTTAACATTATTGATAACCTCTTTAATGCAATCTAAGTACTCTTTGTCCCTTAATAGAGAGTTACACTTCCAAAAACCTCGTCCTTTTTTAAAGTCATAAAATTTTAACACCAAAGAAATCATAGAGTGATCTGATCTATAGCTAGTTTCAATGTCACATTTATTTACGCAGGGCAGGAGTGTTTCTGACTTGACAAAAAAATCAAGTCGACTCTGTTTGAAAGGTTTTTTCTTACGCCGAGAATACCTTCGATCTTTTTCATGAAGTTGTCTAAAAGGGTCTATATATATATCCATTGCCCTCCAGGATCTGTAACAATTTAGTTCTAGCCTTTGGATTGTTTACATGTTTGTAATTTAAATAGTCTAATTCTGGATTCAACACTAAGTTAAAATCTCCGCACCATATAACATTACTACAATTCATGTCCTCTATATATGTTTCAATGTTTTCAAAAAAATCAGGAGAATCATTATTTGGACCATACACCGTACATATTACTAGTACATGACCCTGAATACAAGCTTTTATAATATGAAAATTTCCATCTTTATCACCTTTCTCTGATATGACCTTGATATCAAAGTTGTTATTTACAAGAAATGCAACACCTCTGGAATTACTCGTAAAAGAACTAAAAAAAACATTCATAATCCCGAAAGTTCCTCACTTCGTTCTCAATTTCAGATGAGAAGTGAGTGTCTTGTAAACAGTGTAAGTTATATTTTAAATAATGGAAAACATCTCTACGCTTTACAACATCACCCAGACCTTGACAACTAACTGATAATATTCCATCAAAACAGAGTACCGGCATAGAGTAATGACACCAACTGGAATTCATTCTGTGTAAATGTTTGGTTTTATGATTCTTATTCTGAAAACATGCCATAAGGAAAAAGAGAGGAAAAGAGTGTAAGAGAAAGAAAACATGAAAAGAAAAATAAAACAAATTCGCGTCACAGTAATGTCTGTAGAAGACTTCACAGGCAATTTTCATACAACTGACCACATGGAATGTCGTATATCTCAATTGGGAGTTCAAAAACAATGCTTTTCTAGGAAAAAACCTGGTTTCCAGAAACTCCTCTTACATTCTATGCAGTAGCCAAATCACCCTTTAGACTATTATTGGTGGTGTTCTGTATTTGTGCAATAAGATTTCGGAATTTTCGTTTCATACCGGAGGCCAATTTGTGGCAGAGAATTTTTTTTTTTACACAAAAGTCCTCTTTCCAAAACACCTTTTTAAATAAAAATGATACTTCATTAAATTCTCCAATATCAGACTAATAACGATTTCATTACAGTAAAACTCGTTTAGTACGAACACGGATAAGCGAATTTACGGATAAAGCGAGATTAATTGCAATCCCCTGCGAAATTCTTAACAATTCCTTGTAAAATTGTATGGATATAACGAACTCAGATATAGCGAATTTACTGTTATAGCGAACTGATTTTGTGTCCCCTAGAAGTTAAAATTAACGAAATTTACATCTTTTATAGTGAATTTTCAAAGATTTAATTTTTTGAAATATTGAACTGACATTAATTTTGTAAGTATTTATATTTGAAACTCAAATCATCTGAAAACTTTTGAAGTTCAAGGTAAATTTTGTATTTTATACTTCCCTAAATACATTTGGTAGTCAAACTTGGATGAAAAAAAATTTTATTGCGAATTCGCGATGTATACTTTAAGAATTCGTTGCACGGATATAACGAATTACGGATATAGCGAAGTAAATTTTCAGGTCCCTAGAAATTCGTTGTAACCGAGTTTTAATGTATATGAAATACTACAACAGAAGAGGCCCATAGGCCACATGCTTCCTTTAGCATTGTTTACTTAATATGATACATGTATATTTATGTAAGTTATATAGAAAGCACAAAGAAATTCACTTTTATAAGGATACCCACTTCCGCCCCAGCCCAGGGTTGAAATCTCGACCTTCGGAATCTGTCTCCTAGCAGTGCAGGAACAGCGCGCTAGACCGCTCGGCTATCTAGGCAAGTCAAAAAACTTGCTTTCGATGCCGATGGAATTCTCGCGGCGCTGTCCTACACTACACGGTCATTGAGAATGGAAGTGAGATACAGTTATTACACGAAGGTAACGATCCTCTAATAGAACTAATGTCCATATAACTGTATCTCACTTCCATTCTCAATGAACGTGTAGTGTGC
Organism: Saccostrea echinata; assembly: GCF_033153115.1. NCBI lineage: Eukaryota > Metazoa > Mollusca > Bivalvia > Ostreida > Ostreidae > Saccostrea > Saccostrea echinata. Next base: position 2,929,610 of record NW_026889765.1, read on the forward strand.
TTAGTTTAGTGTGCTAAATTCTCGAATGTAGTAACAATGTTAATATACGTGTTACACTGTACGTGATTTATTTTTATTTTATTTATTTTTCGTTTATATTGTGTATTTATATTTGTATACTGATTTTTTTAATACTTATTATATCTGTGTATACTAGTACATGTAAATGTTTTCATGCAGGACAACATTGAAAACTAAAACTGTACAGTGATTATGTAATCCTGGATTAATAAGGCTATAGCTATTATTTTTTGATTCCAGAATCGTTTTATCCATTAAAAAACCAAGTAAAATTGAAAAATTGAATAAAAAACGCATATCTTCACAACATCTGAAATATATGCGTTCAGTATTATATAAGGTCTTATCTAAAAACATTTTTTTTTCACAGTCTACTAAATGTTTGAAATCATTGCATAAATTGGAATTGAGTAGAAAAAGGTTTGAATTGTTTGACATTTCAAATATTCGAAACAGCCTGTCTTACTGAAGAGCGGTTTTTTTTCAAGAACCCAACATTTAATCAATGTTTTAACTACAGCTTAAGACTATAATATTATTATATATATGGAGTTATATATATGGAGAGTTGTAGTAACTATTGTACAAGTCACTCCCCAGCATATAATACTGTTGATAATGTGCAGATACCAGCAGATGATGAAAAAGACAAATCGGGAGCAACGCTCCCTCATCGGGTCTCCGAAAATAGCAAACAATATTATATGGGGTAACTACGATCTATCCAACCTCTTGAAAAGCGAAACAAATTACATAAATGAGAGTGCTTCTTCTAAGAACTCCAACAATATTTACATTATTAACCATGTAAACATTATCCGATTTGTTCTAGATTTTTTAAATTTCAAAAAGTTCTTCCATAACGCCAAATATATTTCATGTTATTCGTATATATTAGACTTATTGGGGGAAAAACATTAATTCCATTTCGTCACTGTTGCCTTTCTATGTCTCCTAAGCCAAGTCAAAATAAAAGAACTGATGGTCGTAGAAACATGCCTGATACAATGCAATATCATGTACATGTAATTGCGCCTTTGGGATAAAAACTGTGATAAGAAAAATATTTAAAACAACTGTTACACTCCCCATACACCTCCACCATCTCTTCACACCATCCAAAATACATGCGTATAATCAAATTATTAAGGCCCTATTCTGCGATTGTTACTATAAAAATTGAATATACTCGATACATAGTACTGCAAGATAAGGCCTACGTTAGGTTTAAGGTCAGCGCAGACCCAATCCTACGAAGCGATGCGCCATCTGACGGTGCCGACTATAAAAGTTCCATACCCAAGGACACCTCAACTTTTCGTTTCGACTTGCCTTAAGGATGTACCGGTCTTTCGGTGTTCTTCTGGCATTTTTCGTAGTGCTGCATGCAGCCAAAGGTAAATATCTACATACCATTCCTTTTTTTTTTTTTACCTTGAGTGACCTTAAATTAAAACATTTTATTTCATGATAATAAACATTTTTTATCAGCAAAGGAAAGTTTAATTTATCAGACATTAAAATTTTTAATATTTTGAATTTACTTTATCCAATTTTTTTTTTTTATTTACCTGAATTTAATCTTGAACTTATATTTTTTAATAGCTTGAATAAATTTTAAAAATGTTCTTGAATATTAATTAATTTTCAGAATTCCCCATTCTTACAATCGTACAAAATTAAGAATCATATTAACTGTAGTACAATATTTTTCATTTCTTCGCATGATATTGTCTCAGTTTTCAGTTAGGTTCTATTGATATGGATTGTGGTCAGTAAATCCATGCTTTTATTATATAACGTCTGGACATTTCTCAGACTACATATACTTATCTTTGACCTTACCCTGATGTCCATATCATGATTATTTTGTCAACCATACGTCAACAATACAAACAACAGCTTTCGATTTTTGCTTGTTTCGAATCATTTAAGTCTTCTTTAAATATGAATTAAAGATTTTTTTGTTACATAAAATCTCTCGATTTACCTATTTGACTTCTAATTTATGATTTTGAACACACACACTCACAAAATTAATGAAGCCATTCTGAAGGGGGGAAAATGAAAGAAGCTGATAAATTTTTGCCGAGTATATACTGTTTAAATATGATCTGTGCAAAACTCTATAATATGGTGAAAATTACAGAAGTAAAAAAAGATATGATTGGTAAAGGGTAAATCATGTAACTAAAAAGCATTTTTCAGAAGTCATATATGGAAGCAAACAAATTCGTGAACATGAAGATAACCAACAAGTATTCATTAGGACGTTAAGCAAGTTTCACCATTTTCGTCGAAAAGGTGTCACGTGTAGATATTTTAAAATCTATTTTTTGTTTTTTACTTTAATCATATCAACAAAAAATGCAAAATTACAGATTATTTCACGTGAAATAAAGAAGCAGTGTTTTGGCATACAAAGAATAAACCTTAAATAAATCTATACATCTTAATTATTTACATGTACTTCTAGTAAACAAACATTTATGCATTTGATTTAGAATTATACAATATTATCAAAGCACATGCTAAACTCACACTGTGACTTTGATAATGAAATGACCAATGACACTCATGCATAATAGATAAAAAAAAAATCATGCGATCAGGAAAGCAGGATTGGCTTAGTTCATTAAGTTTATGGGCAAAAATCCTAAGTTGTCTCCATTTCTGTTGAATTTTGTTTAATTATATGTACCACAAAAAATCTATTAAGAATTGTTTTATTTTCTTTTTCAGTACGGAAGCAACTAGCTTCCCAACGTAAGTAATCTAATTTTTCATAATAAGGAATTAATAAGTGATTAATTGTACAGTAGTTCAGAATATAAAATCACTTTCAAGTCTTAAAAATGTTTATAAAAATTTTCAGTTTTTTGCGTTTTTTAAACAAATAATTGGCAACCAAAATCTTAGCTTTGTAGGTACAAGGGGGTTAACAGAACGTTCAAGCTATGGCAATTCAATCCACTGTACAGTTAATGTTTTTTAAAGTTATATAAGCTTCGGTGCCTCATTGCTAAAGTAGCAACATAAACGACACAAAAAATGGCGTTTAACTATCCGTGAAGGATGCTTCCTAATGCTTCTTATACGTATGCTTACAGCACCCAGTATTTCTTAAGGAGCATTGAATCAATCAAGCTTTTTATCATGTCACATCACTTTAGGTTTTAAACGTTGACTTGTTGTTCTGTGAAATTGAGCTTACAAATGTCTATAACTCCCTTGAAATGTCTACCGCATAAATGCTTCCTTTGAATTCTGCAAGTAAAATAGTTCTTTCCAAAACAAGCTGCAGTGGACTGCTTAAAGCGTCAAAAACATGGGGAAAATTTTGCTTCTTTTTCTACGGCTCAATGGCTTCAAATGCTTTGCTGGGCAAGGATAACGTTACTGATGTCAATGAAGAGGCTAAAATAAATCATCGCATATTGCAGAATGTATCCCCGAGGACGTCACTTTTCTGGTAGATTCTTCATCATATGTAGGAGCTGATTACTTCAGAATCCAATTAGATTTTATCAAATCAACCATAAATTACTACTACATAGCACCTCAGTGTACACGCGTAAGCATAGTCACCTTCAGTGATGGCGCCTACAACTCGTTCTACCTCAACCAGTATTCGAACAAGGCAGCGTTATTCAATGCAATTGACAATATCCAGTACAGACCGGCTTCGGCTAGATACACTACCGAAGGTCTCAAGTACATGATGGCAAATAGTTTCTCTTCTTTACATGGTGGGCGAAACAACGTGCCGCATATTGGAGTACTCGTGTCCAATGGATTACCAGCCAACACACAAACATTTTTGCAAACTGCCACACAGGCAAAACAGAGTGGAATCAAGTTGTACACAGTAGGAGTTGGCACTGGTGGACACTTGCAACAATTCGCAACAGCAGCAAGTCCCCCCTACAGTCGTTACTCTTTAGTGGCTGATAGCTACTCGTCTATTAATGATCTTTCTTACCCACTTGCGTACAGAACAATGAGTGGTATGTGACTACCACTTAAAATAGTTACTGAGTTACTTATGTTTTGTGCATTTATTTAAACATTTATCATAATTACATTAAAAAAACTTAATAATATGTATTCTAAAAATTTTAGAGGCTCCAGCTGTGTCATCTCAGAAACAAACATGTCTACAACGTGCTGATCTAGTTTTCCTTGTCGATGGTAGTGGAAGTATTGGACCAAACAATTTCGACAAACTTAAAAGCTTCCTAAAAGGTATCACAAGTCAACTTGATATTGGTGCCGACAAAGTCCATGTTGGTGTCGAGCAGTTCAGCAATTATCCGTCAATTGAGTTTCCGCTCAATATGCACACAACAAGTGCTGGTCTCAATACTGCAATCGACAACATCAACTACATGAGCGGTGGAACCAACACAGGAAGCGCCATCGATTACATGTCTCAGCAGATGTTCTCCCAGACAAGCGGAGCGCGTTCAAACGTTCCTAGAATCGCTGTTGTCATTACTGATGGCAAATCCTCCAGCTCCGCGGCTACTGCCACTGCTGCCGACCAAGCCCGACTCAATCACATCTCTATGCTTGCTGTTGGTGTCGGCAATGGTGTTGACATCAGCGAACTTCATAGCATTGCCGATGATCCCGACAGTGCCAACACATTTACAGTTAGCAGCTATGATCAACTAAACTCCATTGCGACCCAAATCATTCAGAAGGCTTGTCAAGGTTACATTTCTTATTTTTTTTTCAAACTACTTTTGCTAGAAAATTGAGTTATTTTCTAAACAGAATCAAATGTTTAGAAGATCTGGACATTAAACTTGAGTCCATTCTCAATTGCAGTGAGAACAACGGCTCCTCCAGCCACCAACACAAACGCTGGTACGTTCCATCTATTTGTTTCTTCACCTCTGTTTATAAATAATGTGCTATTTTCCTACAGGTTGTTATAAATACGTAATTTGTTTCATAAAGGGGCCACTCTTCCACCTGATCCTTGCCAGGACTCCCTTGCTGACTGTAAACGTTACGGACAAAGTGTCTGCATAAACTACGCTCCTTGGGCTCACGACAACTGCCAGAGATACTGTGGATTCTGTACACGTGCGTTTTTATTGCAATTATTTTTTTGAAATATTACATTTTCTATTGTGTTTGGTTTATTTTTTGTGATGCTCCGTAGACTTGTTATACCCGCAGTTTCTAAAAAAGGTTGGGCACATTGCTGTTATCCTGGTCCGTCCGTCTGTCACACTTTCTTCTTTCTCAATCTCCTCCTTTATTTTAAGCAGTAACTAATTCATTTTTGTAATATTTGATAGGACGTGCATGTCCTGTAATTGTACAATAAGATTTCAGAGTTCCCTTTCCATCTTGGGGATTAAATGAAGTTAAAAAGTTTTTTTTTGTTTTTTTTTTTTTTTTTTTTTTTTTTTTTACAAAAACCTGGTTCCGAAAACTCTTCTTCCAATTAATGCAATAGCCTAATCAACGTTGGGAAAATGATTGATGGTGTCCTGTAGATGTGCATTAAGGTTTCTGAATTTACATTTTCATTCTGGGGGCCAAATGGGGGTCGAAAACGATGTTTTTCCAGCAAAATTCTGGTTCCCAGAATTCTTCTTACATTTTAATCTTCTGTGAGCTGATTAATAGTGTCTAGTAGATTTGCAATAAGGTTTCAGAATCTCATTTTCATTTCAAAGACCGATTGGGGTCGAAAAACGACATACAAAATCGTGGTGCTCGATGCATTGTGTCGTGTGCAGGAAGAATATATTTGGCATAGGGGTGGGGATCTCATCCACTTTAAACATTTGAAGAATTATAAGATGATGGGGGTTGGGATGACCCCTGGGCACTTGCCCAACAGAATACTTCAGGTATATTGTCATGTGCAGCAATAATATATATTATATGGTTTAAGGGTGGGGATCTCAAACTATTTAAAAGATATTTGACCATGCAATCATAAAAGGGATCATGAAGGGGACTGGGATTGGGACGAGCCCTGGGCACTTGCTTAATAGAATACTCCATGGCTTTTGACAACTGCAGCAAGTATATGCATGTATATGGTTCAGGGGTGAGGATCTCAACCATATTAAAGATATTTGAACAATCATAAAATGAGGATGATGGAGATGACCCCAGGGCACTTGAACAACAGAATACTAAATGCATCTTGACATTTGGAGCAGGAATATCTATGATTTTAGAGTGGAGATCTCAATCTTTTTTAAAGATATTTGAACAATTATTAAATGAGGGGGCAAGGGATGACCCAAGGGCGCTTGCCCAACAAAATACGTCATGTATCTTGTCATGTGCAGCAAGAATATATATGGTATGACCTACGGGGTCATGGCTGATGCCCCATTTAACATGGTAAATTAACTAGTACCACAGTAATTCGGGAAACTTCGGAAGTTGCTAAAACAGCAAGCACAGGTCTAGAAAAATTTCCAAAGAGGGGGTAGTTAGGCAAATATGACGGGAAAGCAGATGAACAGGGGATGGGGGGTATGTCTGGTCTTAGTTAATCGAGGTCATCGGGGTGGGTTTGGAAAGCCCCCCTCCCTCACTCTCGAAGCTCACCATTTTTTGCTCAGTTTGATATATATAGATATTAAATAACTATTGTGGCTTCTTCGTTACCCCAGTACAAGGGGAAGTACATTTAGAGGCAAACACTTGCGGTTATTACTGTCTTATGACAGCATCTCGTTATTTCTTTTATATATAAAATTTGTAATGTTTCACGTCCGTTACATCAAACATGAAATAAAAAGCATTGGATAGCATAGAAAATCAACCTTCACTATCACAAGAACACATGCCAACACCAACTTTTAAACAGACTACATATTTATGTTGAGTCTCATTAATGGGTCCGTGTCTGTGTTTACAGCTCTTTACACAACTGCCCCACCACCCTGTGTTGACAACCTCTCAAACTGCCCTAACTATGGAGATTCCGTTTGCAACAACCCTCTGTACCAGGGATGGGCGGAGGATAACTGCCGAAAATTCTGCGGATTCTGTGGCCCTAGCGTCAGTGCTGTGGGATTTTGTGAGTGTCCTTTATATGATGTTCGTATCACGTTCCAATTCAAAAAGACTACTAAAACGCCTCTCAGGGAAAGAAATACTCTGTGTTGAGATTTTTCCCCTTGACAACCGTCTAACACTCAACATTATGTACATGGTACTCTGACAGTGCCATGTGTTTTATAAAGATTATTTTTATCTCATATCAATATCTGTTAAAGAGGTTTCGTTGCATGTTTGTTAAATCATAAACATAATACTTATCTGACAGATGGACAATGTAACTACAAGGGAAAGTCTTACAATCCTGGCGAGAAATGGACAGATGGATGTGACTATGAATGTATCTGTGAAGATGGCGTCAGTGGCCGATACAAGTGTTACAACAGGTACATACTTAAATTACCTACTGCTATAAATCGCAAACCACGGCCAAAATATACAATCCTCTCCCACGAATTATATATGCGGACCACGGACCGTGGCTTGAGACGATACTCCTACACTAACAGTGCACACAGTTTAACAAAAGGTTTTGGTTTATATAGGCAAATGCCTTGGGATGTATACGAAGTTTATTTAAAGCCCATCCTGTTAGTTTTTCAATAGATCACATACACAGTTTCATCATTGCTCCTACTGAATAGGGGGTGGTTCATTTCAGCTTTATATTGCTACTCCATATGTCATAAACCTTTCTCTACAACATTCATGACCAAAATACCAATGAGTCGCAAAAAAAATTTAAAGCAGATGAACACTTCGAAAACTTTGCTTACAGGTGTCCCCTCTACTATAACATGCCCGCGGAGTGCACTCTTATCCGTGACCCCCAGGAATGTTGCCAGAAGCCTGTCTGCAACTTCAACCAGAACTTACAGACCTTTGAGCAGACCAACCCTGCCCGGACTGCGACTGGAGTCGGTATGCCTCTTTCGCGTTCAAATGGCAAATCGTTTCAAGGGGGAAAAGATAGTTTATCTAACAGATTCTTATTGCAAAATGCATGTTTACCATTTATATACCAGTCTTACACATATATAATGGTTGTCCATATGTTGACGCAATACCTGCAGTAATCAGACTACTCTAGAGTGTCTCAGCAGTCTGTTTTAGGATTAAGGTAAATTCTACTGTTTTTTTTAAGGTGTGTGCGTGTATAAAGGAAAGCAGTATTACGAGAGTCAGTCTTGGACTGATGGGTGCGATTACCAATGTACCTGCACTAATGGAAATACGGGACTCTACAAATGCCAATCTCGGTTCGTAACGGCATTCTTTGTAAATTCGACAAACATTGAATATATCAGAACAAAACTGCCGGAACTGATACAATTACTTGATTTTTTGAACATAAACATCATTAAGATGAAATGTATGCAAAGTTCTCATATAACTCAGCCGGGAATTATACGTGCATATTATCGAAAATAGGTGTAATTAGGCATCGATTACATGTTGAGCCTAGATTACCTGGTGAATTTCTGTATAATTTCCTTCATGTAATCCATGCTTTTATTAAATACATTTACGTATATCCCTCGACAGCTGTACCAAAAAAGAAAGGCCGAAAGTAACTATTATCAATTTATTGTCTCTCTAGTTGTCCACGATATCAGTCCCTTCCACCATACTGTCACATGGTAAAGAAAGCCGGAGAGTGCTGTGCTCAACCAGTGTGTGAATTCAACACTCAGACCGGATCATTCACAGGAACTGGTTCCATCAGCGGTGTTGGAGTTGGTGTGTAGCCACGTGATACATCACGTGATTCTTTTTTATTTCGGCGGGAATTTAACGCGGTCGGCTTGAATGCCAAGTTGAACTATCATCTTCAAGCTGATTAATTAAAGTTTGCTTCCAGTTCTACGGAAAATAGAAATATCACCTCCAGCTGTCTTTCATTCCCTTAAGACATAATTCCGAGTTGTATTTTGTTTGTTTGTTTTGTTTTGTTTTTGTTTGTTTGTTTGTTTTTTGAGAGAGAGAGGGGTCAGAGTCTAGCCGCCGTTTCTTGTCAGATGTGAATGTATAAAAAATTGATATGCATCAGTTTTACATGCTTTAATCTGTTAATGGCGACTCTTTAGGTTAATACTAGAGAGAGATCTAAACTTCTTTGTAAAAGAAGAAAATCCGGAACAAGCGGGTTCATACGAGAAAATTTTAAAGTTATGTACTCCTATGTCATAGGCGCGGGAAATCTGTTACAAGATGAAAACGTAAACATTTATGGTGAAGAGGTTTGTCTTGATGTGTGTGTTGGTCAACATAATCAGTGAATTAATGTTCTTATCGTTTCATCAAGATTTTATCATTTAGATGAGCATTCATAGTCGGAAAGGTTTCATTAATCAGTTAATCAACCAGGTCTGGTACAATCACTAGATTTAGCTACGTAGCTTGAATTACCTACATAGCTTTATTTACCTATCTGAAGTAACTTTATTTAGCTACTAAATCAAACTTATTTTTTAAATTAGCATTTTTCCCAAAAAGTGCAGAAAATTGCACTTTGATGCAGTGATAATTTTCAACTTTGAACTAATCTGAAAACAATTCATGAAAAAAATCACTCTTAATTGGCAGGGACCTATATACTAACTTAGTATATAGGTCCCTGCTCTTGGAGTTGTGTCTTTTTCTGCACAATTTCAATCAAAGTTCTAAAAGTTTTGGGGCTATATACAACAGTTAATAGGGTTAGAAACTCCTTAACACTACAACTTGCAAATAATTGCGAGTACCAAGAAAGTGAACTCGCAATTTTATAAGACTACTCGCAATTTTCATATAAAGTTTAAATTTATATAAATTAAATACATGTAACTTAAGGAAAAAGTAACTACTGTACAATACACAAAATACAAGTACAGTGTGACTTTTAGTTAAATCACTGATTTAAATCAAAAGCATTGTTTTCTGTCACATTATATAATTTTGCTACAGTTTCAATGCAAAAAAAATCAACTCGCAAGTTTTTTTGCGAGTTACCTAATTTTTAACTCGCAATTTGGGAATTTGAACTCGTGTTTTGCAAGTTGTATATTGTGAATTTCGAACCCTGGTTAATTTGTGACCAAACAGTTACTTCTTGAATGAAATAAGAAAGAAAACCAGTTCTGGTTAACATGAGCACAATGAGAAGCAATCATACTTATCCACTCCTTATCGCACCCAAGGTGGAAATACATCTTTTCCTTAAAAGTGTTCAAACTCAGCAATGTTTAAACTATCTCTGCTTTGGATTGCTTTTTAAATAATCCGTAGTATAATTATTAGTAGTCATTCGCGATTTTTTGTCTTTTTTAAAAAAAAAAAAGCAAAATTGCGAAAAGTTGCCTTGAAATAGCTAAATAAAGCTACCTAAGGTGGGTAAATAAAGCTACGGTAGGTAATTTTAGCTACGTAGCTAAATATACTGATTGCACTGGACCTGTCAACTTTTTGCATAAAAGTGATCAGTTTTGTTTGACATAATGCAGGTAAAACGCCCTCTACACCTCCACCATGTGTGAATCAGCTCTCCAACTGTGAAAGATACGGCAAGGACGTATGCACTGGATTCGGTTCTTGGGCCTCTGTCAACTGCAGAAAATATTGCAACTTGTGCGGTAAGATTAAAAGGGGAAACATGTTTGGGAGGCAGAAATATAAGTTGTTTGATGATTTGAAAAAAACAAAACAAATTATAGTTGAAAAATTACATGCATTCAGGGGTCTAGAATTATGCTTTCCCGTTGCCCAGGGTGAGTAAAAATTCGTACGGGAAAGTAAGATCGTGGGTCATGCTCGCCCGCTCGGGAAAGTAAAAATAAAAGACAATAGACACCAGTGATGTTGAAAGTTGTTCTTTTCACGAGTTTTGATTGAAAATTGAGTTAATTTACTTAGCTGGTAAGTTGTGTGAAGTGGTGTGAAGCGTTTCCCGACAAACAAAATGCACAGTATCACTACCGGAAATACTTGTTTGTTGTGTAAATGAAAAACCAAATACGGTTACTCTTTCAATTTCCCGGAATTGACACGAACGTGATTTAAAGCTATAACTACTGAAATTAAGATGATTAATGTTAGAATTTGCGTAATAGATGTATCCACCGAACAATAATTTTGACTTTAAAATATACAACGCAATATAGATTGTTGGGCAAGTGAATTTTTTAGTCGGGCAAGTGAAATTTATTGTATCACTTGCCCTTGGGCAAGTGAATTATAAAAAAAATTCTAGACCCCTGGCATTTTATTCTATTTTTATCTACAGTGTAACTTCATAACTTTAGAATTGTAACAATTTAATGGTTTATGATGGTTTCCCTACAAGTTATTATTTTCCCTCAAATTGTCAGTTAACTAGGTTTTAAATAAATAATTATTTATTTAATACATTTTTTTTTCAGATGTCAAACCAACTCCTGCCCCTGCAGGTGAGCATATTGTATATTCAAGTGTGCTACATAATTCAAAGTTCATGTATTGTAGTGTATAATTTGAAAAAAAAGTGTACATGAACTAGGTAAATTTAAATATCATATGTGAAATATTTGAAAATTTTGAATCAGCTGTCAAGTACCTGAACAAAGTCTTATTTTGGGATGTGACTGATTAAACCCTTGATATTTAGATCGCTGCATGTACCAGGGTCAGGCCTACAGTCAAGGTCAAGGGTGGAAGGTCAGCTGTGACACAGAGTGTATCTGTGAAAATGCTATTTATGGATATTACAGATGTACTAACACGTACGTAAAAGATAGCTCAACATAGCTGTTAAATCTTGACTTATTGTAGGGAATACTGTGGAATCATCTTTGTTCACAAGGGATTACTGTTAGTGGATTTCCTGGGTAACCCTTACCCACAAATTTACATCCCCTCACACAATTATTTTCTCAACCCATTGATTTATTGAACTTACCAAATAAACAAGCTGCCGACGAAATTACCGTACATCCCCACGAACTAATAAAATTTTGCTTGCCATGTACATTGACCTCCACGAATATAAATAATTCCACAGTAACTCAACTTTTATAATATTCTGAACAAATAGTATTTAATGTGGTTGTTAATTATAACTTTGTAAATGATAAGACATTTATTGGAGTCTATATTTCTAATTTAAAAATTAAACCATTGAATTTTTATGCTTACATTTGTGAAACCATCAGGTTGAACAAAAGTTTGGGTAAATGTGAAGCTTTTACTTTTACGTTCTTACAGTGTTGCAAAATTATATTTTTATAGATGCCCTAAATACAACAACTTGCCAAAGGGTTGCTATGAAGTAAAGAAAGCTGGAAAATGTTGTCCAACTGTTGAATGCGAAAATGGAGTTTTACTGACTTCCACCAACAACTTGGGAACCATTGGCAGTGGTGGCCTTATTAATGTGCTCCACCCGCCAGTACCACAAGCTGTCCCTACTCTCCCAACTGGAGGCCAGCCCCTCCCAGGGACAGGAGGAACTGGTTTTATGGCTCCATCACTCAGTATGTAAATAGTCAAAATTGCTAACAATAAATCTTGAAGGTTATGATGAAAATAATTTTATCAAAGCTGAATTATTTGGTTGTGTGTAGAAGAGTTTTTATTAAGTTTTTCTACAAATAATTATTTTTCTTCAAATTTTAGTGGATTTGAAAATAATCATCTCATTCCCTGAATCTTTTCTTTTCCTTGGGGGTGTTTCTTCCAATCTTTTAGATGTTCTGTAACATTACTCATATTACTTATTATAATTTATTATTTTTGTAATCAATTTTTTATGGTAAACTCGAAACAGTGCAAAACTTACTTGCATTCATTACAAATAAGGGCTTTCACTGTATTTTATCTAAAAGTGATTTTTGGTGAGTGGGATGGAGAAAAATATAAGAACAATATCAACTATTAATTCATAGTACATAATTTTATCATTAAATTCATTGTTGTTCCATGCAAACAAGAAAATAAAAATGTTTGAGAATCTGAAAACTAAAATCTAGGGTTTTTTTAATGGCAGATCCTGCGTGTTGATTAATTTTGTAGTGATTTAGCATGAATGATTTCACATTTGTTTGTAGAGGGATGTTTGTACAAGGGAGTTAAGTACATTCAGGACCAGCTGTGGCATGATGAATGTAAATATACTTGTGAATGCCAGGATGCAAGCAAAGGACTGTACAGATGTAATGAAAGGTAGTTGATTACATTGTCTATTAATTGGTATGTTTATTTTCTATGCTTAAAGGGCTATCACATTTTTATTTTGAAACTTGATGATTCCAAGTCAGTTAAATGTATTTTGTTGGAACATTTTACTGTATTGAGCAAAGACATACATGTACTTCTTTTGAATTGGGACTCAAGTGGATAAATGTTATGTGAATCATTGCTGATGTTGGTAGGAAGAGTAGGCACAGTATCCAATTATAAATGTATGTCAAATAAGTTAATTATTTGTTATTGTTCAACAGATGTCCAACCTACATTAACCTGCCTGGAGAATGCACCTTTGTAACTGACCCAAATGATGCCTGCTGTAAGAAACCCAGCTGTCCAGACCCCAACACCCCCATTGTTCCAATCTTTGGTCAGAGTAACATTGGATATGGAGTAGTCCAGCCCCCCAGTGTGATCGACCTGTACCAAAACTACAGTCCCATCCCCTACACAGTCATCTATAACACAGGCCCCACCACACATCCCCCATCTGTCACCAATCATAGAGTAGGTGTGTGACTATTGAAATAATCCTTGCCATGAAACTTGATCCATGATTTAGAAATATATGAAAGACCTGCAATGGTCTTGGTCATGCTAGTGTTTGTTCTCACAAAGGTGTAACTTGATTTACATGTATACAGTAGAATTTGTCTAATCCGGACTCTGGGTATTCCGGAATTTTGTCCATTTCGGCTATCAATTTTAGTCCCATGCACTTCTTTAACAAATGTATTATAAAATTCTGTGTAGTCCGGATACTGTCTATTCTGTATTCCGAATGGTCAAATTGGTCCCAACTACACATAATTAACAGTAATTATTTCGTCTAATCCGGCCACGCAGAGTCACTTCAATGCAATTAACACCTTTCATGTCAGATATGCTAACGTGTTTACATAAGTATCATTAGACGAACTGAAACGTGGCGGTGACGCAATCCACTTGAAGAAATATAAAGTTAAGTAGATTTTAAGAAAATGCTTACATGTTTAACTTGCTTTCAACTCCATATCACACTGTATAACATAAAATCATTGACAATATAGGTACACGATTTATAAATCAAAATATAAATTGGGATCGAAACTCAAACATCTCATTTCAAAATGGCGCCCTAGCATTGAAGGGACTAAGTAAATGTTTAAATAAAAATTATGATGTCAATTCAATAAGTATCAAATCGTAAATAATTGTGTTTACAGTTGTTAAAATAAGTTCCGAATTGCAAACCCGCACTTGATATACACGTGTCTGTAGATTTTGACTCCCTTAACATTTTATGTTGAAAGTCTCAAACTTTGTGAACGAAAAAGAAAAACTGACAGTAAGTCATGCGATTTACTTTTGAATAATTTTAGACTCCATAAATATCAAATGATTTTGTCATTTAATTGTATTTTCCCAACATATGCATTGTACTTGTTAATAAAACAATGGATATAAATTTCAAATATATTCCTGCATTTTTCCTGCACTCCGGATTCTGTCTAATCCGGCCAAATTTTATGGAACCGTTGGTGTCCGGTTTGGACAAAATTATACTGTACAACATTCTTGTAAGTTGTTTTAGCAGAAATGGTTACTCACAATTTGCAAGTACTGGTAAACAAATGAAAAATTAATTTATTTTAATCTTCACTTTGACAATATTTATACATACACTGTACATAAAATTGTAATTTTTTTGGGGGGGGTCAGGATATTGTCTGAGAAATGGAAAGAAACATCTACAGGGAGAGCAATGGAACGAAGGCTGTGATTACATCTGTACTTGTGAGGATGCCACCACTGGAAAATGGAAGTGCACTCAAAGGTAGGAATATTCTCATTATCTATCCTGGATTTTACAGGAAAAAAACCCACACAAAACAATCAACAACAAAATGCTTTTATTAACCATGTTAAATGTGACCTTAACGTGGATAATACTCCCATATTTTGTTAAAAATTCAATCTCATGTTTCTTGAATAGTATCAAAAATTCAATAGCATACTGTAGAAATACTTTTTTGCCATGTGGTATTAATTGATTCTATTTATGCAATCACAAATTTTCTGTGGAAATTTGTCCCAGCGTTCTTGAGTACATTTTTAAAAGGCATATAGTGGCAAACTAAAAGATCCATATACATGTATTTTCTAGCTACGGATTGAACAGAAATGCAATTCCGCAGAATTTTGGGAAAAAGTACATTACTGTATTTCTCATTGTATAATTGTTTTTCTGAAGCTTTAAAATTCTTACAGAATGTAGTAATTTTCATATAAAATACAATGAACTGGTGTATGGATACACAAGTTTGTTGGAATCATGTACAGTTATGTAAGTATATTCCATTCAGATGCCGTGTCTACTCAAACCTGCCCAAGCAATGTTACTTGATCCAGGACCCCAACGATGCCTGCTGCCAGAAGCCCATGTGTGACTTCAACCCTGTTACTGGTACCCACAGTGGATCTTACTCCCCAATAGTTACAGTTACGCAACGTCCCACCACCACCCCACGACCAACAACACCCAAACCACGCAAGTATTTCATATCAAATTGTGTTCTTTGTTTATAGACCCCGTTGTCATTTTTCATTGAATTAAGCTAAAGTTTACATAATGTTAAATTCAATTTTTGTATGAAAATCTGCAATTTTCTGTCAAATCAAGAAATGAAAAATTATATGGGAAACTTTCGTTGTCATCAGTGATTCTTAGTGTAGAAGGAACAAATAACCTAAAATATAATAATTCTTAATTTAATCACTTTAATATGCCTAATAGATTGAAGATTGGGAACATATTGTTTTGGTTTGTCTCTCTTTGTTACTTAATATATTAATTCTTTTTAAATTTATGTCATAACAGATGTTTGTATTTACAACGGGAAGCAGTACAGCCAAGGACAAATGTGGTATGATGGCTGTAACTACAAGTGTACTTGTGATGATGCCTATGGTGGCATCTACAGATGCGTCAACAGGTATGTCAAAAATTATGTCAAGGAGAGTTTATTTCTTTCACACTGAAACTTTTTTGAAAGAATTATGTTCTTAGGAGAATTTTGCTGAAAATAATATGCATTGAGGTAACTTGCAGATTGTACCTTGTTTATATATAGATACTTGTTTCCGAATTAACATCGACTGTTGAGTGATGAAATATGAAAGTACACTTATGTTGTGCATTTTGTAACTTGAAAGAAATGTAGAACCAGTCTGTGAATGAATGGATTTAAAAGAAATCTAGTTCTTGGATAATTTTTATTTAGAAAAATAGATTTTTTAAGTACATACATGTATAATTGACATGTTGTTAAAGAATAACATACTCATCATTATTGAAATACATGTACTTGCATTCCAGATGTCCAGTTTATCAAAATGTCCCTGATGTTTGTACAATGGTTCCTGACCAGAACGACCCCACTTGTTGCCAGATGCCCCAGTGTAACTTCTCACCAGTCACTAACACTGTACCTGGACAGGGCCAGGTTGTCTCCACTCTGGCTCCAGGAACCTACCAGGGAACCGGAACAGGGGTCAACATTGGTAAAATGATGTGTATTTTTCTGTTGGAATTACAAACATTTTCATAATTGTGTTATGTGTATATCAGATTATGCAGTTATGTAATTTTGAGAGCAAGAAAACTGAGACAGTAAACAATGGTTTTGAGTATGAGGAGATTTCAATAGTGTTCAGTTGAGAGTATATAAGTACTGTTTCTGTTTTTTCAGGATTTTGTGCATACAAAGGAAAACAGTACCAGCAGGGACAGACCTGGGACGATGGCTGTGATTACCGCTGTGAATGTAAAGACCAGAACACAGGAAGATATGTCTGCTCAGATATGTTAGTACTTAAACTTCTCAAAAGGCCATGTGTATCTAAAGCTGACATATGATATACATGTACTTGTTTGTGTGTGACCACATATGATTTATATGTTACATTGTAAATTTTTTTGCTACTTATGACGTATTATCTTATTGAGATAAACTTGTGTATTATCAAAAAATTATGGTGTAACATCAATACTGCCAGCATATTACCCACAAAGTTGACATGCATTGATGATTTGTCAGGTGTCCACGCTACAGTAGCTTACCGGCTCAGTGTAAGCTGATTCAGGACTTCAGAAACCCATGCTGCAAGGTGCCAGACTGTGGATTTAGTGGAACTGTTGGAAGCATTACTGGACAGAATACCCTGGCCCCCTCATTGCCAGGACAGCCCACCCCCTCTCCAAACCCCCTCAATCCCAACCCAACACCAGGCATGGGAGTGCCCGTTCTGAGTATGTTGTATGATTTATTTATCACCAATCGAAATATATGTACAGTATTTGTTGCAGAATATTATCAACTGGCCTGATCGGCCTGATCAATGATGAAAAGAAAAATATGTCTCAACTCCACTTTGTGATGCTTCATTAAGATAATTTAATGAAGCATAATGTAATTACATGTATATCCATTGGCATCATGTTATATAAATGAAGTGATTGAGAGCACTAGTTTTCACATTTTATACAGCAGGGATGGGGTAATTGAAATAAGTAATTGTAGTTGAGTGTAATTAATTACATTTTTCAAAGTAATTGGAAGTAATTTGTAATTGATCATTTTTTCAATTACTTGTAATTGAATATAATTAATTACATTGAAAAAAATACCCTGTAATTTCAATTACATTTCAGTTACTTTACATTAGGGATGTGAATTTTATTCGAACAGCTTAGTGGAATAGTCGGAGGCTTTAGTCGAACGATAGTCGAATATTCTTGGAAATTTAAATTAATTCTTCATGTCATTTTCACTATTTATCTTTTATAGACTAGTTGTACAATATTTAACCTACGCTATCACCATTATACAACGAATTTATTTACGTAGTACAATAAATACTGAACATCTACATTTATATATCCAATGCATTTGATTTCAAAATTAATATAATATTTACTGCATATTTTATCTAAATGCAGGATATCAAACGCTTGCATTTGTCCTTTCTTTTCATAACGATAGTACACGTACCCGTTAATTGAAGCCATTTCTACGTGTCGTGTGCGTGACCTTTGACTGGTAAACAATTAAAGTGTGCCTCTTATAAAAACAGAGAGAGCTTGTGATAAATTTTAATTATGAGATTTTGTGCAAGTAATCAATACAATCTTAAGAAAACTGCATGATATTAATATCAGAAAGAAACACCATTTAATTACGCTCATAACTGTCCCCCAATTTACATGTATTTACAATTTTGTAACAGTTGTTTAATTATTCTTTATGAATAGTTGCATTACGTCAGATCTTATGGAATTGCAGGTGGAAAATTTATAATTTGAATCTACAAAACCAAACAATTCTTGAACGTCCTTTCTATTTACAACAATAATTGGTAGACAATCCTTGATAATCATGTTTGTGATCGCATTTTTCTTTCCGACTCTGCTATTTTTGGGCATTTTGCGGAGAACTTGAGAAAAGTTTCACTTGAAGACAGTGTTTACTACATGTATGTTTGACGGATTCAGCATATGATACATCATATTTGATGTTCTGCAGAATACAAGTTCAGTTTCACCTAACCTTGAAAACGTACTTTTAACTGTTTTTCCATCCTGAAATATTTTAAAGTATTCCAAAAACTGTAGATTTTGGAGGCATATTTTCCGAACATAAATCTATATACAAATAATTTTCTTTGAACAGTTAAACCTTGTCCTGAGTTTTACTTACGAGAACATTGATCTGTACATAAATGAAATGGGTGAATCCAATTTTATTACCTTGAATTAAAAAATACTTTCAGGTAACAGATTATTAAGCGAATAACCGACTAAAGAAATTTTAGTCGATAGTCGGTATGATCGAACGATAGTCGAGTACTCGAATATTCGTTGACATCCCTACTTTACATAAATACATATTATGTGTATTTAATAGGAAAATATGTCCAACACAGTCACATTTTACAGTTATTTTAAATTTATTCAAAGAAGCACCTCTCTTTTTCAAAATCTTAAACTTTTTTATAGCTCAATAAATGAATTTGATATATATTGGCTTGTTTATGAAAATATTTGTTAGTTTCATATAATTATAATGCACATAAAGCATTAATACAACTTTATAATGTTTATTAAAAATTTTGTTCTACCTCTCATTGGTATAGGCATGAAAACATTTAAATTTTTTGTTGCTTGATTATGAAAAAAGAATAGAACATGATTTAATGTGTCATTAAGACCTGCCTTGTTGCCCCTTCAACTCCCAACTGTAAATTGCTATCAAAACAACCCTCCAAAGTTATATATATTTTATACCATGCTTTGTTTAAATTCAAAGATATTACCATTAGAGGTGATTTATTAAATACTATTAAGAATGCTCTACTATTTATATACTTCAGAAAAGAAATCAATATTGAATCACTATTTTAACATTTAAACAGATCATAATATACATGTATGCATTTGCTATCTGAAATATTTATTACATAAAACAAGTATTACTTATGTATTTGTCAACATTTGCAATTTAAGGTGTTTAGCTTGCCTACCTGTAGCTGAATAATTTGAGGGAATTTTATGGTTGATTCATAAACTCTTGAAAACTCGCTTTTAATCAAATTTCATAAAGGCAGTCAATTGATAAATGTACATGTAGGACTAGGTTTTATGTTGATGAAGCACACAAACATGACAGGCACCTGACATTATTTATTTTAAATATTCCCCCCTACCTTAAATTTACATGTATTTGTTCTTCAAGATTTTTTAAAGTGAACCAAAAGTAATTGAAATGTATTTAATTACATTCTTCAAAGTAATTGAGAGAATTTAATTACATTAATTTGTAAAAATCAATGTAATTGTAATTGCAAGTAATTGACAAAATTGTCAATGCATTTGAAAGTATTTAATTACATTTCAAAGTAATTGACCCCAACCCTGTTATACAGATATATCATGTACAACTGTTAATTGATATTGGGAGTGTAATAGAGAGACTTTTTGTTGTTTCAGATTACTGTTTATACAAAGGAGTGAAATATTATCAGGGACAGACCTGGGAAGATGGATGTGACAAGAAGTGTCTTTGTGACAGGGCTTCAGAGGGCCTCTACACTTGTAATGATAGGTAAAATACAAAGATTAATTAACTGGGAAAGGGGGGATATCTAATTTAACAAAAGATTAATGTATTGTGGTAAAAGATGTGTTATGGATTGTATGGCATGAACAATATCTGCACAAAGTCATTGACACTAGATGTTATTTTCATTCTTCTATGCATATATGTATAAGTACAGTACTGATGAATTGCCGTCATGTATAGATGTCCAAAGTACACCCAGGCTCTGCCTAAAGAATGCCGAATGGTGACCTCCACGACAGACTCTTGCTGTCAGGAACCCAAATGTGACATCCCATCCCTGTTGACCAACATCACTGGAACCATCTCCCCTGGCATGATCCCCACACTGGCTCCCCCTGGTGTCATCTCAGGAAATGCCAATACCCCTACTCCAATGCCACAAGCCCCTGGACAGACAACCATAGCACCTAAACCTCTCAGTAAGTTTTTGTGTCCAGTTAACTTTTTTTTATTATTTCAAATTGTAAGAAAGAACTTCAAGGTACATGTACTAATACACAAATGAAAACTCTGTGGAGATTTTTGGTTTTCTCTTAGCATTCCCCATGAAATTTTGATAGATTATTTATTATATGGTTGTTTTGTAGACTTCTGTGTATACAAAGGCCTGCAGTATGCCACTGGGGCACGATGGGACGATGGTTGTGATTACACATGTGTTTGTACAGATGGAATGACGGGGCATTATGACTGCACAGAAAAGTAAGAATCTCAGAATTTTACATTTGGAAGTTAGAATGTAAGGTTGAATTGAAAAAACTCATTAAATTTTATTTTAGATCCAAGGTTTACTACATGTATTTTATTTTGCACTTATGGGAAATATTTTTTGGATTTAACTGATATAGAAACTACTGTAAATACAATGCTTTTTATGTACAAATAATAAACAATTTATAATGTCATTTTAATGTAACAGTTAACGTGTATTTATTATGTTATCTTCACAGATGCCCAAGATATGGCCAATTACCCCGTGAATGCTACCTCACCAAAGATCCAGCCAACCCATGTTGCCAGAAACCTGAATGTTCCTTCAACCCTTCAGTCAGTGAATTCACTAATGCTCCAACAACCAAAGCTCCTTTGCCAGGATCCACTAACGCTCCTACTCCTCAGCCCTCAGGTCAACCAAACCCCAACCCATACCCAACTCCAGCTCTTCCCAAAGGTTTGTAATACAGTAATCGGGATTCTATTTGTTTCGTCATGTTTCCAGACTTCTTTGAAATATAAAAATCATTTCAAAAGAATGTATTAAAACTTTCAAAGAATTGTGCAAATTTTTCATGGACACAAGTAAATAATGCAACATGATCTCCACTATTTCAGCCGTGTGTGTCTACAAGGGAAAGAGTTACACCCAGGGTCAGCAGTGGTTTGATGGTTGTGATTACACCTGTACATGTGAAAATGCTATGACTGGTGTGTACAGATGCAGCAGGAGGTAAATAAACCTTACTACAATCTAAGAACTGATACACAGTATTTGTGGCACTGACATGATATATGGCAATTTAACCAGTATAATAGAACATGTAGCTTCAAATTCAGGATTTAAGTTCTCTTTATTTGAATTTAAAGGATTGGAATATTTACAAATGTTTGATGATTCTTTACACAATTGAATAGGTGTGCTAAATAAACATCAGAAAGGTATAACCTGTTTGGGATAATTGATAACTGATTTACTCTCACAGATGTATTGAATATCCCCAAATGACCCAAGGCTGCAGCCTTGTTGCTGATCCCAAGGATCCATTGTGCTGTAAGGTACCCCAGTGCCAGGTCCCACCCAAGTACAGCAACCAGACAGGCTTCATTAACGTTCCCACCCCCCCACCAGGTGTTATAACTGGAGGTTCCGTCACAAAGGTAATGTATATTTAATTTGGCAATTAAAGGAAAAAGTATATAAAGATGGTGCCACAATGAAAATTTGATAACTTTTTCAACTTGGTGGTGTGCTTACTCATTACAATTAGGTAGTGATGTAGGACTTTTTACTGTGTTATTATATGCATCTGTTTTTGAAGAATGCATGTGTGATGAGCTTTACAATGTAGATTGTTAATGAACACAGACTACATGTACATTTGATTATTGTAATTTTTGTAATTTAGGCTCCCACCCCTCAGCCCACTTTGGCTCCTGGCCTTACCCCCTCTCCAGGCTCACCCACTCCTGGTGTGACACCAGCACCCATACGTAAGTACTCCTTTATGGGTTTCTAAAACTTTTTGAACAGTTAAGTGCTTCTAGACAAGAAAAGTGACCACAGTAATAATACCCACTTGTATGTGATTTTCAAATGTTGTTCTGACACTGGATTTAATACAGTGTACTTTTTCTGCATAATTAAATGGATTTTTTTTTTAATTTCTAGCTGTTTGTATCTACAAGGGAAGCCAGTACACACAAGGACAAAGATGGCAAGATGGCTGTGACTTCAACTGTGAATGTACAAATGCTAATACTGGAAACTATAGATGTACTGAAATGTATGTTATAAAAGTTTACTTTTAAATATCTTTTAAAGTTAGAGGTTTAATTTATTAGCAACTTGGTTTAGCATACAATGTTAACATCCATACAAAGAATGGAGTGAGTTGATAAGAAGGGTAAAATGAACAAATATTAAGTAAGAATATTAATTTTGTTTATTGCCCTTTGAAATCAGAATATATCCAAGGTCAAATAAGGTATTTTGTATTCCTTCCTCTTACAATTTGACACATACTAATTTCTCTCGATCACATTTTCAGGTGTTCTAAATACAATGGACTCCCCCCTCAGTGCCAGCTGGTCACTGATGTCAACAAACCCTGTTGTAAGAAGCCTTACTGTAATTTCCAGGGAGTCACCATCCAGGTCACAGGAACCCCAGCTCCAAACATGGGAACCACAATAGCCCCCAACCCCCTCAACCCTACTGGCCCCACACTGTTCCCAACTCCTGCTCCTCCAGGTATGTGGTTTTGTCCATTTCCAGACACAGTTTTTGTCTGTTTTTTGAGAAACATTTTGTTTATGATTGCATTATATAAATAAAATAAGGAATGTGATATGAATATGTCTTTGTTGTTTAAAAACCTTCTTTTTCTCTTTATGGTTTGAAAAGTTAGTCATGGTCATTAAAAGCTGAGTACAACAGATTTGAATTTATATCCTGATTTGCCTGTTTAACAGAGGTTTGTGTATACAATGGAGTACAGTTTAAACAAGGAGCTACATGGCAAGATGGCTGCTCTCTGAACTGTGTCTGTGAAAATGGAAAGACAGGTTTCTACAGATGTAATGAAAGGTAACATCCTCATAGATTTATTAAGTATGAGATTTTAGAACATTACAGATGCTGATAGTAAGAATTTTTCTGTGGGGAAAAAAAACCTGGTATCACTGAAAAAATTTAGAAAGTTACTTTTTTGGTGACAGTGCTACATATCTCTCATTGCTAGCAGTGTAAGATGGGTGAATTCCATGTGGAATAGCAGTGTGGAATTCTTTATCTTACATTTTGTTAGGGGATGTTACATGTATATCACAAATGTTTATCTTTCACTGCTGTGTCTGTGAAGTCAAAGCTACATGTACATGTACAACATTGAGTTCAGAGTTCTTAAAAATTGGTGTTCCATAGAAGGTGAAATAAGTTTTTACTTTCCTAAAACAGTTTTTGCATATTTTTTCTCTTTTATTTAAAATTTCAAGTTTAATCTTGTAGTGTAAACTAAATTATAATACAGTTTCTATGATTTTCAATTCAGTTATTGAGTAAATTTAACACTTTGAAAGTCAGCATTTCGGCTTTACACAAGAAGTGTCATTGCTTTAACACTAACCAAAAAGACTTGAGCAATGAAGAAAAATTGCTCATTATTTATGATGTAGGATAGATAACTTCCACCCTTTGGTATTACATCCCATGTAGTCTCATTCTAGACTATAAAAGTGATCTCTTATGATGAAATATATCTATATTACATTCATCAAATAAATGATTCTTTAAATATACCAGTGGTATGCATATCAAAGTAGCTAATTTGCAGTCATTTAAAGAACCCCACTGTTTTTGACAGGTGTGCCCGATATGACCAAGTTCCTGCTGGATGCACCATGACAACAGACCCCAGTGACAGCTGTTGTAGAATCCCTCTCTGTACCCCACAACCAGTATCCACACCAGCACCACAACCTGGTCAGACACAGAGTCCCAACCCTACACCACCCCAGGTCCCCGTGGTCACAGGATCTGTCATTGGAATAGGTCAGTGAAATTTTAGCATTAGATGAAGCAGTGTATGGTTAGTTTGGAACAAGTTTGTGTCATTTCATTAACACATATAATATCTAGACATCTACATGGACATTCTGAGATTTACTTGCACATTACAAATTTTTGAGGCTTTCTTTCAGACTTAAATCTTATGAAATTTGAAGTTTTGATATACATGTATCTGACAATATGGTTTTGCTTCAGGTGTAACCCCAACACCTAGGCCAGGTCAGACCCCAGTACCCAACCCAGTACCAGTGTGTGTCTACAAAGGTGTGCAATACACACAGGGACAGAAATGGGATGATGGATGTCAGTACAAGTGTGAATGTATAGATGCCAATGCTGGAAAGTACAAGTGCACTAAGAGGTGAATGTACATGTAAAACTGAAAAGTTATGCTAAACTATACACTATATATTAATAATTATCCAATTGCAAATCTTGAATGTGTAAAATTTTCAGAAAATAATCATAATGAAATTAAACAAGTGAAATGAAACTCCTTCAACTTTTAGGTGTGGGGAGTTCCCGAGCCTGCCTGCTCAGTGTTCCCTGATCAATGATCCCAAAGACCAGTGCTGCAGAGTACCCTTCTGTCAGCCTACACCAGTCAGTACTCCTGCACCAAACCCCATGGTCAACCCAAATCCAAACCCTAATCCTAATCCAGGAACCACCATAGCCCCAGGAGTAAATCCCACACTGGCACCCAACCCTAACCCCAACCCAACAGGACCAACACCAGTACCTCAACCTAAAAGTAAGTCAAGTTGAAGATCAGTTTTGGATTCCCATTTAGAGGGAAGTTTGTATTTTATCTTGCGGTACATGTACATATGTCTGTTTTCATTAAAAAATATGAAAATAATAACATAACACAATTAAATATCTGCATATCAAACCTGTAAGTGACTTACTTGTAGACTCAAATTAAAAAAAAAGTTAATGAGGTACATATAATAGAGCTTCTTTTTCTTTGAACACTCTGTGAAAATAAATACTAAAATTGAGAGCTTGAGTATCTGTGAATTTGCAGACATCTGTGTGATGAATGGTCGCACCTACACCCAGGGACAGCAATGGTACGATGGCTGTGACAGGATCTGTAGATGTGAGGATGGAAGCACTGGATTCTACAGATGTCAAGACAGGTCTGAAAGTTCCCTTAACTTCATTAAATCTCACTATTTAAAACACTAGAGAATTAACTTTCAGATTGATGGGGATTTATAAATGTACATGTATTGTTACATCATTAATTAGGAAACCAGATATTATATGTAGATCCATGAAAATCTATGCAATGTTAAGTAATATTAAGTTACATGTAAAACAAACCATTAAAAGAGACATTTACAACATGTAACTCTTGAAAAGTATGTAGTGTAGATTATTGGTTTTTTTCTTTTGTTTGTTTATTTTTGTTAACATTTTAGAACTAAATAACTCCCTAAGTACATGCATTTACATTATTCTATGCATTTTTGGAAAAAATTGCTACAATGTAAAGTGCACTTGCTAAACATTATATTTTGAATTTCAGATGTCGCAAATATGACTCTGTTCCACAAAACTGTATCCTTGTGGCAGATCCTAAGGATCCTCAATGCTGTAAGGTTCCCTCTTGTATCCCAGGACCAAATGGTTTCCCCACCCCCACCCCAGGACCTGATGGATCTACTGTTGCCCCACAACTCATCACCGATGTCCCAGTAGGTGTGGTCACAGGATACGCCAAACCAACACCCACAGCCACACCGGCTCCAGTTCCAGTGGGAGGAACAACTGCCAAGCCCATGCCAACACCTGCTCTACCAGGTTGGTTTTCTTTCAAAAAGGTTACATCCCTCTTTGATATCAGAGGATATGCTTACAAAATACTTTGCAGTAATGTGGAAATATTTCCAAGAAGAAACTTATTGTTATGTAGGATATATTTGGTTATCTTGTAGATGTTTGTGTATACAAGGGAGTTCAGTATGCTCAGGGACAGAGATGGCAAGATGGATGCTTGTATAACTGTGTCTGTGAGAATGGAATGACCGGCAAATACAAGTGTACTGAGAGGTTTGTAATTTTACAGTAACTTAGAAACTTGGAAATTTTAATAAAGTATATAAATTTTCATAAAAAATTTCTTTGGTTAAAATGAATTTAATATATTCAAAGAAAAAAAGGCTTAAAAATCTTAGTGATCATAATATCATCCTTACTGTATGACAGATGTGCAGCCTACCCAGCCCTGCCTCCCTACTGTAAACTGGTACAGGATCCTAAAGACTACTGCTGTCAACAGCCTCTGTGTAACTACCAGACACAAGCCCCATCTGTTCCTCCATCACTGACCCCCAGCCCTGCCCCAGGACTCCCCACAGTTGCTCCAAATCCTAACTCCACACCAGCACCCAATCCTCTGGGTAAGCAGACAAGTTACAGGGCTTATATATTTATAGTTTTACTTATGGATTGATCTGTTAGGTTGCATGTTTACTTTTACTAATAGATTGATCTGTTAGGTTTGGTGCAGTAGAACTTAATAGTTAGCAAATGTTTCCTTCATCAATACAGAACATCAAGAATTGCATGGCAGTATTTATGTGCATGTACAGTCTGTCATTTTATTTTATGAATGTTGATGCACATACATGTATGATGCTTTGCAAATTTTTCACTGAATTGTAAACAGTTATTTTCATAATTATACAACTGTACATATACCACAGAAATGGAGATATTTCAAGCTGCAGTATTTCAAAAAGCTTCATTAATCCACATCTCTGTGTTAGTAAGAGATTTCAACTGATGATCACGTTATTTAAATGTTTTCATTTCAGCTGTATGTGTGTACAAGGGAGTTACCTACCAGCAGGGAGACACCTGGAATGAGGGCTGTGTGAAAAGATGTCGCTGTGATGATGCCAGCAAGAATATCTACACTTGCTTTGACAGGTAAATTTATTACCTCCCCCTTGTTTATTCATGCTATTCCTGCTTTTTTGTTTTATTTTTATCTATATTATTTTCTTCAAATGATATCTGATCACGCAAATACTACATGAATTCAGAAAGTTTTGAAGTGTTTGAAATATAAATTACATTCTTCAAATTGTAGATGTTGCTGGCACCATAAAGGTGTTGATTTTTAAGCCAACCAGTACTATTTTTTATTCAGTTCATTTCTTTCTGTGTAAAATGAATTATTTACAGACTTACAAAAGAATCTAATTTGTTTGCTTTCTTTTAGGTGTCCATCCTACAAACTGAACCCAGGCTGTGTAATGACCACAGACCCCAATGACCCCTGCTGTCAAGTACCCTCATGTACAGTGGTACCAACACCACTACCTGTTGTTACACCATCTCCAATGCCAGGATTGAACACTGTTGTGCCAGGAACTGTCCCTACCCCTGTTCCATCAGCCTACCCATCCCCAATCCCCACAGGGCAAGTGGGTACCATTGTAGGAAAACCTCAGAATCCTCCTCTCAGAGGTCAGTAGAATGTTACTGCACTGTAAAAGTAAAGATTTGAGATCACCTGTCAGGGTCCATTAGACTGATTTTAATAAAACTTACCACAAAGCATCCTTGCGTAATGAGGATTTAACCTTGATCTAACACATCTGTAAGAGATAATTAAGAGTTTGTGAAAATATGGTTGGGTCATTTAAAACTTTTCAGAACCACTAAGCAAATAATGACAAGACTTGCCTGTAGGTGGAAGCCTTTTTAAATCTATTGAAGATTTGGATTTGTTTAATTAGTGCCCAGGAATGGCCACCTTAAGGGCACTAAAATTAGTATAGATATTTTACATGTATAAAGAGAAAATCTCTTTTTAAAAAATGATAAATATTTAGATAGAATTTTTAAAAAAGAAAAAAAAAACAGAAGGCTAGAAAAGGACCCCCAGGATTTACACAAATGAAATATATGACATTATTAAAATCTTGTCAAATCTAAAGGGCTACAAATTATTAAGTAATAAGTGCATCCACAAGTTATGTTCCAAGCAGGTATGGGGCTACAGAAGGGATCCAAAAACATATAAATTTCTCTTTATGATTATATTCATATGCTGTAAGGTAGACCTCTGTGGTGACACATATTTTACAGCATTGTGTGACTACAAGGGAATGAAGTATGCAACTGGACAAAAATGGCAAGATGGTTGTCAGTATGACTGTGAATGTATTGATGGAACAACTGGACAGTACAGATGTACTGAGAAGTATGTGTCCTATAGTATAGATTAGATCATTTCTTTCATATTTCTTTCTACTGTATACTAGAAATTATTCACTGATTTTTTAATGTACATGTATCTGAATATGTTTTTAAAGGTGTCCAAGATATGCCCAGATCCCAAGTTACTGCTACTTGGCACAGGATCCTAAAGAGCCTTGCTGTAAAGTCCCAGTTTGTAATGTTGTTGCCCCCACACCACAACCAGGGGTAACCCCCACCCCAGGAGCAATTAAGACTCCCCTTCCAGGATCCACTTTCCCACCAACACTGATGCCCCCTGTGACTCCAGGACCCTTACCCACACCACCACAACCAAAGAGTGAGTTTTTTTTTTAATCTTTTTATCATAGGAAAACAATTAACATCGTAAAGTGTTGATTTTTCATGTATTTTGAGGAATGTTTTTTAGTTTGGTGTCCTTATTTATAGACAACATCCTTGAATATTAGTTTGTTAAAAGTAATAAGCGTAAAAAGTATCTGTATAGAAAAATATTACAAACATATATATATATTTGAACATTGTAGATGTGTGCATCATGAATGGCAAATCCTACACACAAGGACAACAGTGGGATGATGGATGTAAACAGATTTGTGTTTGTGATGATGGAACAACCGGACACTACACTTGCAGATCAAGGTAGTGCTATAGCACATAACTTTTCCAGTTATACATGTATATGTATGTATTATTTAATCCTACAATTATTATCAGTGATGTAAAAATTGGAACTATTCTGAATTTCAAATTTTGTTTCAGATGTGCTCAGTATCCTAACATTGCACCAACTTGCATCATGGTTCCAGATCCCAATGATCCCAAATGTTGCCAGATTCCACAGTGTGACCAGACCAACCCCAACCAGCCATCTGGAGTCACGGGCAGCATAACTGGCACCAATCCCCCAACACCACTACCAAATGTCACTCCAACTCCCAACCCTAATCCCAATCCCAATCCCAATGTCAATCCTACACCAAATCCTTATCCAAATCCAACACCCTACCCAGGAGGCACCTACCCACCCTATCTGATTCCATCAGTCAGACCCAATGTGACACCAGTCCCAGGAACACAGACCACACAGGCACCTGTCGTGACTCCTCAGCCTAGTAAGTGTAGAGACCTTTCATAGCCTTGACCCAAGTCAGTCGGGTGATCTATTGCTATGGGTTCCTATCTTCCATTGTTTGGAGACTTTATACATTTGCAGCTTCTTCTCAGTAATAGACCAACAAATTTTAACTAATTTAAGTATGTATTATCTGTTAATCCTGGGGAACAAAAATTATGGTTTGAAGATTGGGGATAGAGAGAGAGAGAGAGACCTCAGCCAAATTTGTATGATTATAGTCATTAAATTATCACTATCAAAAATGTATCATTCCACTTGGGTTGGTCATATATTGAAAGTTTGTGTTGGGATTAACTGGATTATGCATTAGATTTAAAATGCCCCATATGTTTAAGAATCTGCACTCCTGAGGATCTAGGAGACAAGCTTCATGCAGTGTGATGATGAACACAACATCTTCACAAAATAAATATACTGTGAAATCATCATTGTTTGGAGGTGACCAGTGTTTGTGGATTTTGTGGGTCACCATTCCCCATCAATTTACATCCCCATGATCTAAAACTTTGTCATATTGTTTAAATAAATTTTTCAACTATACTAGTAACCCACGAAATAATGTCCTATGATACCAGTAAATTTTGTTTGCCCACAAACATCAACCCCCACAAATTAAAATGATTCCCCAGTATCTCACTTGAGTCCAAAATTCAAGTCCCAGATTGGGATGAGTTGGTCTTAGGATAAGAGATTTATGATACTTAGGTGACTATAAAAGGCCATGAGCCTCTTGTTCTACTAAAAATTTATTTTGGAGGATAACATGATTTTTTTTTATTGTCAGAGGTATGCATATACAAGGGCAAGGCCTACACTCAGGGACAGAAATGGAGAGATGGATGTGACTACAACTGTGAATGTCTGGATGGAATGACTGGCAAATATGTGTGCACAGAAATGTAAGTTTGTTTTACAACCTGTTATTTTTTTTTCAGCACATTTTTTTTTATAACATCTGTTGTTTTGATACCTAGATGCAAGTATCAACTTGAAAAAAAAAAATGTTAAATTCACTGAATGTTGATGTTGAATACAGATTACAAATGAATTTAAATTCCTATCCTACAGCTGTCCCCGGTACCCCAATCTGCCTGTGGGATGTGTCATGGTCAATGACCCAGCCAATCCATGCTGTAAGAAGCCAGACTGCAGTAACCCAACTCCTGTGCCAGTTCTGACCCCAAGTCCGAAACCAGGATTCAGCCCCACACCAGCCCCCATGAACACACCCACACCAAGTATGTTGTATTTAATAAGACTGTAAACATGGATAGACACTGGACTTAAGTGAACTACATGTATTTGGTTTGATTGTCATAAAGTGTTAAGTATTCTTCATGGGAAATGAATACTACTGTTATGTTGTTAGATATATGTATGTATGTATGTATGTATGTATATATATATATATATATATATATATATATATATATATATATATATATATATATATATATATATATATATATATATATATATATTACATATTACATCATATGCCGCAAGCAGGTTTTTCCTTCTTTTCCATATGTGCAAGTAGTTTATTTGATATAATACTAATTTGAAAGGCTTTAAAAGGAGACAGTAAGATATAGGAGAATGTGTATTCCATAGGCATTATCAATATCAATTTGAAATTAGTTGCAGTGTTAAAGTTTGCTGTGTTTTTGTCTAATTAAAGAAACTGTGAATAGTTTTTCTGCTAAAATTGTATTAAAATTCCCATGCTAAGTTGTGAAAGGAAATCTAAGTGGCCTTATGCTTATCTGAAGTAATCCACGATACATTTCCCTTATTCTTTTTTTCCTTTATATTCTGACATACTTCAGTATAATAGTAGCAATATTGGTGATGTACTTGATGTAGAAAGCCCATATAGCATGTGAGAGACTGATCTTGCTTGATTTGAATCATCTTTTTCTATAGGTTTCTGTGTCTACAATGGAATCCCCTACCAGGAAGGCAAGACATTTGAGGATGGCTGTGACAAGATCTGTACCTGTGAGAATGGCATGTCTGGTCATGTGACATGTAAAGACAGGTGTGTTATGTTTTCTTATTTTTGGAGTACATACTTATATCTAAATCATTATATGTAAAACCATTACCAAACTTACAGGTTAGGTCAAATTATGTGTCTGTAGTCAAATATCATGAAACTAACAAAACTTTGTTAATGTTAAAAAAAAACAACAAATACCTCTTGTACACTTAAAAGCAATATTTATCTCTTGTGATTTTTTTTTATCACCCATATGATTTATGAGGTATAAAGTTATATTAAAATGTTTATTAGATACAATATATCTCAATATGCTGTTTTTATAGATGCCCAACATTCCCGCCACTGAAGGCTGGCTGTAAGATGGTGACAGACCCCAATGACAAGTGTTGTCAGACACCAAGCTGTGTTGACCCCACTACCCTAGTCCCATACAGCCCAGGTGGTACCATCAATGGTGGGAATGTTCCCCCTCAACCTGGCTCCCCTGTTACTGGTGGCAGAAGTAAGAAGGGGCTTTTGTTGAACCAAAACTGTGTATCAATAAATAAGAAATTAACAAATCTGATAAAGTAATTTGATGATCATGAATTCTGATAACTTTAGCATTCCAAAAGTATATAAACTAACTATTATTTGTAACAACTTTAATTCATGATTAGTCAGTTTGAAGTCCATTTGCCACATTTATTTTTGTGACTGAAGAAATATTTTACACGTTAATAAATACGTGTAAATGGAATTCATGAATGAATGAAGGTTGCAAAACTCATGGATATTTCTCTCGGGTTTACAGTAATTCTTGATGGAGTAGTTTTGAGTCTGTTTTTTTTTTTTTTTTGTAAAGCATCATTATTTGTTGATTTGTAGATGTGTGTGTATACAATGGAAAGGTTTATACCCAAGGACAACAGTGGGATGATGGATGTACCTACCACTGCGTGTGTCTGGACTCCAGCACCGGTCACTACCAGTGTACAGAGAAGTAAGTTCTGCTTTTATGATGTATAATTATAGTATGATATCAGAACTGATTTTAAAGAGGATCCATACTTAATAATTGAATATGACTTGGCCATTTCAACATGGGCATGAAGTAATACAATTTATTGTATTTTCTGATAGGCTTTTTAATGTAAAATCAATCTTCATAGATTTTACCTTTTGTTAGTACCAAAATATAGGCAGTGTTTTGTACACAAGAACACACATGCAGGTCTTTCAAAATTTGCCAGTACTCGGTACTTTTACCTGGCTGAAATCATGATTGTACCAGCCAAAATATTTGTTAGAGAAAAAATTGATAACATTATTAATTAAAATCACTTTTAGAAGGTACCTCCTAATTATGTTTAAGTACCACCTGTTTCTAATCTTTTTGAAAGCCCTGTATATGTACATGTAGATTCAATATTAAAGACAGTTTTATGTCTTAACAGATGCAACAGAGTTCCACAGTTACCATCTTACTGCACAATGGTGAATGATCCCAATAACCAATGTTGTCAGATGCCCTACTGCCAGAACCCCAACCCAACACCTAACCCCACTCCTTCACCAAATGGTTCCCCCACACTTGTAAGTGGTACACTGCCACAGCAAAAAAATAAATGTTCAGTCTTCATCCTCCACATTTGATGGGAATCATTTGGACTTCTGAAAATAAATTTTGAGGAGAATTCTGAAAATGCTAAATTTAAATTTATTACAAATATTTTTTTTATTTTTCAAAGGTGTATTTAAATAAGATGTGGAATATTGCATCATTGTATGAATGCCTGTTTTAGAGCTGAATTTTTTTTCATTAATAGGTACCAAGCCCAGGACCAAACCAGAACCCTACACCAGCTCCCAAGCCTAAAGGTTTATATATTGTTACTTCTTAGTGAGCATTGTTACATAAAAAGAACTCAGTATTAGTGATTATGAAAGTAAAATGTTTTTTCAAGTGCCATTGATTTTATTAAGAAAAAAATGAAATGTAACAGTTTTAAATAAGTTTGTGTTTTGATGTTGCAGATGTGTGTGTATTTAAGAACAGCCAGTACTACAAACAGGACCAGCAGTGGTATGATGGATGTAATGCTGTGTGTCGATGTGAGAATGCAGCCACAGGCTATTACAGATGCCAGGAAAGGTAAGTTTTAGGTGTTTTGTCTGGAATCTAGTCCTCTTTATGTTGATAGTAGTCTACTGTGATCCAAGAAAATCACAGTGTTTGTGTGAAGATTTTTGTAGGGTAGTGAGAGTTAAGAAAACTTTTCGGTTCACTTCAGGATTTTGAATGTCACTTTAATTTTCTTTAATTAAAAAAAATTGTTTGGTTTATAATTTCTGTAATACTATATAATTAATGCTTTTCACAAGCAAAACTGCACCAATTTTATGAATTAAGACCAGTATAAAGTAAATTTTCAAATAAATTTGAGTTAATTTGTGGCAGGTTAAGTTAATTGTTTGTTCATTGTTTCAGATGTGCAAGATACACCAGTGTACCATCTGAGTGTACTCTGGTTCCTGACCCCAAAGACCCTTCATGTTGTCAAGTACCTAAATGCCCAGTAAAGCCCACAGCTGGCCCAGTGCCCACACCAGGATTTGTACCCACACCTATCACTGTTAAGCCAGGAGTACTGACTGGTCTTGCTCCTGTGCCCACAAATCAACCCACCCCTGCCCCAGCCCCTGGTCAGACACCTGGACCAACTCTTGCTCCACCTCTGCCCAAATCTGGTATGTTGATTCCCAACATTTGTTTTTGCACAATTATGGCATTTCATAAATTATGAATTTGTCCTGATGAGGAATATACATATAGCATATTATATTTAATTATAACAGGATGTTACTACAAGGGTGTGGTTTACAACAAGGGAGTGACCTGGTCTGATGGCTGTCAGTATGACTGTGTATGCTTGGATGATATGACAGGACAGTACAAGTGTACTGAAAAGTAAGCTTTTCTTTCAAATGCTGTTTTCAAACCTATCCCAAGCTCTGAAAATATTCAGAATACATCTACATTTCATGTAATTCATTTCTCTTTGTATGAATTGAATTGATATGGGTCACGTTGTGTTTAAATTAAATGCTTAATTTCTTAGGTGCACCAAATATCCCAACCTGGATAGTCACTGTGTTTTGATTCAGGACCCACAAAACCCATGCTGCCAGAAGCCTTACTGTGACTTTGTCAACCCTACACCATTCCCTAATGGCATCCCCACTCCACAGCCTATCATGACCCCATCACCAATGCCAGGTAATCCCTCAGTGGCCCCCAACACTGTACCAACACCGGCCCCAAATCCCACTAGAGCCCCACCACCAGGATACTGTGTGTACAAGGGTGTCTTCTACACTCAGGGCCAGACCTGGAACGATGGCTGTGACAAGACTTGCCAGTGTGATGATGTGACAACTGGATACATCTCCTGTCATCCAAGGTTTCTTTTTTTGTTTTGTTTTGTTTTTTTTTCCATGAAAGTTGGCCCCTGAGAATTATTCCACTGTGTCAGTTGGTTTATTTCTCACAGATAATTTCTGATCAAAATAGCATTCCTATGCCTGAATGTTATATACATGTATATAATGCATGGTGCTTTAATAGTACTGTGAAAGAGGTCATTTTTGTTCTCACACATACATGTACATGTATTTAAGAGTAGGCATCAGGTACATGTAGCTTTTGTAAGGAAAGAATTGACTGACTAGATATCCCACATTTCCTTCATTATCTGTAGATGTCGTACCTACCCAAGTGTTCCAGCTGGTTGTGTCCTAAGGACAGATCCTAAAGACAGTTGCTGTGTGGCCCCAGACTGCAACAAGCCCAATGCTTTGAACCCAACACCTCAACCTACTCCCACACCAGGACCTGGCGGCATAACACTGAACCCTCAGGTGAACCCCAGCACTAATGGAGTCATGATCTACCCCTCACCGGTCCCCACTGGAAGCTTTATAGGAACTGGTATCAACCCAGGAACCAGTGGTTCAGGCTTCCCAGGATCTATCATAACTGGAACTTCAAGTAAGTTTGTTTACTCTTTTATTCTCTGATTGTTTAGTGTACCAGGGTTCTCCACAAGGGGTTTTACCATGGCGGCCCGCCATGGTTAAATTTATGTGCGCCATGGTTAAACGAGCTACGCCATGGTTAAAATCGGCAGCCGCCATGATTAAATTTTTATTTAATTTCAGTATTGATAACTACTTTTTAATGACGAGTAAGCCTAGTTAATTGTGTTTATATTACGACTACCATGCACCTCGCGCGCCTCGAGGGGAAGCGTCCAACTGGGCTAAACAAATACGGTCGTTGATCGGCGATTATGCTGTGAAGCGTGACAATGGAGAGTCAATCAGCTGATGATCAATATCTTGAGAGTTAATTATCCTATACACATGTAATTTTGGGGAATTTCAACGTGTTCGCTATACGATAAAAGATGACATAACGAGTAGTAACAACATGATAATCGACACGCATCCGATTCAGGTTTCTGTGCCCAGAAAAAATTAACCCTGTCAAAATTTCCTATTCTTTATATTTAATCAATTCCTCATGCTTTGTTTTTAAGTCTTTCTGATAAAATGTACGTTAAAGCCAATCGTCGTCTTAGTTTTAGAGTTACCTCCCGTTTTAGGAAATGTCGCGTGGTGCTATTTTTAGCACTGGGACACGTGGAGAAGTAAACAATGGAGGAAACTCGGCGAAAAATGCAATATGTAAAAAAAAAAAAAAAAAAGGAACGTTTAAAAAAAAAGAAAAGAATAGAAAAAGCAAAATTACAGTAATGTCAAATATATGCCCCTGGTTATATTAATTTACTTTTACCATGCATGCCATCAGTAAGTTTTCATGCAGTTAAAAAGCTTAGACATAGACAGGATGTCGGTGTTCATTCGTCTGTTTGTTTGTGTGTCTGTAACTATTTTTTTTTTCAAAATACTTCCCATTTATCAGTTTTAGTCATATTTAAATAAAACATTTCACACAACAGGCAACATAAATAAAACATTTCATACAACA
Organism: Saccostrea echinata; assembly: GCF_033153115.1. Taxonomy (NCBI): domain Eukaryota; kingdom Metazoa; phylum Mollusca; class Bivalvia; order Ostreida; family Ostreidae; genus Saccostrea; species Saccostrea echinata. Next base: position 2,966,735 of record NW_026889765.1, read on the forward strand.
GGCAACATCAATTGTGTATATCAGTTTTTGAATAATGTTGCCATGGTTACTCTATCACTAATTTTTTTTTTTAAATTCCTTCAAAATGTTCCTATAGTTTTGGGCCAATTTTGATACACATTTGTAAAGTAAGATACATAATCTTTTTTATTATTATTTTTTTAGCTTTAAAAATTATTGGTTATATTATATATCAACTTTTTGTGTTGCAGTGGTTATAAGTTTTGTGAAACCAATCATTGATTAATGAAGGTTAGGAAGTCTAACACACATTCATGTTTTCGGTCACATTTCGCCTTCGCGCAGCTTCCTCCATGGTTAAATTTTTAAATGTGGAGAACCCTGGTGTACATATATTCTGGGTGAAAGAGAGAGAAAGATTTGATAAGAGTGTCATAGAAGGATGTAACATAAATAAAACTGTGAGCTAGTGTTAGATGTACATGTATATACAAGTCCTTGAAAAGCAAATATGGATGCCAGCATTTCCGAAGAATATCAAGATCACAGGATTCTAAAAAATTTTTGCTGTTTATTGAATTTTTTAACTTTATTTTTTTTAACCATTAACTTTTTTTTGCAGGGGCCTGTATTTACAAGGGTGTGGCCTACAACCAAGGAGATAAATGGGAGGATAACTGCCAATACAAGTGTGAGTGTATCGATGCCAACCGAGGACAATACAAATGTACAGACAGGTACATGAATCTGTTATATCCATCTCTGTGTTCTTAAAGGAACCAACCTGTATGCAGATTAATCTTTATAACATAACCTTCATTGATTGTGAGATTTGAACATTGACCTGAAAATCAAATAATTGCAGCGTTTGAGGATTTTACATTTATTTTGCTGCATTTTAAGTTATAAACTCTTGGGGAAGGGGGTGGGTTAGAAGAAAAGGTGATAGCAAAAGTAGTAATTACAGCCATTATAGCCTTTCATTTAATGAATATTTTTTCTGGACAGATGCTACACATACCCACCACTTCCACCACAGTGCAGCTATGAGCGTGATCCCAATGATGCCTGCTGTCAGAGAGCCAAATGTTCACCTTACATACCAACCTACAATCCAACAGTTGGTCCAAACACAGCACCTGTTGTCACACCCACACTTGCATCTAATACACCTGTTGTTATCAACCCTGGCACTACCAAACCTTTTGGTGGCTCACAGCCCACTGGACCAGTTATCATCAATCCCAACACCAACACACCTTCTACAGGATCCAAAACCACTCCCAACCCCATTGTTATTAATCCTGGCAGTAATACTCCAAGTAGTGGCTCTAACACAACACCAAAACCTTCAAGTAAGGGAAAAAAACAGAATTTATTTTATTTTTATCACTTTAAATACGATAAAACTCTCTAAAAAAATAAGTTCTGATGTAAAACATCCTGAATACTTTTACATGTAATTACGTGTTACAAAATAACTGAAAAAGTACATGTGTAAAGCAGGTTGATACCTAACTTTGCAGGAGGAGCTTGTAACTCTCATTACCAGGACACTATACATATTGATTTTTTTGTTGCTGTTGGTATAATGCGTATAGCTTGATATACAATGTTTTGTAGACATGTGCTTGTACAAGGGAGGCCTTCATCCACAAGGATCTAACTGGCAGGATGGCTGTGATTACACATGTTATTGTGTGGATGCTATGTCCAACAGCTACAGATGTCAGGCCAGGTCTGTCATAGACAAACAAACAAACAGGCTAATAACAAAAATAAATATAGCATTGGAAGTTTACAGAGTCCTTATGACTGTGACAGAATTTATGGTTAAAGGCTGAAACTAAACATTTTTAAAATGTTTATTGGTACAAATAGGGGATAATTAGGCACTTTGAACATGTTACACAGATGTATTAAGTGCATCTTCAAACATACTTGTGCACATGCAGTTCTTTTTACAAAAAAAAAAAATTACTCATGATTAAGTACATATACAAGTGTAGCTCCAGTAATGAATATTTCTGAATTTCTGATGCCAAGTGCTTGCGAAGCTTGACCTAATGCATTAGAGTGTATCTTATTGTTTTATCATGCAAATTATTTCATTTACAGGTGTAAGACTTACTCCTCCATCCCATCCTACTGCCACCTGATCCCAGATCCCGCAGACCAATGTTGTGAGAAGGTGGAATGCACTGCTCCCAATGGTCAGGTCCTGACCCCACAGATCCCAAGTGGACCCACAGTTTCCCCAACTCTGGCCCCCAGCATTCAGCATGTGATCCCTGTAGGAACCCATCAAATCTTCACAGGATCAGGACAGCCTAATTTCCCTATTGGTGGAGCCCCTGGAACCTCTGGAAGTAGAAGTAATCAATCTATTAATAATAATCCTGAGGATGCACAATTTAAAAAGTTTTTTATTTATTTCAATTGAAATTTTAGAAAATGGCCATGAACAAAGAAGGGGATTTAATGCTTTAAATTCTAAGTTGTTAATGAATGGATCCAAAAAAAATTTCTAGTTTCACCCATTTTTTTTCTTAAAAGGTGGCTGTGTGTACAAGAGCACAGTTTACCACCAAGGACAGTCCTGGGATGATGGTTGTAAATATGTCTGCAGCTGTGAAGATGAAGCCACAGGTCTTTACAAATGTACATCTAAGTAAGTTCTTTTTGCTCAGTCTGTTGTTATGTACATATGAAATGAAATCCAAAAGGTACTAATCAGAAAAATTGCATTTTAGTCTAGAAAGGGTAAAACTGCTGTCATTTAAGAAATTTTATAAAAAATAATTGTTTGTAACAACATCTGAAAATTTGTAATAATGCTTTATTCAAAGAACATGAAGGAAAAAAAGTTAGTCTATTCATAAAAAGATGTTCAAAATTTAGAGATGTTAAAGTTGGAGTTACCAGTAAATCTTTGATTTTTTAGCTAGTCTTTTCATAAAAAGATGTTCAATTTTATTTAGAGATGTTAAAGTTGGAGTTACCAGTAAATTTTGGATTCTATAATTGGATATAACACCCATTTTTCCAACAGGTGCCCCACTTACCCACCCCTGCCAAGCTATTGTAGTTTTGTTAATGTACCTGGACAATGCTGCCCCACTCTGAGCTGTAACAGTCCTGACTTTGGCAAATACAACCCTGCTCCCCAGCTGTACCCCACACCAGCTCCCTCTATTCAACCCTCACTGGTACCCCATGTCATCAACCCAGGATACAACCCAGGAACCAGTGGCAGCAGCCATGTAGTACCTGGCACAGTGGCAACAGGATTCACTGGAAATAGAAACGGTATGGAATGATGCTGCATAGCAAGTTGTATGCTTTGATGTACACAACTAATATATTCTGTGCATAGATCTGCATATATTTCTTATATAACATACCCATAAAGAGTACGCTATCTAAATTTTTGAAACAAAATAAATGATTTTTTTTTTCAGGTTTGTGTATCTACAAAAATAAACTGTACAATCAGGGTGACAAATGGGATGATGGATGTGAATATTCTTGTGAATGTAAAGATGGAAACAGTGGATACTACGAGTGTACACCTAAGTGAGTTTTGCTAAAACTATGTTTTATGTTGAAATTGAGGAAGGAAAGAAATGTATAACAATGAAACCAAGAGGTATCTCAGTTTAAGATTTCAAATACCTTGAAATTCTTAATTGATGAATCTTAAAGCTGAGGTCAAGACTGATGAACAGATTAGCAAATCCAGACTGGAAATGCAAGTGATTACTTCTCAATTGTGAAGCTAATAAGTAAATTATATTTACGATCAGATGCCCGAACTACAACCTACCAGCAAACTGTTATCTCATGCGAGCTGGAGGAGACTGCTGCCCACAGCCCATGTGTAGAAATACAGATGGCAGCACTGTCAACCCTCTGACCTCTCCTGGTTCACAGTACCCGGTGTATGGAACTTACCCCGGAGGCTTCACAGGATTCAGACCTGGATATGTTCAACCTTCCCCCTCAGGCACATCATTCACAAACCACTCCAGTAAGTTTATTGATGTTTGGCCACAAGAATTACAATGTCTGCACATCTGTCTATGAAAATTGTTTTATAGAAATGGGGGAGGGGGTATTTGGCAGATAATATGGAAGTTAGAAAGAGTGAGTAAAACAAATCTTAGTAACTATAACAATGTTGTGTTGGATTTCAATTGTTGCATTTTGTGGCTGTTAAAATTAAGAATTTGTGCTGTCAGCAAAACAGTTGTGTATACTGTGTGTAAATTTAAGAATGTGTCCATTAACATTACCAGAATTAAGAATAATTCTGAAAGTATGCATTAATGCAGGATTTTACCTCTAATGCAGAAATTTAAAAGGAATTGAGTAAAGAGAGAAAATGAGATCTTTTAATTATATATCAAACTTTATCTCAAGATAACATTGGAAGTGGTTTTCATTTGGATTAGAATGACTGGACTGTAATTTTGTTGGTTCCTAGATGTGTGTATCTACAAGGGATCAGTGTACAGACAAGGTAACACATGGGAGGATGGATGTGACTTCACCTGCACCTGTGTGGACGAGTCCAGAGGAATATACCAGTGCACTGCCAGGTAACCATTCTCAAATTTCATACCAGGTAATAAGCTCTGAACAAGATTTTTCAGTGAAATTGAAGATAACCCATATGTCTTGTCTATATCGGAGAAGTTATTTAAGTAGTTGTTTTCTTTTTTAAGAAATTACTTGGCTAGCATATCATATTTTGGTGAACTTATTAATAAGCTGTTTATATTTTGAGAATCAAATAGAGGTACAAATATTAATTCGTATAATCTTAAATGAATTTGTTAAAATGCATGCAGTCATTTTTGACAAAACTTATCATGTGATGCATACAGTGTTTTATAACTCAAATGCACTGGGAGACCTTTTCACTCTATTTATAAACTTTTCACTCTATATTATAAAGTATAATCATTCCATTATCTGACTGATTGTTTCTTTTCACAGATGTAAGACCTACACTTCTCTCCCATCAGTCTGCAGAATGTATGATGTTCCTGGTGAGTGTTGTGCTGAAGTCAGATGTAAAACCACAGACACTTCCCCTACCCCTCCAGTCATTGGTTTCTCCACCCCCAGACCATACCTGGACCCACTCTGTCATGACACCATCGACAACTGCAAAAACTATCAAAAGGATGTAGCCTGTCATGGAGCCTATGAAACCTGGGCTAGATCTCACTGTAACATGACTTGTGGATTCTGCAGTAAGTAGTGTTGTCTGTATAAATATTGGAAACATGAACAGATCAAGTTTTTAATTGCTGGTTTGTTTGCTAACTAAAAGTTGATTTTATTTTCTTGGGGCTTACTCTCTGAAAAAATTAAATTACACAGAAATGAATTCATTTCTTTTAATATCTTTTCCCTATTGTGGATCAGAGTTCTGGTCAACACAAGAATCTGTGTAATAGACTGAGCAAAATTGTTTTGGATGCAACTTTGCAGGCTCATTAGTTGATGCATCCTTAATAGTAAGAAAAATTGGGTGTTTCAAAAATGGTAGATTTTATATAGTTGTCAGGATTTGTTTGAAATCAGAAACTTATTAAATCAGAAATATCTTAGTAGTCATCTGGAATGTAAATACAATATTTCATGATAAATTGTCTTTTGTGATGCATGCCAAACTCCGATAGTTGTAAACACAAGGTAGCAGTTTTTCATTTTATTTAGAAACTATAATTACTGCCTGTATCCATGTGGCATGACTATCTCATGAATTTCACCCACTGTAGACAAATTTTATTGCATGAAATAAGTCTACTAAATTGAAGCTTTTTTTTAATTTCATTGTCATTTGGGGCTCAAATGGGATGCATCAAATTTAGCTGGGACTCGACCTTTGCAAAAACCTTAAGACCAGGAATTCAGTTCACAAAATCATAGTGAAAACCCTGCTAAACCCTGTAAAAAAGATATTTTGTTTTTAAAAGATCCTCTTCTGTTACTAGTATATAAATGATTTAAAGGATATTGTGTACTCAAATTTCATTTTATATTTTTTTAGAAAAGTATAGACAATGTTAAATACAAACTAAGTTGAAGTTGTCTAGATAACTAGTCGAAAAAAAACCAAGAAACATTTTGTAAAAAGTATGAAGTAATTTTTAAACTGTATACTTGATGGACTTTTCAGCCCCATCAGTTGTAGTGCCAACAGTCTGCACTGACAGAATTGACAACTGTGCACAATATGGTAAATCAGTCTGCCAGGGAACTTATCAACCATGGGCCACAGACAACTGTGCCAAATACTGTGGACTTTGTCAGAGTGAGTCAAATCAGAGAGACAACATTTCCAATATGATATTTCATTTTAAAAAAAAAAAGAGCCTCTTTTTTTACCATAGATATCCTAAACATTCACCAAGCATGTTCAAATATAAACTAAAGATATTCAGTGCTTCAATAGTTCTTGCATTTAAGCTACCTTTGAAAGCATGAAAAAACAGGTTTATATGATAACTCTTCTTGTGTGTATCACAGGGATATTTTATACTGATTGTTCAACTATGTCAGGTTATATCACAAGGTTAGAATACAACTATTTTTTATTTTAGCTTCTGGAGGATCCCCAGTAACTGTGTCCCCCACACCAAACACAGGTTGTCAGGATAAGATCAACAACTGCCAGGCTTTTGGAAAGAGTGCATGTACCGGACAGTTTGAACCCTGGGCTCGTGACAACTGTCGTCTCTACTGTGGTTTCTGCAGTAAGTAGGAAACAGTTGCAATTGGATATCTGGTTCATCTAAATCTCTAGCAGTAACTGAAAATTTTTCATTTGTAAAATTCATATGTTTTATTGAAATCATATTCTTTGACTGGAGATTTCATTTGGTTGTTTAAATTTGAGGATTTTTCATGAGCACTCAGTAGATGATATTTTTCAAAATCAGAAGCATTTGTTTGAGTACTTACTGAAATTCAGCATCATCTAATTCTACATGTTATTATTATATTAGTCCATGTGTTGCCCCATTTATGGTTTGAATCAGATTTTATTTATGAATGATATACTGATTACTTAACAATTTATAATAGGTTCCACAGGATCAGTGATCAACTACCAGGTTCTCCCTCCTACAGGTATGTACCGATAATTAGGGCCCCGCTCTGCGGGCGCCCTATAGTGATCAGTCTGTCCGTCCGTCCGTCTGTCCGTCCGAGATCTCTTGTCCGGAGCATATCTTCTCTCTCCTTGGCCCAATCTGGCTCATACTTCACCCACAGAGTGTCTTTGGGTAAAGGGTGTGCAGTGACCTTGAACCATGTTTCTAGGTCTAAGGTCAAGGTCATAACAGAATTATATGAAAAATCCTTGTCCGGAGCATATCTTCTCTCCTCTTGGTCCAATGTGACTCATACTTCACTCACAGAGTGCCACTGGTCAATGGATGTGCAGTGACCTTGAACGAAGTTTCTAGGTCAAGGGTCAAGGTCAAAAATAGCCTCTCTGTTTAAATTCTTGTCCGGAGCATATCTTTTCTCTCTCCTTGGCCCAATCTGGCTCATACTTCACCCACAGAGTGTCTTTGGGTAAAGGGCATGCAGTGACCTTGAACCATGTTTCTAGGTCTAAGGTCAACGTCATAGAAGAATTATATATATGAAAAATCCTTGTCCGGAGCATATCTTCTCTCCTCTTGGTCCAGTGTGACTCATACTTCACTCACAGAGTGCCACTGGTCAATGGATGTGCAGTGACCTTGAACGAAGTTTCTAGGTCAAGGTCAAAAATAGCCTCTCTGTTTAAAATCTTTGTTCGGTGCATGGTTTCTTTCTCTTATTAGTCTAGTCAGCCTCAAACTTTACCAATTGACGTAGGGGACAGAACATTTGTGAATTTCCTTCCATATTTTGATACATATGCAACAGTTTTCATAGAGGATATGCAATATTTGTAATTTGTGATTTTCATGCCATTTTTTATTATAACAAGGTTGACATAGAAGCCCTTTAGACTCAAACAACACATCCCTTAATAGTACACAAGTGTTCCTCTTCAAAATAAACCCTTTTCAGCTCCTTTACTTTTTCATGTTCCTTGCTGAAAGCGGGGCCCTTTGAGATGGCCACCATCTCAATGATATCTAGTTGTTACAATCAACTAACAAAAATCAGCTCTGTCTTTGGCTCCAGTTCTTACATTAAGGCTGCCATCACAGCGTATGCTATGTTTCAAGGGCATATTGTTGAAATTGTAATCAGATTGTAAAGAAACAGCTGATTTTAGTCAGATTTATATATTGGAGTTGAGATTTGATATGACTTGTTTTTCATATATCAATTATGCGATTTATTATGTACAACTAGATTTGTATGTGTACTTATGAAATTAAACAAAAATGTTTTTAAATGAAAATCAAAACTCTCTACTTCTTCATGTACATGTCAGGATAAATTCTTTTAGTCATAATTTGTTCACATGTAAAAACCTTATATTTTTATTGAAATAATTTGAATTTTAAAATAAAATTGATTTAACTTTGTATGGTCTTTTCACAGGTTACACAACGCTGATGAAGGGTGTGGCTGGAGTCCCAGGAGACATGTACCAGATTTGGACAAGCCCAGCTACAATGAACGTCAACAACCCTCAGGCCATGTATCTGACAAATCAATTCAAAGGTCATTACAAAACAGACCTCTCTCGTTGGAACGACATGTGTTTGGACAGGGTAATTATTACTATTGCCCATTTTTATTAAGATTTTAAGATGTTGATGGTTGAAAATAATGAAATTTGTTTTCACTCACTTTAAAAAATCATGAAACTTGGTATTGAATTGCAGATCAGGGTATCGATCTACAAGAATGGACAAGAAAAAGCCTACATTGAATTCAACGCTATTGGTGCCAACCAAAACAACTGGTTTGATCCCAGCAGAATCATCTCCTCTAGCTATACAGACATTAGAACAGCTGCCAAGGAAGTCTTCAGTATGATGGGGTCAGTTTACACAGAAAATTCATCTCATGCTAAATTTCCTTATCACATTTCACAGATGTAAACTGCTCAAGTGAGTAGTAATATCTAAACTAACAAGACATCTGCAGTCTAAATCATACTTTGAATATTTCAAGGACTTTTTAAGAGAAGAAAAAAAAAAGCATACATGTAATATAAAGATTTGGGCATATATTTTGATAAATGGGGAAATATAATATTTGTTGTTCATCAGTAGTTTTTGATGATTTAACAGTGACACATCCACTGGTCGCGAGTTCCTTATGAGCCAGCATTCTAACTCTCAATGTGACACTTACGGATGGATCATGATATCCACTCAGAATAACTGTCCATTTGAGGCCAGCTCTGGTGGCAAGCCTGCCTTCTTGTATGCACCAGGCCAAACTTCTGCCCACTTTGAACAAAGTAAGAACGCGCAGTATGCTGTCCACTTACGACATCTCGAGTTTTGTTGAGTTATAGCTAGTCATTCATCACCAATTGCAGCACTGCATATTATTTTATACACTTGAACTTCGATATCTCAAATACCAATTTCTCTAATACCACAGATATGTAGAAGTGAGTTGGAAGTCCCAACTTCTCTTTTTTTAACCTTGATATCTTGAATCCTCTAATATCTTGGAAGTTTTTTCTTGGTTCCATTAAGTTCCAGATAATGAGGTTTGACTGTATATTATTTTTTAATAACTGTTACTGGCAGTGCAGTAATGCATCACTTGTGGTTGTAGAACTGGAATGATTGCCAGATGCCTGCTTATAGTGATATCATCTTGAAAATCTACATTTCAAGCAATACTGCAGTGACATAAGATATTTTACTAATGTCTGAAAATTTAACTTTTCAGCTCAAGTTGGAACTGGAGATGTTCTAGCCATTATGGGACATCAGGGAACTTGTAAGTAGATTTGATTTTGGCAACAGATATAAAATTAGGTTAAAGGATATTGCCAATCTGAATTGATGAATTTTCTCAACATCTATGAAATGTGGATTATTTTTTATTTATTTCAGGCATTGCTACTGTGATGCCCACTCAAATAATCACAAGCAGTAAGTAAACAACATTTTTTTTTTAAATATTCATTCAGTATATTCAAATTCACTCAAAAAGGGCCCTAGCATTATGAGCTATCAAAAAGAAATACATGTATGTGTGAGCTATGCTATCTGGAATTAAATTTGAAAGTAATTGTAAGGACTTGCATGTATTATTTTTTTCTGTTGTTGTAGGTTATGCCTGTGTATACAACAACAAGGTCTACAACCAAGGAGACAGCTGGACGGATGGCTGCAAGTACAACTGTACCTGTACCGATGCTAGAAATGGAAACTACCAGTGTGTGGAGCTGTAAGTGTCTTAGAAAGGGGCATATTCTGCTTAGAAAACATTAGTGCCAGACCAGTGCTGTAAATCCATTTATTCACCATTGCTTTCCTTGCAAACAAAAATAAGGATGACATGGCATTGAAGTACTGTATGTAACAATGTATTTATCCTCATCAGCAAATATTTACCTTCCGCCTCACCTTCATCCCTCTTCCTAAATATATTACAAATGAGCAATAACTATTTACAGTAATTAAAACACACTTATAACAAAGTGCCAGGGACAGACACTTTTGCTTTGTTATAAGCATAATCCGTTAAGTGTTCAGTATATTTTGAAGTCAAGGGGAATGGAAATCACTTCGCTATAAGCATCTATTTATTATAAGAGTGTTTTACTGTACATTGTGAAAATATTTTTCAGATTTACCTATTTATGTCTTGCATACAGCATTCACCCTTAAGATACCTATACATAACAGGAAAATGTGTGAAAGACCATATCAAGGCTTTTTTGAAAAATCCATGCAAGTTATAATCCCTGGCAATTGATAACAATTGTTGTTAGGAATATAAATTCCATGTAATTCCAATGATTCTGTTAGAGAATTTTTATGGAAAATTAGTATGTCACATACGTGTATATACAATGTCATGTCTGAAAAATTTGAATAAAGAGCAAGGGCCACTTTGGGCCTTTTTTTGGTCCTGTGAATTCTGGAAAATTAAAACTGCATTGTTTTTTTTTGACAAGACAATAAATATCACTTGAACCCTTGGTGACCGAATATCTACTAAAAATGACGTAATTTTCTTGCTAGTTAATGCATTATGACGTCATGAATTGCATCATTATTCACGTATTCTGAATATTTCTTCAGAAATGGCCAAAAGATGATGCTATTTTTTCAATATTTTGTGTACAGCACAACCTCTGATCCAAAATGTGCAAATATATAATGAAAGAACTGCTTATGAAGATTATAAAAAATATTTTAATTTTTGGATCGAGGGGTGTGCTCATATCTTAATTCTTTGCTGAAGGTTCTCAAATACACCTGTTTTCTGCAAAATTCGAGAACATTGCAATTTCACACAACCCATTTATCAATACCTGGGCTATTTACAGGAAAGTTTGTTATACAAAATGAAAGCACAAAGTCTCTACTTTATATTGATGTTGAAAATGGGACATAGGGTTTTAGTCAATAAATTGGTATATCTACAGGGCCATTTTATGCATAAAGTGAACCTAGCTCTTTCTTTGACTCTCCTGTTAATTAATATTTTGTAAATTTCAGGTGCCCAACCTACTCTCAACTTCCACAAGGTTGTTCCCTTGTCAAACGACCAGGATCCTGTTGTGCCGTACCAGATTGTGGCAACCATGTCTACAACCCCAGCAGCAGTAACGCAGCTGAGAGAGGTACTGGCAGAGATTAAGGGGGGCAGGGATATAATGAGGACAGGGGGGTAAATAGGTGCCATGGTAGATAAGAAACAGGAGACAGATATACATGTAATTGGAAGGCAGATAAATATTAGGGTAGAGATAACTATGGGATAAGGATAAAGAGAGTTTTTACTAAATTACTCATATTTAGTACAAGAATAAAGTTTGCTGAAATTTTTGTGTAGACTGAAGTATCACAATTTACAACTGAACTACATATACACTCAAAGGTTAAACATTTTTGCCTGTGTTTGGGGACAGGTGAAAATTTAGGCTACTTAGGGGGTGGAAAGGAAATTCCAATAATTTCTTCATATTCAACGAAATTGTGATTCAGAAGTTTTATCTATGCTAAAATTCATGTATGATGTGTTTTGGAGTCACTAGCTCATGTGATGAGGTGGCATTGAATAATCCTTATCTTTTTCCAAAAAAAAAAAGAGATTTGAATTAGGATCACACATTTAAATTTGTACATACATGTATCTGATTAGCAGTATGTGTACTCAGGTATATTCTAGAGAGGTAACCATGTGCATTTCTATGACATCAACATGGTGAAGTCCAAGATTAACATGGGACATTTTCTATGCCTGTCTAGGTCTGTGTTACTACAAGGGAGATGTGTACTCCCAGGGAGAAAACTGGAATGATGGATGTCAGTACAAATGCACCTGTCTTGATGCCACCACAGGAAGATACCAATGTAACCCGAAGTAAGTTCACTCTTTAATAAAAGCTGTATATTAGAATTAGAGAGATATGGAATACTTTGCATATTCATATCCACCAATGGACGTGGTTTTACTTTGATATGAGAATACTTTTGTTTAAGGTATTACTGGTATATCCCTAGATTTTAAGTTTTACTGTGTGCTTGTCAGCTAATCATTTTCATTTTCCAGATGCTTGAGCTGGCCAAGTCTGCCTGCAGGCTGCGTATTGCAGGCCCCAGCACCAGGACTATGCTGTCAACAACCCAAGTGTCCATCTAATGTACAAATCAACTTTCCCCCCGGATACCAAATAGAATAAACAGATTCTCTCACTATAGGAACATTATTTATTTGTGCAATGTTTAACAAAGACTATACAATTGGTGCATACACTCTACAATTTGTTATATAATAAAATTATATTTTGTTATGACTGTTTCTTTTATTTCACAAGTTGTGTGGCATGTTGAGGTTGACAGCAATGTGCCATAGGCAATTTTAGTCAACTGAATCACTTTTGATCTTCTTGTAAACAACTGAACTAATTTTAACCAATTTTGGTATATACATGTAGCATCTAAAGGTAAAGGAAAACATAATTTATGGATTTCATCTGGGGCATGAGGGATGGGGCTTAAACCATCAAATTAATGTAATCTTTGAAAATTTTATTCTATCTTGAACAAGCAGTCAAAACTGTTGGTATTGTAATAAGAAGTGATATCGATACCAAATTTGTAAAATTCATGGCCTTAGGGTCAGGGGTTCTGGTGGTAAAGCAGGACTCTATTGAACATATGGGGAAAAAAATTAATACTTTGAAAATCTTCTCAGCTCCTGGGAATTAAGCAGGCAAACTAAGTAGTATATAATTGTAATGAGCAAGGGTATTTTACCAGATGAATGAAAATCATGACCACTGTGCTGTCGTGTTAGGGCTTTAAATTGAGAATCATTTAAAGAAAGATTGATAATGACTTGAAGGTGTGTCATGACCTTCATGTGGGTCATTTGGGCAAGGTCATTGGCAGAAAAAATATAAAAGAATGAGAGTACATTTGATTTGGATCAGCAGGAATCATAAAGCACTTTAAGTGAAAATTTCATTAATCCATCATATTTCAGCATTCATTTCTATATAGGTATCTTGGATTCTGATGATAAAGAATGGGAAAATTTTTCAGATATTGTGTTTTGATTTGCTTAAATATGTTATGAAATATGGCCAGATGAGTCATTTGGTACAAATGTTACAATTTTAAACACATTTTTCTGTAAATTTAATGCTATTTCTGGGTCATCTCTCCACCAGTTTTAAAATGTTTTTGTGTGCATTTTAACAAAATGAGAAAAACATTTGTATAAAAAAAATGGAGAGAACCAGAGACCATGAAAAATGAACTTTACCAAAAAATATCACATTGTGTAAATGCACTGCTTAAGTACTTTGATTATTTTTGTTTTTAAACCCATTTACAGAATGTAGCCACTATAGCACAGTGCTTTGGGAGAAATCAATTTTCAAAACAAACAAATCATTTGTCAGAATGATTTTATTTACTGATTTACCAAAATTTAAAAGTTAAATTTAGATTGTGTTGCACTGAGAGTGAAAGCATGTTTTCCTCACCCACTGAAATTTCATTGAACTATACCCTATTTTTCAAATAAATCAAAATGATATGAGCAGACTTAAAATGACATTTAATGAAGAGGTATTTCACTGTGATGTAACATTTTTCTACTTGCTTTACTTTTGTCAAGGCTGTCCAGCTGTTGTCAGCCAACCAAATCATCTGCTGACGACATTTAAATTATGAAGTCAATGATCTATATATATGTACCAATTCCTGCAGATTACATGCCAAATATGCCATCTTTGTGTCTAATATTCAACTTCCAAATAAGAAACATGGAAGTTCATATTTCATACAAAGATTGCATATGACCTGAGGTGTCATGACCTTGACCTAAGGTCAGTTGATGAAAGTTCATGGTCACCAGGAAAAATGTTTTATTCCTGCCCAGACCATATCTTAATATCAAAGACTCATACTTATCACAAATATTGATTTTTACCTGAGTGTATATATTGACCTTGATACAAGGTTATTCCAGCAAGTACCAAGGTCACTGGCGGAAGAATAAAATTTGTGTTGTTCATAACTTTCTAGCTAATGGATAAGTATTAGAAGTTGAAACTTTTAAACAAAGATTATACATTAGCTGAAGGTATGTCATAACCTTGACCAGAGGTCATTGCCGGCAGTTCAACATCACCGACAGAAAGTGTAAAATTCTTGTCAGGTCATTTTGGCAATTTTAAGAACACATTTTCAAAATTGTTTATGGACACTTCAAAAAATAATTGCCACAGTGGGTATAATTTGGTGAGCTCACTTGCAGTACCTCTAGTTAGCACTGACAAGTAAAGATCTACTTTCAGAGGTTTGCTCTTGGATATTTTATAGTTTACCTTCTTTGGACTCTGCCCTGAGGTTCAGTCTCAAACCCTCCCCCAAAACAGTTTTCTCAGTGGAATAAACTATTTGATTGATTCTTGATTGACATATATGTCTTGCTTGGTCTAAACAGGAGCTGCAGAGTGGTTTTAAAATCTTGTGTTTAAGTTCATGATCCCCCTTTCAATATTCATTTAAGGGTGTTGAAATTTGCACAAGTACTGTACATGTACATGTAGTACACATCTTCACTGTTGCATTTTTTTATTAATAAAATACTGTGAAATCACTAATTTTTATGGAGGGTTAGTTTTCATGGTTTTTGATGTATGAAAAGACCCACTAACTCATGTCCCCCATGAAATTTAGAATTTCCAATGTGACAACTCATCACTTCAACCACCATCCCACAAACCATAATCTTTTCTCAAAACTATGAAGATTTGACCGCACAAAAATAAATGATTCTCCAGTATTCCTTTTTTGTAACTGTCCTTTGAGTAAGAGAAAGTTGCTTATTTAATATTTTATTTCATTCATTGCATATCAATGTACAGGTATGTAACAGGTGCATTGGTAGCTACATTGTATTTGGGTGGACCCTGCTCCAAAAGCTTAACTTGTTCAGTCATGTGTAGGTCAGTTGCAGCATCTAAAATCTTGCTGCACTCTACAATCTAAACATAACTATCCTGTACCAAGATTATTTTTACACCCCAGGGCATATAGTGTTTGTCATGTCCATCTTCTGTCCTTCTGTCATAATTTGCATTTAGCTCAGTTTCTAAGAAACCAATAAGATATTTTTATCAAACTTCATATCCTGATACATATTGATGAGAGCTACTGCATCAACATTGTTTTGACCTTGAACTTTCCTTTGACCTTGACCTCACTTTTCTTACATTAGTGTTTAGTTCAGTTTCAAAAAAAAACTTTTAAAGATATTGTTATCAAACCTTATATGCTGATACATATTGATTAGAACTCTATTCAACTGCATCAACATTTTTTGACTCTGACCTTTCTTTTGACCTTGAATTCACCTTTCTTCAATTTGTGTTTAGCTAAGTTTCATAGATATTCAAGATTTTTTAGTCAAACTTTATATGCTGATGCATATTAATTAGAGCTGTTTAACTGCATCAACATTTTTTGACCTTGACCTTTCCTTTGACCTAGACCTCCCTTTTCTTAAAATAGTTTATCTCAGTTTCAAAGACACTAATCAAATCTAATATGCTTATTCATATTGGTAAGAGCTATTCAACTGTATCAACCTTTTTTACCTATCAAAGAAACTATTCAAGATATTTTTATCAATCTTTACATGCTTATTATACATATTGATGAGAGCTACTCACTGGTGTCAACATCTTTTACCTTGAACTCTCATTTGACCATGACTTCAAATTGGTGTTAAACTTAATTTCAAAGAAACTATTCAAAAATATTATCAAACTTTATATGCTTATACATAATGATGTGAGTTTTTCATTTGCATTAACATTTTTACCTTTGACCTTTCCTTCGATCTTGACCTCACTTTCTAAGATTTGTGCATACCTCTGTTTCAAAGAAACTATTCAAGATATTTTTATGTAAGCTTATGCACTGGTACATAATTTGGTGAGAATTTGCCAACTATGTCCATTCTTTTTTACCTTGACCTTCCCAGTGACATTTGACTTTATTATTTATTGTGTATAATTGTGTTTTAAAGAAACTTCTCATTTTCATCAAACTTCATACGCTAATACAAATTTTCATGTTGCATTATTAATGAACCCTGGGTAGAGCATTCATATCCTATGGACATATTTCTAGTTTAAAACATGGATTAGCTTGCAACAAAAAACAACAGCAATTTGTGACCATTTTGGAGATCCAATAACTAGACTACATAAGAAAGCATCCCATTTTGGACCCTGGGATAAGTAAAAAAAAAGAGACCTAAATGTATTTTTAACAAATGATCAAAGCATTTTACTTACATTTATTGCTCTTCATTCTTAACAATTAGTACAATAATAATAACCAGTCTTTGACTGATAATACAATTAACAAAACCAACAGGGATTAATAGTCCTGTGCTGCCATGATGTTTCTCCCAACCGATGGATATTGGTTTATCACATCGAAGCAATCCATTGACCTATAAGCTGTCTCTTGAACATTATAAAGATAGTCTTGAACACCAGATCATGTTTTAGGCTTAGCAGGCTCCATACAGTTTCCATCAGGATATTTCTCTTTGAACCTGCTTACAATGTCTGGATCCTTTAATCTTACGCCCTCTAACTGGTTGCCTAGGGTAATCCTGAAATACCCATAATAAATAGTGAGAATAGATTATATACAGTGTACATATGTTCAAGGATTGGGGTTTGTGTATTATTCAAATTTATTTACATGCAACCATTTTTTTCACTGTCATTCACTTTGTCGATCTCGATAAGGTTATCCAAAATAAATTCTACATTTAACGTCATCCGTATATTTGTATATTTGAACTGAGTTTATTCAATCTATCATTTAAAGTGACAGCTTACAAAGAAATAATAAATTAACAAAAAGCCTGAACATGATTATAAATACTGACAGTATTTTAATTCATGTAGATCAGTAAATACTCAACTGTTTTAAAATTTTGTTTGTTTAATTTTTTTCCTCCCTCCCTCGTAGGTTTTGAAGTCTATAGGTGATGTTAGACATAAAATTAACTTCAGCCAGCCTAATGAAATAATAAGGGTAGCCTTGAACAGAAAATTGTTAATAATGATGATAACTCACCAATTTGGCTGGACATTATGAGGACGACCAAATAACTCCACTTTCCTTGTGCCTGGAGACAATCTCTCTATAATTCCATAGACTTCATCTGGTTTATGACTAGTGGCCCTCACCTGTTCATAATATACAGTTTAAATAACATGCACGTTTGACAATCTTCCAATTGACTGGTTCCTACTGTTATCTATCATTTATAAAATAAAAAGAACTAGAGGTACTGTGAGTCAGCTCACAATACATGATATTCTTTGCTGCATTTTTTTTAAAGTGCAATTCAAATTTTGTAAATGTGACCTTGAACTTGCCAAAAGTATCATGGCTAAGAAAATGATCCATCTTCTGGATATAAGTAATCTTTCAGTGAAATATGGATCACATCCAGTGTTCCTCCATTAGAAAATTCTAGACCTGTCATGAATTCAACAATTTTTATACCAAAGACATTGACCTTACCAGAGTGATCTTGAGTCAAGGTTAGGACAAAGCCACAAGTATCAAGTGAGCTTCCAATGATTCTCCATTACAAAGTTATAACCCAGACAATAATTCTATACTTTTTATGTAAGTGACCTTGAATTTACCTGAATGACATTGGGTCAAGGTCAACACACACCCACAAGTCATAAAATTTTTTGTACCAATTATGAGCTTCAAATTTATCTCCATTACAATGTTATAACCCAGACAAGAATTCTATTCTTTTTCTGTAAGTGACCTTGAACTTATCGAAATGACCTATGTTTAAGGTCACAACATACCCTCTGGTCATAATCAATCTCTATAAGAAGTATGAGCTTCCAATGATTCTCCATTGCTAAGTTATAGCACCGGACAAGAATTTTACAACTTTTCTGCCTTTGACCTTGAACTTGCCAGAATGACCTGGATCAAGGGCATGACAATCCCTCTAAGTCATGAGTAATCTCTGTAGCTTCCAATGATTCTCTATTACAGAGATATAACCTGGACAAGAATTTTATACCTTTTAGGTCAGTAACCTTGAAATTTCTAGAATGACCTTGGGTCAAGGTCAAGACATTCCCTTGGGTCTTGAGCAATCTCTGTACCAAGTATGAGTTTCCAACAATTCTCCATTACAAAGTTATAGCCTAAACATCATTGCATGGACAGCTAGACAGACTGACAAGGTGATTCCTATATATATATACCATCCCAAACTTTGTTTGGGGAGGAATAATTACAAGGCTGTTTGATTGAATAGAAAAATTAGTTTATATTGTATATACATGTACTTGTAAAACCTGGGTTGAAAGAGTTTAAGCTGCAGGTTATACAGTATAAGTTAGGTAACTATTGAATTGATTCCTTTAATAAATCAATATACCTCTGCTACTAAAACATCGCAGTCAAGACCACGATTAGCTCCCTTGGGATTACCTTTCACACCAACCTAAATAGAAAAGTATGTCTATAGTATAGTACAGTTGAACACATTATTTGGTACTTGAGACACTGGAACCAGGAAAGTTAAAGTTTATTATAAGAAGTCTATTGCTGTGGCTTTCAATTCAACGTATACATGTAGTTACTGTAGAATCACTTATTTTAGATGGATCAAATTTTCATGGATTAATGAAAAATTACTGCTTCGAGAGGATTTGAATTCACCGTTAAAGGAGAACCACTGTACTGTAGTATGAATTTTTTACATTTCGTGGGGGATATGAATTTTTAGGTCTCTTCAAACCACGAAATCAACAAAAATTAAACCCTCATGAAAATTAGTGATTTCACAGTATATCGACGATGTTTTATCAATTAACAACATTCATTTTCATTCCTATGTTGATTTGATACTATTATATCACTTTGAACTCATTAAAAAGATACCACAGAGTCTGACAAATCTGTTTTATATTTGGATGTTTTACTAGAAAAAGATGTTAATGGTAACTTAACAACTAAACTTTATCATAAATGTGATGACTTCAACTTTTCTATTGTCAGCTTCCGTTATTTATGTAGGACATTATCAACTGCATCTGGAGTTTATGTCTCCCAGCTGATTTGATATGCAAGAGCATGCTCTATGTAAGAACAATTTCTTAAACGAGGCAAGCTACTGACAAATAATTTGATTAAACAAGAATAAAGGGACAGACATGATTATAAGAAACTTGAATCTTATTTCAAATCTTAATTTTCTCTTTGAAGAAGGATTGAATCAAGTTTGGTTTGAAATGATCCAGTAGCTATGGCAAGTCATAAATGTTAAAAATAAGGTTTGATAAGAAGAGCTTAGTTTCAAAGCTAAAATATCACTTCCAATTTTTTAATGAATGAAAGACATACCAGACAATGTTCTTTGCCATGATTCAGCCAGTGTCCTGTTCGGCCAGTTCTGATAATTCTCTGTAGTTGATTGGTCTTTACCCAAATCAGCTCATCAATACGCTTATATCTACATGAATTTAACACATATCATCAATAAGCTTATATTCAAACATATATTATATAACTCAGCTGATTAATACACTTTTATCGTACATCATAAATTCAATACAAACATAAAGCTGTAGTAACTAATGTAGATAGAGTATGACTATTTATTACATTTTCAACAGTGAAGTACTGTAATTTATTTATTGAATAAAAGTGATATTCTGACACAGTGTGAAAGGGTATCAAAATGGTATTCTCACAGTGTGAGAATATCAGAAGTGTGGCAAAACTTACGATTTTCCTTCCCTTCATGCAGAGTGTTTTAAAAAAACATTCCTGGCCTGTTATAAGATAGAGTTAATGAGCCATCCTGACAGAGACTAATAGTTATACTGCCAAAGTTTTTTCAAATGTATCGTTAAAAATCCATGTTTACAAAGTTTTTCATTCTCACAATTGCTTATAGCTATGAAGTCTCAATTGCTCAACTATGATGTCACAGCTTATGACACTGTGTTAAGAAAAGACAGAAGCAAAGGAAAAATCTAAGAAAATGTAATAAACAGAAAATTCAATGTTTTGTAATTGAATATGGAATTTATATCACTTGTTAGACAGGAATTTTTTTATATTTTCACTCGTGCTTTGCACTCATGAAAATATAAAAAAAATCCTGTCCCACTCTTGAAATAAATTCCTTATTCATCTACAAAACATTGAATATCGGTATCCTCTATTTTTTATGTTTATATAGAGTATTTATACTCCCCTATATGTTCACTGAAAATTCAAGCTTTTGTTGTAGATGATAGGACCTACCCCCAGAGATCTAAGCATTCCCTGCCTAACTCCATAGCCCTGAAAGAAAAAAATAATTAATTAATTATACATGTAGGCTCCATATATACATTGTACATGTGCATATATCTGCAATCATAGCCCCCAAAATGCTATTATGATGAGGCAATGCATAAAAAAACAGTGTATAATTATACAGACATGCAAATTTTATTATCTTTAAAACCATTCACAGAAAAAAAATAAGAAAATAATGAAATGCTGGCATATTTACATGTACATGTAAGAACTACTTTAAATTTACTAACAAACCTTCCAGTGACCCAGAGGAAAATAAATCCATCATCCTGAAGTACTGGAACATCTAGCTTTCTCATTTCATCATCCTGCATTGTGCCATATGGAAGTTCCATGTGGATATCCCATGGTGGATCAGCCATGACTACTGCACATTTTCCTAATGTTGACATGTCAAAGTGTCTTAGGTCACACTGGATCCACTGTTGAAATAAATTAGGACAAAATATGATGTATATATCCTGAAAATGTAACATGTCTAATCTGAATACTGTGTGATCAGAGTTTTAAAATAATATACATACATGTATCTAAAATACATGTACATGTATATACATGTTTATCTATATGTACATTAGACCCCAAACCTTAAAAGCTACATACAAAATGTCCTGTAGTGTTGATTTAGTAATACTTGTATATGTGAGTACATTTATAATCAAATAAAGAGCTACATGTGGTATAATGATATTTTTGCCCCAATAAATGCCAAAGTTTGAAAATCTCTAGAAATGTCCATAACTGAAAATATTGTAAAATCTGAATTCACATAAAATATTATAGTTTGGAAGATATTTTCAATCCCTGTTTATGGGACGTCACAAACTATGGATATTCCGTTATTTTTTCGAAAGAGGACAACATGGACAATATTTGTCCAATTTTGAGTATAGAAGACTGCTCCAATACAATATTTGTCCAATTTTGAGTATAGAAGACTGCTCCAGTACAATATTTGTCCAATTATGAGTACAGAAGACTGCTCCAGTACAATATTTGCATATTTCATTGATTTTACAGTTATACAGTTACACATTATATCAAAAGATTGAGTTGGAGCAGACCTCACCATATGACCTTTAATTTATCAAAATATTCACATAAATACACTTTTTTCTCTCAAAATCATTGAAATGTAGAATTTACATAAAATTCTTGATGTAATTTTTAACATATCACGGCATGGCTAATGAAAATAATTTATGCTTTAGTCTGCAGATATCCTGCTGGTTCAAACATAAATATAAACTTCTCCAAAGTTTTATTTTTGGGGTAGACATTGGTCATTACAGAATATAGTCCTTTGTGGTAAATTTAAACATACACGATACAAGGAACTTTAAATCTGAAAAAAATATTATTCAAAAATGTTGACAAAATGAAATAAAACTGAGTAAGTGGGAACTGATAGCTTCTTACAATACGTTACTATTGTACTGTATTTTAATGTATACGGAAAGGAAAAAGAAATGCATATTTTTGATTGATTAATTATTATAACTGTGTATATTCATGTTTAAATTATTTTGAATTTAATTGGGCTTTAAATAATGTCTAGAAAAGGATATGCGATAGAAAATCACGTAACCATGACTCTGGCCTGTTCAACCATGGTGCTAAAATGTCGTTTGATCCGATATTATACCTTCATTAATGACAGTTATGAATGAAATAATATGTAAAACTGTATTTGGCTATCATTGTGTCGGATAGTAATAAATCCTAAACTTTTATATTTAGGTATGAGTTTCTTTTTCCTTTCTGTATATTTACTATTACACACCAACTTTTTTCATGAGATTTCTTTTCATACCTGAATATTCAACAGTGACATTACAGTTAAAACTTCAAGTACATGTAGCTGTATTTTAGCAAATTATGTAAAGTTGAACTCCAGATTCTCAAACATTAACATTTTGAATAACATGGATATGTCAAAATGAGTTGGAATAGCCAACCACTTTTTATTTCAATATTTTAACCTCAATATCTCAAATTCTCTGATATCTTGAAATTTTTCTCATAGATTTTGAGAAAACCAGGGGTTGAAATTTTCCTGGAAAACTCACTAGCCCGGGGCTACTGATCAGTAAAACATCACTTGTCCACACCCCAAACTAACTAGCCCAACAATTTTTTATGCAAAAATGAAAACATAACACAAGTAAAAGTTTCAAACGCTTTTGGTGACAGAAACAAATTAAACCAGTTCTCAGTCAAAAGAAACCATTCTACGTAGAAAACAAAAGTAAACTGACGAGAATTTTTTTCTGGTCTGCTAATTTCCAAGTTTGATTGTAACTTGAAAGTGTATTCATGACAATTCCAGATTGCAGCCAAGAATTAGATAAACTGCCCACTTTATAGTTTGTACGCTGTACCAATGAAACAAGGTTTTTCTCTTTGTAACCATCTAGTACCTGGGGAGGAAACATGTGAACATCCCCATCATTACTTTGGTCCAGTACAGACTTGGCCATCATCAACTCCTTTTTCATTCCTTCCATTTCATTTCTGGCAGGATAATCAATCTCATAATGGACATACTGAAAAAAACCATTTATAAAGAAATTCACATCCGGTGCATATACATGTATTAAGGAATCTGCAACATGGATGAGTTTAAATTAAACTAAACTCTACAGAAACACAAATTACATGTATATTCCACAGATTTATCCACAAAAACAAACCTTGCATGTGTCCATGTGAAAACAGGTATTGAGAAATGAACAGTCACCAAGAGATTCTACAAGTACAGGAATTCAGATAAGCAATCATTGTTTTCTTCTTTTATGATGAAACTGACAATTGTTAAACCTCAAAATTGATCAAATTGACTTCAAATTACAACTATAAATTAATCAAATGAGAACAAAAGCACCAGTGTCTTTGTCAAGATCAGAGGGAAGGGGGATAATATTTGTTTGAGAGAAGAGAAATAATGTCACACTTAATTGTGTTCATGGAAGGGAGATAAATTAGTCAATTATATTACCATCTGTATGTTTGTGTATGATTTTTCTGAAGTGTAGTCTATCACATTTCTCTTTGGATTCTTTTAACCTTTGACACTCCTCCTTAGTTCCATACTGACAGAATTCTTGCACTTGTACACCTGAAAAATAATTAATGTGGGAATGGTGGTAATAAGCTTTGAAATGTTCTGATTGCCATCATTGTCCACAAATACTGAACTTACATGTATATCAGGAAAAACACGTATTTTGGAGCAGCATAGAAATGCAGCTAAACATGCAATGCCATATAAATTTGTATATGAATTATGTTTCTAGACATTGACAGTGGTAAATCATGACTGTGCTATGTAATGCATGACTTACAATTTCACTGCATTCTGAATGCACTGAATTTAGTTTTAAAAAGCATCAAATTATACTTACCTCCCTGAGACTTAAATCGTTTCACTAAGATTTGCTCCTGTTAAAGAGAATAAAGATTGTTTCAAAATGCTACATTTCTCCTCAGAGAAATGAAATGTTTACAGATTATGTATAATTCAGCAAACATCCAAATGCATTTACAGTATCTTTTCTCAAGACAGAAATTAAAAAGATTTTATCTTTTTTGTTTTGTTTTGTTTTTTGTTTGTTTTTTTTTTGTTAATTACTCTAAGAATATTTACCTTTGCTGTGGGATGTGCTAATAACTGTTGAATTTCCTCATTTACTTGCTTGCTCACTCTTTCTTTTGCTGATTGCATGGAAAGCAAACTCTTTAAAAAATAAAAAGAGGAAATGTATCACTGACATTAATTTAAACAACTTTGCATCAACTTAAAACCAATGCAGTGTTTCATGCATCAGCATCTATTATATGTATTTGTCTTTTACATGTACATGTATTTCTCATCAATTAATTAATATATGTAGATGAATAATTTCATTACTTTTCTTGCAAATTCAAGAAAATCAATGAAATCAATTTTTCAATACATAAATGTACCAGTACATTTATTAACATGCATATCAAATTAATTAAGGGGTTTACCTCAATGTCATCAATACCTGCATCTGTACTCTGCTGTTTAGATTGTTTCTGTGGTCGCTTTTTACCTATATCATCATCATCTCTACAATTCACAATAAAAATGATAGAGAAAAATGTAAAAGAAGATGATACATATGTAAAACTATAAGTATATATAGTAAATGAAATGAATAATTAAAGCATACTCCTCTCTTTTCCTCTTCTTCGATTGTGGGTTTTTTATCACAGCTAACAACTGTAAAATAAAATACATGTACATTAATTATTATCTGGTATTCTGTTTTATACAATCGGTAAGAAATACTTGTAAATGTATGGAAGAGTACATTTAATGTTTCTTATCTTCATCTCAGATTTTGAATTTTTTTCATTCAGAACATTGAAATCTATTTTTACTTTCAGTTATTCTGCATAAATACCTATCTGTCAAATCTGAAAGTCTGATAGCAAGTAAGCATTTTCATAAAACTGCTTAAAATGACAAGTTATATGCTGCAATTTCAGGTATTAAAAAGCAATTTACATTACAAAGGAGAAGAACATCAAAATAAAATTTATATTAAATTACAACATAATGAAAGAGAGCCATCACTAGCTTAAGATTTCAGTTTTACTGAACAGGTATCATTCCTTCGGGAAAGTCCAGGAGGTTAACAATTCATGTATATACAATAAATAGAAAAATATAATTAATTAATTAATTATCAGTAATAAAATTTTATAGACAAACCTTTGTTAGATCTAAATCTTGAACAATATATTTACTATTCCCGGATGAAGGACTTTCTTCTGTGGTAATACTGCAAGAATACATGTGATTGAAATTGGTGAAAAAATGGGTATATCATTATGATATTGAAAATGTTTATTTCAATTCATTTCATCGAAAGGATATTCACAAAAACTCATTTTATAGTAATGAATATGTACTAAGAAAATTATCACCTTATCAATTGCCGAGAAGCAAAGTTCTGCAGTAAACCTTCAATAGTAGCTAAAGTAACACCTCTTCCTAGGGCTTTTTTAGTATGGTCTGCAATGACTGCTGCATTACATGGTATATCTAAATTAATGTCACACAAAACCATCAGCACTTTCTTCTCTACCTCTGGATCTGACTTTATGGGCTCTTGAGCTTCTTTCTGGGGTACATCTGGTTTGGACAAAACTTGGGCTGCTTTGGGTACTGAGACTGAACTGGTATGGGAAATAACCAGGTCTGGATTACTATCCTTTTTTGTTCCGTCTGCATAAGTAAAAGCTACCGTTGTGAAACACAAATATTGTACTAGTGAACATTTTTTGTCACAATAGATCCAGGTCATAAACTGATGATTGCAACAGAATGCGTTTTTTTTTAATTTGAATACATTTAATTTAAATTTCATATACAAATGAATATATAAGGATTACTGTGTTGCTCATAGTATTATTCAAGAACTATTGTGTTTTTATTGTTAATGAAGAAGTGAAGTTAGGAGACCTGTGACTGAAGATTGTGATGATTTTGATATTTCTGCTTCTAAACCCTCTCTTTCCTTCTTCCTCTGCAACATACGCGCTCGCATACTACTAAGTGACATTTTGATTGTTTAATATTTTGGTCTTCACCAGTTAACTATAATTTTTTCAATCCTTGCCAAAATCAAAACGTTTCAATGACTACACGCGAACTTGAATAAATAAAATTCAAACCGGAATTAATTCGGAATTTTCAAAAATGGATTTTTAAACATGGAAAAATCTAACATAAGAAAGAGAAAGATTGAAATATCAAATAAAATGCATTTATTATAATATATATATCCATAAAATGGCACTATTCTAGAGAAAATCCATCCGGAATGTGCTTTTTTCCCTTTTTCCACATGCTGTTTTTAATTTTATGCACTTTTTTACAAGCGCCATTTATACGCAGATCATAGCGGGACAATGACTACACACGGCAGAACCACTGGCTGGCCCAAAGGAGCAAATCCAGTGTCGTATGCAGCAAAATATGGCATTACGAACCCTTCTCCAACTTTAGATCGCCCAATCCATCTGTACGTATATATAAAAATGTTGCACAACTTGAATTTATCACTCAATTTGTTTATCCAGTACACTGCATTAGCTGAGTGCTTGGCTCGGCATTTCCTTTTGCCCCCTGGGCACGCCAGTGACACCCCAATAATACCCCAAATGAAACACCAATAACATAGTAAATTTAAATTTGAAGTAATATCACTAAGGTGTATGTTTTTTTTTTTTTTTTTGATCGATTTTCTCAAATGTACTCAAACACTGAACAGGGCACAAGGTTTTGGTTTAGCTACATGTATGCGGTATAATGAGTATAGCTTGATTTAGCTATTTTATCATAATCACACTTTTTTTATTAGATGTACAATTTTCTTAGCATGTTAAAAAAGTTGCACTTAGGTGCAGTGAAATTTTTCAACTCTGAAATTCTCTGAAAACAGTGTACAGACTCAAAGGAGCAAATCCAGTGTAGTTTACAGCAAAATATGGCATTACAAACTCTTCTCCAACTAAAGCACTCAAAGTTCTAAAAGTTTTTTGGTTATATAAAGCGATTGATTTGTGACTGCACAGTAACTTCTCCCTTCTGGAATTAATTTATAAAGGAGGTCAGTTATGGTCAACTAGATAATTGATTGGTATAATTCTGCACAATGTGAAGTAATCAAACTGATAGCCATGCCTCAACGCACACAAGGTAAAGTACGAGATAAAATACAGTTAATTTTTATCTCGGATATGAACTGATTGACTTCCTCTCTGGTAAGGCCAAAGTTTTTATTTTTTTTGGTTTACGATTTTCTGTCTCAAAAAAATGCATTGGGTGGTCGAAAAATAAAAATAATCTAGGATTCAACAGTTTCATTTTAAAATACCAGCAATGTTTATTTTAATAAAAATAATACACGTCAATGGTACTTTTAAGTTTTATTGTCTAAATCACATAACTCTTTTTATTTAATTTGGATTCATTTCTAACTTTAGACTGAATGTCATTTTCATTTACATATAGTTCTGATTTTTGTTTGTCAATCAGTGCTTGGTTCATGATGTTCAACTTCTTTTTGTGCTCTTCAGTGATATGTGATGGGTTATAAACCTCGGTATCCCCACAAACTAAAAATAAGGATCCAAATTTAAAATTTAAATTTAGATTGAAGAAAAATACAATTTAATTGTTTAACAGTATCAAAAGTAATTGACGTTGAAATAAAGGTTATAATAATTTGATCATGCAGCTATCAAATTTAATGTTCAACCTGCGGCACAAAAGCCTAATAATTTCTCAATTAAGTCCTTCTTTAAATTATTGTTATGTACCTGCACAGTAGGCAATGCTCATTATTTACTTAGTAATTCAAAGGGCTTTGATCTCAATTGAGTATGAAATTTGCAAAGATTTGTATATTGAATTTACTTCAATAAATTAATAAATGTTTTATACACATTTGAATTTATCCAGGGAAATACCAGTCAGCCTTACTTCAACTAAGATGTATCTCTCAACACTAAATTGGCCTAACTATTATGATATCTATAGGTGTAACCGTGTCTGCTAGGTCGATCAGGGTTGGGCATACACTCTCCAACATTACGGTATGAACTTAGCCAATTGAGACATTGCAATTGGAGAAAGGGATCATGCATCCAAGATTTTATTCACTTTTCCATGCAGAAAAAGTTCTTTAAGTGTGTGTCATTGCTTTCAGTGAGGAATTACCTTGTTTCATGACAGAACCACCATTTTTGGTCTGCACATGTGTTTATTTACAGTCACCTAAATGTTTGTAAAGGTCTCATATTATTTATAAGCGCTTAAGCGACTAAGATGCATTCTAAAATTTAAAACCCACCAGTTCAGCTGAGAAAAATCCGGAAAAATATGTCGATAAAAAAAGATATTGTTTTTATTTTCACGATTGGTGAAAATTAGGGTCAGCGGAATCGTAAACCAAAAGAAAAAAAAACTTTGGCCAAATGGAAAAGTTACTTTATTAGTCAAGTGTGAAACAAAACATACAAAATATGAATAGGTGTGACCATTTGAATGCTGATTATTGTGGATACCATCAGATGCCTTCATATACATCTACATCTTCAAATCTCATGATACAATGGAAGATTTAAGGTGGGATGCACTTAATCTAGGTTGTGTCATCTTTAGTCATATGTTGGTAGGACTTCTATTACAGAATCTAAATAATGCAAACTTTTGAAGGCATTGTTGAATTTTTAAAGAGAAGATTCAGTTATTATTATCTTATCTTTTCATCTTTAAGCTGTCTGTATGAACTAAATCGTTACTGCCTTTGTTTTGTTTGCTGTTATTGCATGGAATTGTTGTAGCAGTGGAATTCTTGGAACATTACACCTCTATTTAAAGCCATGCAATAATAGCCTAAGTCAATTTTGAAAATCTTAGTTGAACTTTCTGGATCTAACACTAGACAGAAAAAAAAGAAAAGAAAAAAAAGAAATAGCATATGAACTGGGCACTACAAAGTTTTACAACCTCATTTTGTCATCCATGTTATGGTTATTGATATATCTTTATAGGGAGCTAGCAGAATTGTCAAAAAGATTTTCATCAGTCTTAGACATTTGGCACGTTTGGTATGACAAAGTAAAAGGATCTGTTGGACCAGACAAAATTTTGTCAGACCAGATACATGTACCTTGTTTTGTACATAACTGCACCACAAATGTCCTTTATTTTTTCAACATCATTCCATCTCACAATTTTCTTTTCTTATGGATAGCAAGACTTTAATCAGAGGTATAAATGATTTATGTTTATTCTTTAACAAATTTGATCAGACACTGTCACCATGCCATCTCTGTTATTTTTGTGACCTTCACCTGCGCATCCTGATCTTTTAAAAAATTTGCAGCATACCTGATTTTTTTTTAAACGGTCATTTTGACCGACATTTCTGAGTAAATTATCAGTCCAGACAATTTTTTACTGGCCTTGTGGACAGGACTTACAGTTTTCGACAACTCTGCGTTAGCTTTGTCTTTTAAATTACTATTTTTTAAAGTGTCATTTAATTAAAATAAGAAGAATCAAGAAAACAGAGTTGAGTAAGTTTTCATTATTTTTAGATATCCATTGACAAACTACACATTTGGAACCAAAGAGCCATTATATGAGAAGGACAGCTCAGTGCCAGCTAGATTCCAACGAATGAGAGATGAATTTGAGAAGATTGGAATGAGACGATCCGTGGAGGGAGTCCTGATTGTCCATGAACATGGTTTACCTCATGTCCTACTTCTACAGCTGGGAACAACATTTTTCAAATTGTAAAGATTTAACATGTTCAGTTTAAGGCTTATTTCATTTTCTTTTCACATAAAAGCAAAGGACATGTAGTATTGAAAGTACAATAGCCAAGGAAAATTCATTCTGAAAGACTGAAAGATTATAATTATACCTTGGGCAAATTAAACAGCAACTAGGGCTGTCACAGTTACCTGAAATAACCAATAACCGCGGTCCAAGTTCGATTCGGTTTCGGTTCCATTTTTCCGGAATTTCGGTTTCGGGTCTGGTTTATATATTAGAGTCTGTTCAATACAAAATATGGCGTCGAAATCAAAGGAATGATGACGATAACAGTGATAAATAAACATCACAACTGAAATCTACTTCATTCCATGACAAAACACTTGTCATGGAAGTATTAGATAATTATCAAAATGAGCAGGAATGGTCAGGTTGTGGCTAATAGTAGGCCAAGTAGTTCTACACACCGATGTCTAGACGTTCGCATGGTTAAGACTTGTTTTGAATGTAAATTTAATGTAACAAATAAAGATTTTTCAAGTTAAATTCATGAAATTAAGGTTCAAAATAGATGTAAATAACCGAACCAAAAAACCTGAAACCGAACCGAAAATTTACAGATCCGACCCAAAAAATTTTGGAACCGTGACAGCCCTAACAGCAACTATTTCACAAATACAGATCAGGGAAGGAAAATCAATTAATATTTGAAAAAAATACATCTTTAAGCATGACTATGAAAAGTTAGTTTGTTGCTAAGTGTACCAAGAAATTTCTAAAATAAACATGTATACATATACATGTGTGTACAGATTTGTTTATATATGACTTTCAGACCTGGTGGAGAATTAAATTCAGGAGAAGATCAGGTTGAAGGATTGAAGAGATTACTTACAGAGGTAGCCCTATTTTATTTTGCATATATTGACAAAAACAATTGTAGGTATTAAAACATGTACATGTATTTTCATGTGAACATGGAGTTATCTTTCTCATTAATGCTTATTTTCATTTCTTGTGTAAATGACTGTCCCTTTTCTTTTGTCAGACTTAGTATAATAATCTGTGTTAAATGATTTCAGACACTAGGAAGACAAGATGGAGGAACAATGGAATGGGTGGTGGAGGATACAATAGGGAACTGGTGGAGGCCAAACTTTGAACCCCCACAGGTAAAAAGATACCAAGAGGACTTCAGATAGAGTCTGGAGTCTGAATGTATGAACCCCCACAGGTATAAAGATACCAAGAGGACTTCAGCTAGAGTCTGGAGTCTGACTTTGTGAACCCCCATAGGTATAAAGATACGAAGAGGACTTCAGCTAGAGTCTGGAGTCTGACTGTGTGATCCCCCACAGGTATAATGATACCAAGAGGACATCAGCTAGAGTCTGGAGTCTGACTTTGTAAACCCACACAGGTATAAAGATGCCAAGAGGACTGCAGCTGGATTCTGTGTGAACCCCCACAGGTATAATGATACCAAGAGGATTTCAGCTGGAGTCTGACTGTTTGAACCCCCACATGTATAAAGATACCATGCGGACTTCAGATAGAGTCTGGAGTCTAATTGTGTGAATCTCCATAAGTATAAAAATACTAAGAGGACATCTGCTGGAGCCGCAATTTTACGACTTTTGATATTTATTGCAAAAGTTTACCCTTTTGGCCAATTATTGTGAAACTCATTTTTATGCCCTCCTTCGAAGAAGGGAGGGCATATTGCTTTGCAGCTGTCTGTCTGTTGTTCCATCAAAAGTTTCCATTCATTTTCTTTGCAAAGGTTGCACATAATGAAATGAGAAATGAAATATACAGATTTATCACAAAAATATCCAGGTCAAATTCTGATTTGGGTAGATCAAGCAATTTTTGACAGACTTATGCCCCTTAGACTTAGAAAAATTCCAATTATTTGCAGTTTCCGTTCATTTTCTATGCAGAGGATGCACATAATGAAATGAAATTTGGTATACAGATTTATCATAAGAATATCTAGGTCAAGTTATGATTTGGGTAGATTTAGCAATTTTTGACAGAGTTATGCCCCTTTGACTCAGAAAAATTCCAATTATTTGCAGTTTCTGTTCATTTTCTATGCAGACGATGCACATAATGAAATGAGATGTGGTATACAGATTTATCATGAGATTTATCTGGGTGAAGTTCTGATTTGGGTAGATCGAGCAATTTTTGACAGAGTTATGCCCCTTGGACTTGGAAAAATTCCAATTATTGGGGGGGGGGGGGGGGGGGGAGGACAGAAGTGTTTCACAAACATCTCTTGTTTAAAATAATTTTATTGTAATGCCTTTTAATGCCTGTATCTTTTCATCTTGTTTTAGTATCCATACATACCAGCACACATAACCAAACCAAAGGAACACAAAAGACTTTTTCTTGTGCAACTCCCAGAAAAAGGTAATGTTTATGAAGCTCATTGACTGTAAATCCTTTATCTCATACACAGTCAATGTACCTCAATTGGTGGATAAAGTTAAACTATGTCACAAAAATAATCTACATGTATATAATAACTTTTTGTAAATCTTGACTGTTAAAAGTTTCAGCCAAGTTGATGAGGGTTGTGTTATATGACTTAAATGTGCATTACAATAAACATTTCTCTTTATATACATGTAGATAAGGTACTTACTCTCTTTAAAGCTGCATGTTCATCATAGAATAATGAGTCTGAGATGATGTACCATATTTTGGGGGGTATACGTTGATGGGGTATATAGGATGAAAGGCTCATTTTTAGCTCTAATTTTTAAAAAATCCATAGATAGGACGAATTCGGAAGATAGGACGAGGCGTTGTTTATCGATTTTCTAGAGATTATTACGTAGATACTACATATCGGAATGTATGAACTTCTTGGCTTACCCCGTGATATTATCGTATTGAGAAAATAAATGGTATTTTTTTAGTAAAACATTTTAATAGTGTTTTATATATTAAAAAAAGTTTCTTTAGTTGCAACTTCCTTGAATTCTGCTATAAACATATTTTCTCCAACTTGCCTGTTCAATGCCATCGTAGTTTGACTCTGTCGTTAAACAGTATCCATAATACGGTAGTATATGACAACTATAAATTAGAGAAATACCCCAGACCAAACAATAATTATTCCCAGTTTTAAACATCATGGACACATCCTTAACATATTTTATATAGGCATTATTTACAATATTAACTTCGATGACCGTCATTTTTATATTTCTTGTGTTAGGGATTAGCTAAAAATGCAGATGACTATTACATGTAATAGTGAGCAATTGAAATTAATCGTATTTTTATTATGTAATTTGGCCTGTGATATTGTTGTAAAAATAAATTTAATTAAGAGTACATTTGCAATTTAACAGTCATCTTGAATTCCACGGCTTTGTATGTTCGATGATGTGTAGCACTAATACCCCAATTTACGGCACGTGCTGTTAATCATGCCCCGTTTTATTTTTAGTGAACGAGTGCGACTTCCAACTTCACAAGATGGAGACAGATAGCATTTTGTAAAATATACTTTGATGAAGCACTATTTATGGGATGATTAAATAATTTTTTTTGATACATCGATGGATATTTAAGGGAACTTAACATCAATTCTCTGTAAGGACCAAAATTTTACTGTAGGGCTGTGGCACACACCATGAGCGATTTGCATGAAACTTTTTCAGGTGATTAATGCCCATACATTATGACATAATAAACATTCAAAATTAAGGTTACTACCTTGGTTGCCATGGTAACGGGCTAATATAGATTTTTCCCCATTTACTCTCAATTCAAGCATAAAAATGCTATATACTTGATTTCACGTGGTTTAATCATCTTTATTATTTTGAGATAATTCATACATTATATGAATAGAACGAATGAAGCACTTTATAACACAATAAAAAAAAATTTTACAAGTCACTGCAAATTCTTCAATTAATGGCTCAAAGATGACCAAATTCTAACATTTTGAAATGGTGGTTATTACCCTATATTTCAAGAAGTCTTTCAAGAAATGCAGGCAATTCAAGAAAAAATCACCTGAAATTTTAGAAACACCATAATAATATTAGTTAATTTTTATGAAAAGTAGAGTGGGGATTTTTTTTGTTTTCAGTATTTTTAACTTCGAAAATTGGCATTTTGCCAAATAATATTTTTTTCAAAATGTTACTAGACACTGGTTGTTTTATAAAATTTCTTTTCCAAACATTTTTCTCACGAATAGATAAGACAAACGGAATGATAAGTAAATATTATTAAAGATAATAAATAAGATAAACAAAATTAAATGAATTATTATTGTTTCTCTATGATCCTTTACAAAGGGCATGTAACTCAAAATCTGAAGAAAATTAGCTATTCAACTTTTCACTGGTACTTATTTCAGTAAACAACATTTTCAAATACTAGATAAAAAATGGAAAAAGATAATGGATAAAAACTCTAATGATACTTTTCAACCAAAAAAATAAATAAATAAATAAATAAATAATAAATTCGGGCTTTATGGAATTTGATCTCGTGACCAACCCGTATTTATATCCCGATAGATGTTTAAAGATGACACTTTATTATTTATATTTACATTTTTTACTTATTCATATTATATATTAGCCTGATTATAACTTTAACGCGTGAAATGTTTTATTTTTTCAAACTCAACGGCACGAGTTTGATCTGTTGATTTGCGCATCGACCCTTTATGACGTCACTGAGAAATTACGTCGAACGTTTATGACGCGAGGAACCTGTGTTTATACGGATATAGATACGCGTTGCTTTTAATAGTGTTATATAAAAGAAAACATTTGCAAATGTAAATATTTAAGAAATAAGGTATCATTTTTAAACATCTATCGGGATATAAATACGGGTTGGTCACGAGATCAAATTCCATAAAACCCGAAGGGCTTTATGGTAAATTTGATCTCGTACCAACCCGTATTTATAGCCCGATAGAT
The DNA here is from genome assembly GCF_033153115.1 of Saccostrea echinata. Classification (NCBI taxonomy): domain Eukaryota; kingdom Metazoa; phylum Mollusca; class Bivalvia; order Ostreida; family Ostreidae; genus Saccostrea; species Saccostrea echinata. Next base: position 3,002,053 of record NW_026889765.1, read on the forward strand.
GTTTAAAAATGATACCTTATTACTTATATATACATTTGTCACTTATTTATATTTTATATTTGCCTAATTATAATTTTTAACGTGTGAAGTGTTTTATTTTTCAAACTCAACGGCACGTGTCTAATCCATTGATTGCGTGTCAACCCTTTATGACGTCACTGAGAAATTACGTCGAACATTTATGACGCGAGGAACCCGTGTTTATACGGATATAGATACGCATTGCTTTCAATAGTGTTATATAAGAGAAAGCATTTGCAAATGTAAATATTACTTTTTCATGCATAGGTAGGTAGATATTAATTTAGCAAGTTTGAAATTTGATAAGCTATTGTTAATTTCCTCCATTTAAATTTTGCTTCTTCCCAGATGCAAATCTTTAGATATCAATTTGAAATTTAGAGTTATTTAGAATGACCATAAATTAACACCCCATTAAAAATAAAACCATTAATGTATATTCTTACAATCAGAAAACATACACATATTCATGTGTATAATTTTATCGTTACTTTTAAAAACAGTTTTTTTTTTTTCAAATTATTAATCAAGCAAGAATCTACATCTAAACATTATCCAAAATGTGTATTTAGAGATAAACAAAATGTAGAAAATAACTGCTATATAGCAAATTTGTAGACAATAGAAACAGCTATGCTTGATGTTTCCGTGATTTCTCTTTACATCAGAGGTTGGCCAGTATGTGGCGTTGTGTCTGACCAGTCAAGAAGAATTTTAAATGGGTTTGAAAAGTGAAACTTGAAATAATCATCTTCATCTTTTCCCCTGGAATAAAAAACATACATGTACTTTAATTAAAAATCAATTGTTTAATATCTACTACATTTTTCATGTGATAACAAATACAAGTATATAAGCATATCTATTTTATTAAAATGTATATAATATTAAGCTACTAGTTAGTATTTACACCTCCAGATAAATTGCCTCAGAATTCCTGCATGTGTACTTTAAAAAACAGGCTTCCTATCACAGGTGCTTGGGGACTGGACCCCCCCCCCCCCCCTTCCCCTGCGTTCTATACCCCAAGGGTTCTCCCGGACTTTTTTTATATAAGATATTTTTCTATGACACATTCACAAAGTTTTTTTTTTAAATTGACTTTAGACACAAACAAACATACATACACATACACAAACACAGACACACCACGGCTGGAAAGCTTACATACAGATTTTTAGGAATAAAAATGAAATTAAAAAAAATATGAATACAAAAGATATAGTAAAATAATAATGTAGATGACATAGATTTATCTATATGTTTATGTTTTGTTCGCTAGGTGCAAATATCTGGTTTCAGTAAATCCATCTTCTTTTATAGTTAATACACATGAAGTTCATTGTTTTATTTATTTTTTATAAAAATTCATACTCTTGGATACTAAAAGAGAACTTTTAGTATCAGAAAGTATGAATTTTTATAAAAAGTTAGTTTTAAATTATATTTTGGATTTTTCAATTGTAATACTTTGTGAATGTATCATAGAAATATATTTTATTAAAAAAAGTCGGGGAGAACCCTTGGGGTACGGAACGCGGGGGAGGGGGTCCCATCCTCAAGCACCTGTTCTTCATATTTTATCGCCTTGAATGCAGACAACAATTTGCTAATTACTGAATATCGTAAATAAACCATTAATAAATACAATACATGGCGCAGACGTATGTAGCGCTAATTCATGATTACGCCAACCACTCCATACCCAGTGATTGCGCTAAATTTTGAATACGCCAATTTATGTACACATACAGTATTTTCAGTGTAGCCAATTGCAAGGTAAAAGTAACTGAAACAATTTACCATCACCTACTCCAAAAGCTGTCCCCATGCTCTAACAGAATATTCTCCAAAAGAATATTGTTCAGTTAAGATACTGTCCGATGTTCAGTTCTCAAGGTCAATTGCAAGGTTTTTTTCTCCATTAGTTAATTTTGTAACTGCCTCCTGCTTCTGGTATTTAGCCTTTGTGTTGAAATAAAGATGATAAAAATACAAGAATAAAGGTTCTCTTTATGTGCTGGTATCTTTTCCTCTTCTTTTTTTCAAAGCACCAGTACATCTAAAATATGTTTAAAATATTTTTTTTCAAATTAAAGAAATTCATTCTTATTGTCAATCATGAATACATACATTTACATGGGTATATTATATTTATATCTTATTAGTGTGTATTTATAGCTGCAGTTAAATTATTCTCTATTGAGAAGCTGATGGCTCGTTTTAATACTCCCCCCTCAGGGGGAGTATTAAAACGAGCCATCAACTTCTCAATAGAGAATACAGTTAAATATGTTTTGTTCTTTTACAGTGAATCTGAATTATATGACTTCTTTTTAGGCTAAAATTTTTTTTTATGTGTTCCCGTTAAGTCGACCATCTCTAATTTTTACCCACCACCTACCGGTACTACTTTATTGGCCAAATCAGATTTTAAACTGTACCACTGGCGGATTTAGAGGAGGGCCCAGCCCCCCCCCCCCCGTGTCTAAAATATACATCAGATTTAATAAATCAATTTTTTGGTGTGGCCTTGAGCCCCCACCCCGACACCAAACTGGTCCCTTCCCCTTTTCAAGATTCCTGGATCCGCCACTGTGTACAACGTTACCAAAAATATATGTTTTTTTTTAATATTAAATTGCCTTGTGTATATTTTTCATTACATACAAACTTGCATCTTCTATAACATTCTCCTCCTTTTGATAAACTTTGTAGTTATGATTTGCCAAAGTAAGTTGCTTTCTGAAGCAAGCAAAAATTCCTATTATAATAATGCAAATATATTACTAAAATTATATCTGGAATGTCCTGCTAACATGGTGATCTTTGAATATAGACCAATTAAGTCTATTATAGAAAAAAAAATTATTTAATTTAAAAATTATGTCAATTTAATTGAAAAAGCTTCTTACATGTAGTTTTTATACAAAATGAATATTTGAAAAAAATCAAATTTATACCTGTGCCTAGGGTTGTTCTAACCATTCCCACTGACTGCCGTATCTTCTGCTTGTTGTATTCCTCCAATTGCATCTTGCATTTTTCTCATGGGTTTTAGAGAGTGCATGGAATCCCACATGATGGGAATACAAGTCAGACTTCATAAAATTTGTTTCAATATTTTGCAAAGTGAATTTGACTTTAAAAATCTATTATTAATAAAGACCTATACATCATTATCAAGTTGAATGCTGAAAAAGCAGTGTCTCCTTCTTTTGATGACTTACTTTGTCATTCACACCTGAATTCCATTTTAAAAAGTTGAAAAACACATCATTTTTCTGTTATTGTTTCATGTTTATTTTTCTGGCATCTGTTTTTGCCACATGTTGTTATAAGCTTCTTTAGACTTCAATACAGGAGAGTCAACAAAGGGAAATAACACCAGTTTAATTTTTTGTCTTCAGTGCAAAAGAGTCAGCAAAGGGAAATAACTCTAGGTTAATTTTTAGGAAAAATTATAATTTGAGGGGATTGGAATATGACTTTTAACTGATTTCCCCACCTCAAATCTTTTTGCATCTTTTAGATCTAAGCTCGATCTTACTACTAAAAATATCTTTTTTCTAAGTTTCAATTGCCTGCAAAAATTAATATGCATATCAAGAAATAGGCACCTTTGTATTCATTTTTATGACAAATTCATGTAAATTGATCTGTATCATATTAAAAACCTTGGGTTAAATTGAATAAAATTTAGATGCACAGAAACTTTAATTACTTAGCTATAAAATGAAACCCATGTTATGTTGATAACTTTCCTACATTAAGGAAGCACGGAATTATTTTACATGGTGATGACAATCAGGTCAGTTTTGCCATAACAAAATATTTCAAAGTCGTTGCTATGGAAACCAAGGAGGTACTCTCCAAAATTTACCCACCAATAGTCTTTATATAGGGCACTCTCTAATATTATAGTGATAAAATAAAATTCCATGATAGTGCGTGGCCAAGCATTTTTGGTCCTTACAGAGAACTGATGTTAATTTGCAAGAAATCAGTGGAATATATATTTATTTCTTTATTGTGTATTATTTTTTCTCGGTAAAATAATTTGAAAAGTTACGAAAATTGTACAGATTTGTTTTGAAATTGAAATTGAATTTGAAATTTTATGGATTTGGGGTCATTTTTCGTAAACTTGAGCCTTAGAAAGGTCGATTCTTTAAATAGGACGACCCCAAAGGTTTTGAGAAAAAAAGTATGGACCTATCTTCCAAAAATTACGGTATTAGTATATGTACATTACATGATAGGGTTCATAAACATAATTGACAAATTCACTGGTAAATACATATACATGAGTTTCCTAATGTAGAAGTGAACATTTATTATTGCCTGATTTTATGCATGTATAAGCATCATACAACTTTTTGAAATTATTTAAATATCTTATATTTGAAATTTTTTTGCATAAGAAAGATGAACTAATCCTAGTAATAATTAGGATTAGCAATAAAATGCATAATTACGAATAAGTAATTCACAGTTTGAAACAGTCATATCAAAAGCAAATTCATGACATTTGTTTAAAGGATGACTGCACTTAAGGACATGTGAAATTTGCAACAAAATAAACTTTCAAAACAAGCATTTTTCTTTTCATTGAAAGAATGGTCAACATCCAATCTACAACTTTATGTTATTATGTTTAATAAAAGTGTGTATTTACGAAGTTCGAATCTGTTTTCAAAGGCAGGGGTCGTCACAATTTCTTGAATCTCCGTTCGATAATGAGGATGCCCACTTTTTTATTGACTTTATACATAGTCAGCACGTGTTTGTCTATTGTTCTACGTTTAACAGTAGTTGTATATTTGCATAAATAATAATGTGTCAAAAGGAGATTGATAGACAAACGTGCTCATGGTTAAAAAGAGAAAAAAACTGCTTCTTCTTACATTCGCTCTTTGTGTTGCAACCAAGGATTGTGACATGTTGAATATTATAATTTACCAAGTGATTTCTTACCTCAGATAACTTTGTGAATACTAAATTCTGTCACGTGACTTGTAAGCTAGCAAGTTTTGTGCTAACTAGGACATTGTGTTCGAACACGTTAAGTCATCTGGCATTGATATAAAATCTGCTTTAATTACATTAACGTCCTCATATCGTTAATTTCGTTTTGAAAACTTTGTCAGAATGTATTTGTGCCATACAGAATGGTGAGGGAGATTGGAAAGAGTGATCACGGTTTTTTTTTTTCAAACATGTCATTGTTATTTATCAAGTCTAATTTTAGACCCATTCTTACACTGTTAGCTCCACTTCTCATGCATATCTAATGTTCAATCAAGGGCAGGTGAGTGTAAATTCACAATAATTGGAAAGCAGTAAGGACAAAAAACATTGAATCATTTTATTGCGTCACAGTCTAAAATCATTTTAAGATTTAAATTTGGTTCCAAGTTGACAGGATTTTTTCATAAACATGCAAAAGTGAAATAAGGTTTAGATATACCTGGTAGAAGCAACAGAAGCACCGAAAAAGACCCAAAAACAGGCGTTAAGTGCAGTTATCCTTTCTACTTATCTGTCGATATTCAGTCATATGTATACACATATATGATTGATTCATGTGTATCAATATTGTAATCTTTTAATCATTTGATATTTAAAACGGAAGTGGAGGAAAGGGGAAATCATGCAAACAAGATCATGAAATATTTATTGATGACTTAAACACTGGGTTGTGTGCAGTTATGTCAGCCTGTGTGTCATTTTAACAATTATAGATTATCATTATTATCACATGCCATGAACAAATGCCAGTAGATATTTTTAACCCCCTCCCAAGTTTTGTTTTTAAATTTTAATCAGCTTCATTTGCATACCTGTACATGTAAATGGATGGCAGAAAACAGAATTAGTTAAAAATGAGGATGTTAAATACTTCAAAAACTAATTGGTATATAAGAAATTTTTTTTTTTTAAAGATGAACATTTCTTTGATAATTCAATTAACCATTTGAATTGATTATTTATGTTATAGTTATCAGGCAATATCCATCCTCTGTAATTATAGTAACAAGACAATGAGCATTCTTATTACAAGTAAGATTAACTCATTATAATTTATCACACGAGATTATCCATTTTTAATGGAGAAAGAAACTCCTTTTTTTGCAGCATTATTTGCAGTCCCAAGAAATTACAAACTGGTGGCCGCTCCCTTATTTGAACTCTATGATAACAGTGCAGGATATGGACCAATCATCTCAAGTTTACCACAAGCACTAAGCCGGTGAGTACTCTGTTTTAGTCAGTTGACATCAAAAGTCTTATGAGTACATGTACATTGTTTCATAATGAAATGAAGTTGCTTGAGTGTAGGTTGAACTGGTTCATATTGATGCTTTCTGACATTAACATTGTAGTAATTTGATTAGTTTTTATTTCTACGTGGTCTTTGTTTGTTTTGGTTCTTTTTTTTTTGTAAAATTGACAAGCTGAACATAAGTTGTGATCCATTACTTTGGTGGTTCTGACCATTATCATCATTGGTTTACTAGAGTTATTTTTCTTGTGCCTGAAAACAATTCCATTCCTTTGTCCCATCATTCATCTCTTAGTTTTAATCAAGGATGTACATTTGTTTTGTAATGCTGGGTTGTCCCTAAGAATTGAAATAGCAGGGGGCATAAAAAAAGTAGAAAGGATTTTTGGGTTCCTCCCCTAACAAGGGGTTGAGGGGGAACACCAGAGCAACCAGGGGATAATGTCAGTATAGACTGGGAAATTCCTTGGCCCCAGGGTCTTAGGGACGAACCTGAAATGGGTATTTTGAATATCAAAATTAAGATGAAATACATGTATTTCAATTACCCGAAGATTATGTACAAATACGATGAAAAAATTTAATCATATGAAGAGTATGTACATGTAAATGTTAATTGTTTTCCAAAAAAGATGTTGGTTTTCCCTTTGTTCTGATTGGAACTCAAAATTTTCTGCTGTTCTTGGATGTTCTAACCATGGTGGTCAGTATTTACAAATTTTGTTCAAATATTACGGTACCATCAAAGGTTTAGCTACAGGTACTGAATGTCAGGGCTTTCAAAAAGATTAGAAACAGGTTTTTGAAAGGCCTTGAATATTCTAGATTAAAAAAAAACTGTAATATTAGTTATTGCAACCTAGCTTCATAACTAGGAGATAATGCATAAAATCTTCATGGTGTGACTGATACCAATGACAGAGAAAATTTAGTTTACAAGCATGTACATTTAAGTATTAAATCATTACAAGAAAATAGATACTAGTAACATGTATAAGAAATACATGTACATATAGACATGGTTAATTTATAGTTAGATAAATGTTAATTATACATTCATGTATAATATATCATGTATAATATATGATACATTTTGGGCATATGACTAAATGAAGATGTTTTTATCACAGTGGTCAATGCTCATAATTCTGATAATTCAGGGTAAGATAATTTCCATGACCACTCATCCCCATGATGATTTTGCTCGTTCTATATATGCAAAGTAATTCAAATTGAAAAAGATCATATGACATTTTAGATTGCTGTATCATTTACATTGTGTCTGTTATACACATGATATATATTCATTTATTAAGAATCTGGGTCTCATGTCAAGTCTGAAAGCAGTTTGTTTCATTCTGTTGAAATCATTACTGAATATAAAACAATAAAAAAAAACTTGTCCCAAATTTTTATGACGTCCACTCCTCCTAGGTCACTTTCCATTTGTCCAGGCCGAGTGGACAAGTGCTTTTTTGCACCCTGTAATAGGTTTAAGATGTTGCATGGTGCTGCCAAGGCTTCTTAGACTAAAAAAAAAAAAGAATATCTGTGAAAATTAAGAATTGCGGTTCCTCCAATAGTTATGATTAGATTTCAGAGAGACTTGGTACATGTATAGAAACACCAGAATACATAATTCTGTTAATGTAAGACTTTAACAAAAAGAAATCCCAGGTGAAACTTTTCTCCACTATAATTGATTAGAAGTATGAATCGAGGCTCAGTTTTATCATGCTGATATTCAGTACTAATAAATATTTGATTATGACTGGTAAGTTACATAAACATGTTCTTTTAATACTAGAGAAGATATTTGAAATCTAAAGTGAAGATAGATGTAATTGTACAAGTTATTTTGACTTATTAGTTATCTTCCAAAATTAGTGAGACTGATTCTATTTTTCTAATTTCATCACCTAGTGTACTTCATATTAAATGCCCAACATGTGAATACTTTGAGGCATTTACATATAGAAGATGAAAGTTACCATAACAAAAATACAAATTTTATGTTAATTCACGTTTTACAATAACTGGTAAAACGTCTAGTCCTGGAAAGCTTGTTTTATCTATTTCCTCTTTGTTTTGGTTTTTTAGGTCACCTGAGTCACTCAGATGACCTATTGCTGTCTCTTTTTTCCATCATATGACCTGTGTCATATGTCAGTCATAAATTTTCAAACATTTCCAGTTTCTTCTCTGGAACCTTTAAACCAATTTCAGACAATTTCAGGATATAGCATCTTTGGGTAAAAGGGAATAAAAACTATGAATTGCATGGTCCCTGCCCCTCTGGGGCCTGAGGGTTAGGTCTAAAACCATCAAAATTAATTGCAATCTGCAAAAAAAAATTTTCTTTTCTCCTTGACATCAAGCAGTCAAATTGTTGGCATGATTGTAATAAGCATTGAACCCTTTACCAAAGATGTGGAATTCATGGCCCTAGGGTCAGGGGTTCTGGAATTAGGGTGGGACTCTATTGATCAATGTAGTGAAAATGCATAAATTCTTTGAAAAGCTTCTCTCACTGGCAGATTTAGAGGGGGGCAGGGCCCCCCCCCCCCCCCTTTTGTGTCCAAAATATACATAAGATTTAATAAATCAATTTTTTTGATGTGGCCATGGGCCCCTACCCCGACCCCAAACTGGTCGGGCCCTCCCTTTTCAAAATTCCTGGATCTGCCATAGTCTCTCCCCTCTATATTTAGCAGACAACTAAGTGCATGGTTATGATGAGCAAGTAAGATCTTCCAAAATTGTGAAATTCATGGCCCCTGGGTGAGGGATTGTGGTTTTAGGATGGGTTCTATTCATTATATATTGAAAATGCATAAATTCATTGAAAACCTGGGTATTCAGCAGACAAACTAAATGCATGGTTTACAGGTTATGATGAGCAAGAGTGCCTTTTCCAAACTTGTGAAATTCATGGCCCCTGCATCAGCAGTTGTGGTGTTAGGGCAGGGCTCTATTGAATATATAATAAAAATATGTTATTCTTTGAAAATCTTATTCTTTGCCCCTGGGAATCTATGAGACAAACAGAGTACAAAGTTGTGGTGGGAAAGGGTGTTTTTACTAGATTTATGAAATTCTTAACTAGTGCTTCCAGGGTTCTACTCTAGTGCTGGGCAGGGCTCTGTTGATCTTTTAGGAAAATCTGTTCTCTGAGAGAAGTTATTTGGAATCCTCTTTGGTAATTACTTATGATATGTACTGTTAGTAAATAAAGGTCAATTGAATAAAAAAATTATACAAGACATTGTTATTTAATATACCGTATAACGGGTATTTTCTGCCGTTGTCCAATTTTTGCGGATAGGACAAATCCGCAAAAATTACAATCGCAAAATATTTTTCAATTATATTGATTCAGATATTTTATACATGCAATTTTGATAAGTGGTGCGTATGTCTGACAGGGTTAAATTCTCATTAACACAAGAACCTGCGTTCCAGACGCATAAAAATTATTATCATTATCTATATATTTGAATATTTTAATCATGTTAATAGATCGCATAAGACATCTGTTAGAATAAAGATTTTCATTGTTGTTTGGGGGGACTGACACTGCATTAATTCTTTTCAATTGGGACTCAAAATATTTTACAAAGACTAATTAAAAGACAGTAGTCTAATTAAGCTTAATACCAGTTCTCATGCACCTTCAATCAATATGTCTTAAAGAATTTATAAAACATAAACATGGCAGGGTTCTGGTAATTCATAAAGTTTAGTGATCATACCCCATAAATAAATTTTTGCGGTATAATGCAACTGCAGAAATTGAAAACGCAGAAAATAATTTGCTACCTCTTTGGGATAAAATCGCAAAAATTTCCAACCACAGAAAATACCCGTTATACGGTATAATACAAAAAGTACTTTTAAAGTTTTAATGGTCAAATAGACTTGTGAATAATAGATAAATTAAACGGTATATCACCTTATATTTGTACATTATTTAATGTAATTCAAAGACCAAGAGAGGGCAGTGTGAGAGGGATTCTGCTGGATTTACTCTGTGTATACTATATTATGTGCTCAAGCACTGGAGACATGGGAGAGTATTAGCACTGGCAAATAAAGGCAAGCACATGTAAACATGGTAAACCGACCTACTTTATGAGTTGTTGTGGAGTACTAGGTTAACTTTTTTTTGTTGATATCTGATCATCCTATTTCTCTTTGGGCAACATATCTTCATCTATCAGTTTATATTGTTTTATTTCATACTTCTATAGATCTTTTACAGTGCTATATTATACTCAGGTGACCATTATGGCCTCTTGTTATTTTTATTTTTAGCTCACCTCGACGAAGTCGAGATGAGCTTATGCTATACCCCCGGTGTCAGCATTAGTGTCGGCGTCCCTGTTAAAGTTTTAGGAGCAAGTCCATTCCGAAGTAAATATAAGCTCTACCTGGACCAAACTTGTATGGATGATGCATCTAGGGATGGACACTACCACACTTGCTTCGGATGCTGGATCTGACCTAGATTTTCCAGTTGAGTGACCAGGTTAAAGTTTTTGGAGCAGGTCCACTCCCAAGTAACTATAAGCCCTACCTTGACCAAACTTGCATGGATGATGCATCTAGGTATGGACACTACCAGATTTGCTGCAGATGCTGGATCTGACCTACATTTTCCAGATGAGTGACCAGGTTAAAGTTTTTGGAGCAGGTCCATTCCCAAGTAACTATAAGGCCTACCTGGACCAAACTTGCATGGATGATGCATCTAGGGATAGACACTACCAGACTTGCTTCGGATGCTGGATCTGACCTACATTTTCCAGATGAGTGACCAGGTTAAAGTTTTTGGAGAAGGTCCATTCCCAAGTAACTATAAGCCCTACCTGGATCAAGCTTGCATGGATGATGTATCTAGGGATGGGCACTACCAGACTTGCTTCGGATGCTGGATCTTACATATATTTTCCAAATGAGTAACCATGACAATGTGTTTGGAGTAGCTCTATAATTATTTATACATGTGTGGCCTGTTATGATTTAACTTGCATAGATGGTGCATTCCAAACTTGCTTCGGATGTAGGAAATGAAAGACATTTTCTTGATTAGTGAACAGGTTAAAGTTTTTGGAACAGGTCAATTCCCAACGAACTATAAGACCTACTTACACAGAACTTGCATGAATATTGTTTTCAGGATGCACACTAACTATAAAGAAAATATGATGTGAGATTTGCATTACTTTTACTGATAACATTCGTCGAGGTGAACTTCGTAATCTTTGATTACCTGTTATTTTTTATTTTTATACTCTTTTGCATTATGTACAGCATAATCTGGGCTCTGCATCTTGATATATTTTGTAACTATTTATTTCTAATATTAATCTATTACCTAAAATGGGTTTTTGCACTGGAAATACCTTTTCCTTCAATGCATGTCACACATTGTAAGACAAGTTTGTAAAGATGATTTTCCATAGGATTTACTGAATAAACTGACTGACAATCTTAAATATACCAAAATTTACTTTAAAAAATTCAAATATAAATATTGAGAAAAACAATATGGTCTTAGTAATTACGTTTCTTCTGAACCAAATAGAAGGATGTTTTCATGTGCATTGTAACTGAATGTCATATACTTACTATCTGTACTATGTTTTTTCTTCCGACATTGCCCATCCATAAACATGAGAACATTTTTGTCTTCTTTTCTGGAATCCCTGAACCAATTTCAACTTATTTTAGAATATAGCATTTTTGGTCAAAAGGGAAAGAATTATGGACTTCATGGTCTCTGCTACCCTAGGGCCTGAGGGTTGGGACTGTCAAAATTAAAGCAATCTTCAAAAATCTTCTTTACCACTGGACATCAAGCAGTTAAACTGTTGGCATTATTATAATCTATCAAAATTGTGAAATTCACGGCACAAGGGTCAGGATCTCTGGTGTTAGGGTGGGGCTCTTTGAACATCGGATGTTCATACCTCATAAAAAAATTGCTTATGACCTAAAAATGTGTCATGATCTTGATCCAAGATCATTTCATCAAGTTTAAGATCACTTTTAGAAAATTTTTAATTCCTGTTCTGACCATAGTTTGTAATGGAAAACGTTAGAGGCTCATACTTATCACATAAATTGCATATGACCTGAGGGTATGTAGTGATCTTGACCCAAGGTCATTTCAGCAAGTTCAAGGTCACTGATCAAAAAAGTACAATTTTCTTGTTCCTTCTCTAGCTCTCAAATGGAGGCTAACTGAAATCTGATACTTGACACAGAGGCTGCTATTGAGGGTGTGTCATGATCTGACCCAAGGTCATTTTGGCAAGTTCAAGATCACCTGCAGAAAAAGTGTTAAATTCCTGTCTAGTCAATAACTTTTAATAGGAAAACATTTGAAGTTCAAACTTGATTCATACAAAAATTAGATATGTCCTGAACTTGTGCCATGACCTTGATCCATGGTCATTCTGGCAAGTTGAAGTCACCGACAGAAAAGGTGTATTTATCATTTTCTAATGGAGAAGCAATGGATGTCCATGTTTTACTCAAAGATTACTTTACCAATTTTAACCAAGGTCATTTTGGCAAGTTCAAAGTCATATTTGGAAAATTGTATATGGGTATTTAAAAAACTTTGCAGCAGGGGCAGAGTTGTCAAAAACTGTCAGCAGGGCCGGTAAAAAATTGTCTGGACTGACGACAAAATATCAGTCCAAATGACCATTTGCAAATATCGGGCATGATGCAAATTTTTTTTAAAAAGATGGGGATCAGGGTGTGCAGGTGAAATGTCTTAAAAACAACAGAGATAGCTGCATGGTGACGATGGTCGATCAAATTTGTTGAAGTAGAGACATAAATCATATTGTTTATGTTATATGTTTCTGATTGAAGACTCTCATCAAAGAAAAGAAACTTGAGAGATCGAAAGCTGTTGAAAATAATAAAGGGCTTTTTGGTGTTGTGATTTCTTTTCCTTTCTTAGTGTACAAAATGAAATTAATTTGAGTGACAATATCTCTTAAATAAGTCAAGAAGTCTTATGACAGAACTGTTGTAAGATAAGTAGGACAATCTAATTTAGAAATTTACAAAATATGGGAAAAATTGATTGAGTAGGTGTTTTTCAGCTCAAGATCCCTTCGACCTCCATAATGATATCGTGCATGAATTGTATAAGGAAAGACTGGAATTCCTTCAAATTCCATTGTACACAAAAAAATGCTGTCTTGTAAATTTACAAGGATCAGTTGTAGAAGTTGAGTATAAAAACTAATTTCAAGAATAAACAGCACCTGATATACCTGTAACAATGTTTTTAGAAGTATATTAATGTATTATACGCCGTTCTCCTTATATCATGGGTTCCATTGTATTGCGTCATTTTCCAAAAATTAGGATACATAGCACATATCCTTTTTTGTTAATGAACTGTCTGTCATCTGGTTGCTGACTCGTGTGATGATGAAAAAAGTGAGGATTACACATTAGAGAAAAATTTATTGAAGTAAAGAGTAATTTTACAGACTTCCATTCCTGTTATTTTTTTCTTAGACCACTGATCATATTTTGAAAGGTAAAGTTATTATGATTATAATTTGTTTAGTTTTCATGTAGATTCAATGTTGATTAAAAAATAAAAAATTGTATTTCATGACGGTGCCATTTAGCTTTCATGTATTTAAATACCGTGGTACAATGATACTCTCCAATTTAGGAGGTAAATAAGACTTCCTGTTTTAAAATAGCTACAAATTAAATGAAGCAAGCTTGGAAAATAATTTGCCACTAAAAATTTAGCTTATTGTTAGGTTTATGAATAGCATTTGATAAAAAGTTAAATTAACAATTTGGAATAACTTTTTTTTTTACATAAAAGAAATTGCCACGATGTTATGAGGTACCGATATACAAGCTTGTGATCATGCTTTTGTCTTTGTTGGCACAAAGATTAGAAAACATAATCCCTTTAAGATCTTCTCTTATTTTTAATTGCAAAATTTTCATGTCTGCAGCATCCAATTCAATGTGCAGTCATCCAAAGTCAAATTTCCTGGGATTCTTATGTTCAGAAATCTATTTATAAAAGACTCCATAAATGTGACTCCTGGAGGTAAAAAAAAATGTATAGAATTATTAATTAGAGCCATTTTTGTTGTGAATCAGGGAAATTCTTGATTCCTTCAGCCCCGATGATTACGACCCCCTGGTCCTTTTTTCACTCTCGTGACTCACGCCTTCTTTAACTCAACGTTTTTCTCTGGCACTCTCAGTCCATTGCCAGGAATGAAAGTGACAGACCATTCTCATTTTTCTAAATTAGTGAGTGTGTGCTGATTTCGATAATTATGAGAGAAACAAGTCTTTGTGCAGACTCCCTGAGCTGACAAGGGCGAGGCATAATGAAGGAATTATAGCTCATCTGCATACAATGAAAAGATATGGTAACATTTTACATGGCTTAACAGTTCTGAGTCATTACGTACCCATCTGGCAATAAATAGTTCTGCCCAGAAAATTCTGGGTTTCTTAACTGCTCAGTGGGGGAGGAAAAAAGTCTTCTTTGTTAAGAATCACTCCTCAGAGTTGCATCAGTAATTAAGAATATGCATTAATATTGTTTCATGAAATCTAACCCCCAAACTAGTATACATGTGTATATTGATTTTTTCATTATCTTTTATTCAGTAGTTAGATAATTATTAAGAACATGAATTTTATTTCAAATAAAATACTAGAAAACATTTGATTGTTAATTCTTTGCATGATCATTTTTTTTTTAATATGATCATCAATGAAGGATGCTGTAAAATTTTATGGGGTTTTCCTGATAAAAAAGTAATAAGGCATAATTTCATGATTTTTTTTTTTTTTTTTTTTTTTTTTTTTTTTTTTTTTTTTGGTTTTTTTGGTTTTTTTTTTTTTGCTTAGAACATGTATTAATGTAAAGTGGGAATAACCAGTTATTTCAGTTATTATAATGTATAAAGTCATTAGAATAAGTTACTAATATATGGAGGAAAATGATTTTAATATTGCAGATGTTTTAGATTGTTTTTCAAAGATTCATCTACAGAATGCTTTATTCATGAACAAAGCAGGCAAAAAGATACCCAAGAATATTTTTCTGTCTTTTAATTGCTCATCCCTCATTTTGGAATTCCAAACTCTGGGATGGATCGGATTACACGAATAATTAAAATGAAGCCATCATAAAATGTCTTGCCCTCTGAGCTAAAGTGATTTTTCTAAGAAACAAAATAACGATTCTGAATGAGTCAACCATCTTTGGGTATTTGTCTTAACAGCTGAGCATTGTCAAAAGACACAATACCCCATAAATTTCAACAAATCATTTTGCAGATAATTTCCTTTGTATGCAAATCAGGGAAGGATTTTTTTTTTTTGGCTGAAGTCATTCTTGGAATCATTTTTTGGGGTGTGAAGATTATGAATCATTTTCCTTAATTAAGAATTAATACAATAGTCTTCTTGATTAAGATAATTGGATGTCTTTTATCAGGGGTTTTTATCGCCTGTCTCCTTGCAGGGCTGGGTTTTCTGGGAGTTATTAGATATATAATGTGTCAAGGTTAGATCACACCTGCAGTACATTCCATTGTCAGCTTCAGGTATTTCATTATTATAATATCTGCTACTGAACAGGTTGATGGCTTGTACCTGTGGATGCTCTTCCTTATTCAAATCGGATGAAAAGTACTTATTGACTTGGGAGTTGCTTTCAAATTGTTTTTGTGCATTTGTCATACTAGATATTCCTGATAAGACATGCATTTAAGAATTTATGGTGTTGCAATAAGAATCCAATAATTAATCTATCTAATGAAGTACAGAGGAAGACAAATATACAAATTGAAATTGTTTGAAGTGTTATTGTCATGAAGAATGTTCGTCATATACCTAATGTGAATGTTCTACATCTGAATTTGCAATGAGCAAAATAAACAAGTTCATAGTGGACTTAGATGTAGAAAATTTATAATACTTAAAATAAATTCATGCATTTATATTTTTGCTTGGATAAATGCATTTTTTTAAAGGGCATATGTACTACAAGAAAATGAAATAACTGAGTACTGTAATGAAATACATCTGATAATGTAATCTTTGCTGTATTCATATTTCAGTGTAATATTTTGACCCTTGCTCTAATGTACTCATTGCATCCTTAGATAAATGTAAACACAGCAGATTTTTTAATGATTGCCACACATTAGCCTTGGTGGCTGATTACTGGATAATGACAGCTGGTGAATACCTGAGCATGCTCAGGTAATTGTTATGATACCTGTGGATGAAGAGGTAATATTACACCTGGATCAATAGAGTGGATTGGCTCAAGGTGTATTGACAAATGAGAAAGTGGCACGTGTTGCATCTCAGTTATTATTTTAAAAAAAGTGCATCCTCAAAAAAAATGTTTGAAATGTTTTTAGGAATTAATTATATAATGGGAGAATGCAGAGTATTAATTAAAATTGGAATTTGTTTCCCAATTAATGAATCCTGATGTTATGTTATGGACTTGTTACATCTCATTTAAAAACAGCATATTTTACGCTGGTTTAAAAACTTGGGTTTTTTTTTTTATTCTTCGATACTTAAAGATGTGTGTTATGTGTAGATTATTGATGAATCACAAATTTAGATTTCTCAATTAATGTACTTCAGGAAAATTCAGAAAGGTCTTATTTCAATACATTTATAAAATCTTGATAAAATTAAGACATTGGCTTTTGATGATGACCCTTTAGGTGGCCCCATTTCTTTTCTGTTGAGCTACCAACCTGTTATTAAGACATCTTTGTCATCCCCTAACAAAGACAAGTCATTTGGTGACAATTGATAATTTCTCCTTCTTCCTCTTGGCTCCTTTGTTACAGCAAAACCTCTGTCAGTCTGTATTAAAACCAAGGCTTTCCTTTTCTTTATACAGGGGCTTCAGTAGGGGGCTACTGCCAAAATTGCCTTGTTCTAGTTAATGTTAAATAAGAAATCATTATTTTGTGTCTTTTATGGAATAATATTACAAAATCACTGAAGTTTTATTTACACTAATTACCATATATGGCTGACAGAAATGAACAAGTTTTACTACTGAAATTGTTTTAAGTATCCTGAAATGATTTATTTGTTGATGTTTTAGCATGAATCGGTACATAATCTATTAAAGCCAAGTGGTTTGAACTTTGAAAGTCATGGGTAAAGTTCTTGGTCAAAGTTAGCATAAATCAAAACAGCTTTTCTCACCAAATAGAAGTGTTAGATACACTTTTAAAAAGATGTTTGGTGCAAGTGTATATGAAACATGGTACATGTGTATAAATCAAACTGCAGTACATGTACGAGGGGCATTTGAAAAGTTCTGAGAACTGCTTGCTAAAATATTAACCATTTCACGGAAGTTAATATGTTTGATACCATTGAAAAGAGCTGGAAAATTTGCACTTATATTAATTAAATGTAATTTTCTTACATTTATGACGTAACAACTCCAAAAATGACATCAGAATCTCGAATGTTTGGCATACTGAAAAGTCGTGTTTTTTGTCCACATGAGAGGATTGAAAAAGTGCTGTCAAAGACTTATTTGAAATGATATTTCAAACAAAATTTGCATGGAGGTAGAGTTAGACTGTAAAAATGGGACCGTAAATCAGCAATTCCATATTTTATTTTTTTTGCTTGATTAATAAGCACGGTAATGTTATCATAGGCGTTCATAAAAGATTTTTATTTATATGACATAGCTGGATTTTCAGTCAATTATTTAGCTCTCCACTATATTAAATAAAAGATATTCTATATAAAACTGAAGTGTAACAATGCAGTTTTCCACAGATGTATCTTGAGTATCAGGACCCTTGCCGTGTACGAATAAGACGTACAAAAGTCTTCCCCAGGACTTGTTTCTGTGCGTATTTTTTCATATTATTTCAACTTCGGCGATCCAAAACTCACAATTCCTTTTGACTTTCGACTCAAAAAAAATACGTCTGAGTTCCATTACCATGTACAATCTTATTTATTTTCCATGATTTAAAAAGTTCGAACATATCGAGTTACAGTGGGGTCAGAACTACCCCGGCGCCATTTTGGTTTTTACAAGAAAATATAGTACACCCTTAGCTTAACCTCTCGAGCTTTAATCGTTCCCGCATAATTGGTTAAAACACCTGACGAATTAATGCCAGCAAACTCTGTAACATCATCCACTATTCTCCTGTGATTGTCAACTTTGTGATTTTCTCACAGCAATGTCTTTTTTACCCAATATTTTGCACGAGATTCGATAATAACATGCTATGTTTGACACATTCTTAAACCATCTCAGAACTATAGGAACCCCTGAATATAACTCCATATGATAGACTGTAGTCTATGTAAACATTTTTCCAACTGGCAGTTTTGTCCGTTAGCGTGCATCCGAGTAATGAACAAAACTGGACTTTAAAATTTTACTTCACTGAAATTGTGTCTCTTGTTACGTCATTTTTATGGTCAGTATGCTAGACATTTGAGATTCTGACGTCATTTTCGGAGTCATTACATAATAAAAATTACAAAGTGACGTCACAATCTATACTTATAAATTAATAAATTTTGCAAATAAACTCCGAAAATCATACACCAGAGTTCTTACTAACTCCTCTATGAATACACTAGATACAAGATGATGTCCGTAAACTATATTCAGATTTCACTCGCATAGTAAATATCGTACATTAAATTAAAAGTCTACTTTCAGTTTCTATAAACAGCCATGAAATAGCAAAAACGTGAGTACGGTGGCGGTTCCGGTTGGCGGATCTAAGTTACTGGCAATTTTTAATGAAACTGACAACAAGCAATCGTTTATTTTTTCATAAAACGACATCACTGAATTATTCAATCAAAATTTGATTTAAATGATATAAAAGAAATAAGTTGTGATAACCGATTTAAAAGGGAAATATGCAAATTATTTTTGTCATTCACCAATCTTAATATTGACGGAAACTTCTAGAACATCATATAGCATCGAGCCCGATGTTAAAAAGAAAAACAAGGCGATTATGGCTGCGTGAACATTAAACAAAAAAAAAAACATTTGTGTGAATGGTCGTTGAAATAATGGTAAATCATTGATAACACTCCAAGTTGCGAATATATTTATATATATAAAGACTATTAGTAGGTTTTCCTGGTAAATGCGGGGTTTTGAACAAAGTGTATCTTCCTGCAAAAAGCCTGTAAGCTGTCAGTAGAAACTACAATATACATTATTGGAATTTTTCTGTCGGTATTGGTATAAATTCAATTTCCCGCGCTTGCGCGGGATTTCATCTAGTATGTGTATATTTTTGTGATCTGTCCAATGATATCAAATTCAGTAATTTCCGTTAAATGGTTAATATTTTATCAACCAGTTCTCAGAACTTTTCAAATGCCCCTCGTATATCATACTACTCGGACATTATTAATTTGATTGATTGATATGCTGTATCCATCTACACTTCATCTTTTCTTTTTTATATATAAAAGCCATCTTGTTTATCCTCATGTAACTTTCCTGGCTTGCTGAGCTATATACATAAATGAACAGTAGAATACATATGACACATAATGACAGTTTCTATGAGGGTCAGCACTTTCAGTTTTAAGGCTAAAAATTGATGTACATGTAAATTTTGTTAAGACACTTCATAATGAGCAATTATACCGGTACTTCGAATCGAAATTTACTGTAAAAAATATTATAACCTAAGCATGATTCATTGTCATTATTTTTTTCATTATTGTAGACAAAATGAATTTACATACTATATGCATGTACTTAAATATTTTGCCAAGCCAAAACTCTTTGTATCAATAGTGTTTTTGTCACACTGGTATATGCGGTAATCATCAGAAGACCAAAAGTTAATTTAACAATTGACAAGAGCCCCAGACAAGGTACCTAGGGATATACAAGGTATACACTGAGTTTAAGCAATTTCTAGCATCCATTGACCTTAATTTGCTTGATTGACAGGGGTCCCTAGACCTGGTAAATTCAAAGGCTGTTCTCTTTTTCTCTGCCTTTAAGTATACTTTAAGAAAACGGGGTTTTTTTTCTTCCTCTTTTTTTTCTTTTTTACAAACAGAATAAAAAAATTATTTAAATTTTTTTTTTAAGTCGTGCTTATTCTTTTCATATTTAAAATGACAGAAAGTGGTGCTTGTAAAGTTTCATGGAAGGTTATATTGAACCACTACTTGTAATTATAATTATTTATCATAGAAGTCGCCATCCATTTTACTAACCCTATGGGGATGAATTTGTCTTGCGATCAGTAATTACAGTAATCACTGTGTTTACCTTGCTCTATCAAAGTGGTAAGATTTATAAACGTCTTGTGCGTGAGGCTGACATTTTGACCCAGGTTACACTTTCTGGGATCAGACCCAATCTGCTGATGCATTTAGTTAAAAGAGGTTTATAATTACAGGTGTCAACTGTTGGGTAAATTATCTGCACATCTCCAAGACCATTTTGACCTGGCTTCTTTAAGAAGGAGAAAATTAGCATCACGCTCGGAATCTTTCAACTCGCTTGTTTTTTACTCGTTGGAAATGTGAATTTTCCTAAAGTTAATGAATATCCGTCATTAACTTTTTGTTAATGACCATATTCTTTTAATTTCATCATTACTGATTTCAATTTTGGGATAAAATAATTTCTAACATCTTTGCTGACTTCAAAAAAAATCTGTAAAGATAATTCATATACAAATAAAGTAATTAAAATCATGGGGGAAAGGTTAAACCATGGAATTTTTTGTACCAATTAGTAAGAAACCTCTTGAAAACAATTAATGTCTCAAAAATCAAAGATTTATGCAAATCCTGTATATTTGAACAAGGATTCGATTTTGTATGCACACTCATTATGACCTATGATCCTATGACAGGCCATTCTTGACTGCTGCTTGAAGAGCACTGGTCACTTGTCCTGAACTGACCAGCAAAAGTTGCACCAGGTGAAAGGTCAATGGAAAACAATAGGGGTATGCACCCATCTTCACCCAGTGGACAGCAGATGTGCAAGTTCACATGTTGACCACTGGTCAACAGTTCATCTTAGGACGTCTTGCTCTGACCAGTGTCTGCAAGCTCTTAATGATGCTTTAGTAATGTCAAGTTAAATTTAAGATTTTTGCATGTTTAGAAGATTAAAAGATGTCATTTGATTTGATGAAAGATATTCTTCTGCTTGATAATTGTTCCCTACTGTGAAAGGATGGAATTTTGAAAGAAAAGAAAATCAATGTTTCGTTGAAAACCTTGTACATGTTACATGTAGGTCCCTGAGCAATATTATGATCCTGATTGTTTCATTTATATACATCAAGGTAAATCGATCTTGTCAGTGAAAGGGAGATGTTCATAGGGGGGAAAATATTGACTGAAAAGTTTTAACAAACAATCATTTGCAACATCAGCATTTCTTGATAACTATTATTTTTGTGTTTGAGCATTGCTTTATATGAAGACTATGCAGATAGTATAAAATGACAATATGTAACAACAACCTACAACTCTTAACATAAATCTCAGGTTCTGAAGATTTTACCAAAGCATAATTAAGATTACTATATCATTGTATTATTTTTTCTTAATTCATTAATTCTTGAACAGAAATTGTAATTACTCACCTTGAAATAAGTTGCAAAATTTGAACAATTGTGCAAATTTGAATTAATATGGAATCAAGGTAACTACTAGCTGTGCTTCTATTTTGGTGCACAAGGAGTTTCTACCCATTCAAAGCAAACAGATGACCAGTGGTCAGTAGAGGGTCATTTCAGGTCTCACCTGTTGTATCTGGACCTGGTCAGTGAGGGGTCAGTTCAGGGTAGACACCTGTATCTCTAGTGACCAAAGCACTGGTCAGTTAGCTTTGTCCTTACAGGGTTTCAAACCAGGGGTTATTTTAGGGTACCACCTGCAAAAAAGGTGAGAGTTCATATCAATGAACATTAAAAAAATAGTGCTTCATTTCATTTTCTTTGTGCAAGTTGAATATATACAAAAACAAAAAAACTTGGGTATAAAGAAAGTATGAAAATTAAACATTATGCAAAATAATTTTCATACTTGTTTTAATCTAGTGTATTTAAAAGAAAAAAATTAAATCATTGTGTTACATGTAGTTGCATTGATCTTTAAAATATGTTTCCAGTCCATCCATGATAATGGTGTTCCTGAATTAAAGTTAAAGCATTCTGACGAAGATGAAATTAATTTCATGCAGTGTTCATTTTTAAATAGTTAAAAACTTGCTGCTTGCTAAGTGTGGTAATATGCAGTAAAAAATGTCTTTTGTTTAATTTACTAGTGTTACATCAGGATAAAGGGACATAAACATCTTAATGATGAGACTACTTCTATAACCTCTTGGAAATAAAGCAATAAATCTCTATTTATTGCTGTGCATTTTAATGGATTTAATAGTTTTCCCCCCACTGATGGCTGAACCATTTAATGATAACATTAGAAACACACACCATATAGGCCAATCACTGTAAATTCGAACTTACCAGGATTTGCGCTGAGGAAGTTATTTGACTTGATTTAAGGTTGTGTAAATGAGAATCTTAAATCGAGAAGTCAACAGTTTTACATGTGTTGAAATAAAATTGGAAATGAAAATTGACATAATCGAAGCCTCATGAAGTTCAGGCTTGCGTAATTATTGCTTTAAGTAACAATGTGTTCCCTCACATGTAGTGTTTGATGGAGATAATGGGATGAATTATTAATTCTATTTTGTGTGCTTGATTTGTGGCTAAATTCAGCAGAAGTAACAGAAGATGTATTTTAATGGGATTGATGAAGAAATTGAATTTTCTTCTCTAATTTACATTAATGTAGAAGTGCTCAAGGAAGCAAAAATTCTACTCGGTTTTGGGACAGCATAAATTTATTTCTTTGAACAGTTTTAATTGATGTTAAATTTTTACAAATTATTTTTCAAACAACAATCCTCTAACAATTTGAATAAATTACTTCTTAATTAAAGAAGTTAAAATCCCTGTGGATGAAAGAAAAAATCAGAGAGAACAAACAGAACTGATTAGAATGCAAAACTTTATTTGCATTAAATTAAATTGATGTTAATTTGTGAAAGATCTGAAATTTTCCACACCATGTCACTGAAACATTTTTTTTTAACAGTACCAGAATTTATCTCCAAATATAACTGTTTATTCAAGAGGGACTATTTATTTTAGAGTTCATTCATTTAAACTAGAATTATTAAGAAATGGTCAAATATACAACAAGCATTGTAAAAGCTAATGTAAAATATACTTCATATATCAAACAACCAGGTTGTTTTGTCAGAAATTGCACTTTGTAGGAGTCTGATCTTTGAAAATGCTGGAAGAAAATAAGCATAACATTTAACAGTTTAATATCTCTTATAAAATACTGCATTGATTGTTGTATATTTGACCATTTCTTAAGAAAAGTTTAGGAAAAAATATATAAAAAATTTAAAGATTCTATTTTCAAAATTCTTGCATAATTTACTTGACTAAAAAAATGGAATTAAGAATTGCTAAAAGAGTAAGGAAGGTTGTGATTTTGACGACATTTAGCATAATAGGAATCAACATGGAACAATTCTGCCACAGATGGCCCCCACACTCTTGGACCTGCTGTCTGGTAGTCCCTGAAGTCACACCATATAATTCAATCATCTAATCCCACTCCATCACAAAAAACCCTTTTACAGGCCATGAATGGCATCGCTGGTAATATGGTAAACTATTTCATTTCTGGATAAATCAAAATGTTGCACAGAGGAATTGTTGTGCAAGCCTCCTTTTGATGAAATCCCAAGTTTGTATTTGTTATTAATGCATTATAAGGAAAAGGTCAAGCTGGGGTCATTATGATGATTTAATTGCTGTTAATTGCATGTTGCAGGCTTTGTAATTGGAGCCTTTGTGTTGTTGGTATGGATGTTTGAAGTGCACAGGGAAAACAGATCTTAATGTTATTGGAAACAAAATTTATTTCTAATAGAGTCTGATAAGAATTTATCTTGTGACATTAACCTTTGGTTTTCTATGTTTAGTAATCATAATTAATTTACACTGGTTCAGTAGTATTCATTTTATATTGATTAGAAAATAAGCTTGTCTTGAATTTTTTTTTTCTAATGCAAATTATCTTTTTTGTATCAAATTGGTTCCCATCTGTTCCAATAAACCAGTTTCTGTAGGTCCATTCAAAGGTGTTATATCAGGGTGTATTGTTTCAAAGCAGTGTAAAATTTGATTCTTAATCAAATAGCTGTTATTTGTTGAATTTGCTCATATGGCTCCAGGATGGTAAAGTGGCAATTTCAAATTTGACCGTGAAAGATTTTTTTTTCTCTCGGCAGATTAAGTAATGATATCATTACATGGTAATATTCAAGTTGTTTCATTAATCGTATTTGTAAATAAATCTAAACAATACTTTGGTGAACTTACAGTTAAGACAAGGCTTAAAGTATTATAAAATCACATGACATCATCTAGTTCCTTTCTTGTGTGAAGAACTTTTTTTTTGTAACAACAGAAATAAATGATTTGACTATTTGCTGAAATTTATTTGAACATTTTACTTCTTTTTTAAAGGTTCAACTTCATCTACAACTGAAATCTGAACCAGTTTGGAAGGAACTTTTTGGCAGGAAGATCATGTGTTCTGTCATGTGACTGTGTGGACTCAGTGTTATAGAACATTTCAGTTTCAGTGTTAAATCAATCATGTATTTCATCATCTTCTAAACAATATGTTGTCAAGTTTCAGAACTGATTTTCATGTATGTTTGATATGTTCATCACTGATTTTGAAATTCATTAAAGAAAACAATTTGTGTTATTTGCTTTATTTCAGTTGATGGATATGCCCTCAACGAAAGAAGATTGTATCACATCATATATGCATATTTAATTTTAATGGCAGCTATGTACATTAAAGTATAGGGGAGACCTGCAGTAATCAAGCAGTATGTGAGACATGCACAAATCTGTTAGAATGCAAGCATCTGTAAAGTTTTTCGTGATTTCATACTTGTTATGATTGAAGATTTTAATGTGATGTGGTCCATAACTTTTGTATTTTTTTACAATAAGATTTAAGTATTAAAAGAAATATGGTTGATTAATGTTGAAAAAGTGATCTTCTCTTCCAAAAAAAATTTGACATTTACTTTGAAGTATTATGCATTACAGAACTGTTGATTAATGTTGAAAAGTGATCTTCTCTTCCCCAAAAAATTGACATTTACTTTGAAATATCATGCATTACAGAACTGTTGGTAAATGGACATTTGAAGAATTAATTTACTGACTTTGAATGGTCAATAAATGGGTGAAACTTCATGCTAAGTGACCACAATTTTGTGTAGCATGTCAACTTAATTTTTATTCATAGACAAATACCTGTATTTATTTTTGTAGTGTGCTGCCCTGTGTACTCTGTACTTTTCTTTATAGCTTGAGCTAATCACAAAACTGCATTTTATTCCCATAATTTTACTTTTTCGCACAAGGTCTGATGTTAAAATTTTTGCAATTTAAATATCAGACAAAACTGGCCAGTAAGAAGAGGGGAAAATGTGAGCCAAAGATTTCTATCTTTTGAAATCTATGCAAAGTTTTGGACCGTATCACATAAATTATGCCAGTTCTAGCATGTTGAACATTTGCCTAACATTGCAGTGTTGATTCATAGATGTGATAATATATATGCTGGTGCCTATACCTTGCAAATGTAGCTCATATTGAGCAGAAAATAGATTGTTTTTATCCTTTGAGTTAATTTATTGGATATTTAGAAATGTAACAAAGGGTCCATGGGCTACATGGCTTTTGTGAGTCACCTTGGCCCTCCTGTTCTTTATCACAAGATCCTAAAAAAATTCAAACTTCAAAATTCTTTATCTCTTGTAGCCCAGCCCTAGCCCTAATGACACATTATTAAAACCTAATTTGAATCAACACACATTCTGAGGATTTGAAAAGAAATGAATCTTATCAATGTGATTTAGTGTGGCCTTGCCATTTTTTTTTTTTTTTTCAAAATATATATATATATATATATATATATATATATATATATATATATATATGTTGGTGCTAAACTTTCCAAATGTAGCTCATATTGAGCAGAAAATAGATTGCTTTTATCCTCTGAGATTACTGTGGAATCATTAAAATTGATGGAGGGGGGGGGGGGCAATTTTTGTGGATTGCTAAAATTTTGCAGGTTCGTGGGGACGTAATTTCGTGTATTTTATTATACCTACAAAAGGAAATGTGACTGTAACCCTAGTTTATTAATTCATAAGGATGTTAATTCGTGGATGAGAGGTACCCACAAATTTAAAAAAAAAAAAAAAAAAAAAAAAAAAAAAAACTAGAGCCACCACAAATTCTGATGATTCCACAGTTGTGGATATTCGGAATTGTAGCAAATATAACAAGAGGCCCATGGACCTCAAATCATATTTCAATTTGAGTCACCTGTTCACAAGATTTAAAAAAAAAATCCAACCACATCAAAAATCTTTATCCCTATTGTGGCCCCACCATAGCCCCAATGGTCATGACGTATTATTTAAACCTAATTTGAATCAAGAGGATTTGACAAGAAGTGAATCCATACAACTTTATAAATGTGTTTTAGTGTGGCCTTTCCATTTTTTCAAAACATTTAATTTTTATTTCCTTTTAAGATATTGATCCCTTCTTTTGGCCCCATCCTTATCCCTGAGCCACGATTTGAACAAACTTGAATCTGCACTACATGAGATTGCTTGCATATTAGTATCCCAAATTATGTCCCCGTATTTCTTGAAGATTTTTAAACATTTGGACCTTTTATTCCCTTGTAAAACTTTGATCCCTTATCCCCCCCCCCCCGGGCAATGATTTGAACAAACTTGAATCTTCGCTACCCGAGAAATGCTTGCATATTGATATCCCAAATCATGGGACAGTTATTCTTGAAAAGAAGTTTTTTAATCAATTCCCTCTATATAATTTTAATTACTCTATTGTGGCCCCACCTTATCCCCTGCGGTCATGATTTTAACAAACTTTAATCTACACTACCTATAGATGATTGCATACTAATATCACGGGTCATAGCCTTGTTCTTGAATATTGTTGAAATGTTTAAATCTAAATGGATGGCAGAAGAGACGATGCACAATGATATACAAAAAAAGATAGCAATAGGTCACCTGAGTCATTTATGTAGTGCAGTCGAATTCAGTATAAAAACAAAGGCTGAACAATTGATTTGAAATGTCAGTCAAAATACGACGACCCAGTGATAGGTTATATTTGCTAACAAGGTCATTATAACGACTATGCACAGAATTTACGAACAGCTGACTTTAAACGGGGTCGATGAAATCTCTGTAACATCAACTTATCTTTCAGTAGCCTTTCTCGGTTTAAAAATTGGTAGTACTCAAAGCATGCTCTTGGGAGACGTAAACACGACATGCAAGCAATAGTAAAATATATAAATAAGGAAAGTTGACAATGGAAACCCTGAAGTCATTTCCTTTGCATTACGATTGAGTTGGTCGCCCGCGTGGCACAGTGATTAGAGCATTTGTTCTAGAGTCGCGATGTAAGGAGTAGATCTTTACGTCGCAGATTTGTGAATCCACTGCGGGACGTGGAGACCGGTCCTTCGGATGAGATCGTATAAACCAAGGTCCCGTGTTGCAGTAGGTGTTGGCACGAAAAAGATCTCTCGCTGCTCAGTGGCCCTTAGTACCGAGTATAGGTCAAAATTTGCAGCCCTCCATCGGCAAGTGGTGGTGTTAAAAATTCTCGAGAGGGACGTTAAACAATAAACAAACAAACGAGTGAGTTGTAAGATGGCCTTTATCGTCTTTAGTCAGTATAACACCCAAACATGAAACAGATGTGGCAGACTCTGTGGTGTCTTTTTATTTCGTTTTCACTGAAAGTTTACACTAGGAAATTCGCGAAATTGAAATTAATGCACGCTATTCCTTGTACAAATTTCAAAGATAGACTACCTCAGTTAAACACATAACCTTAAACCGGTATTAGTTGTCACTATGGCTACTAAAAATCTTTCAGAGTATTCCTTACCCTAGTATGTTTTGCAAAGATCTCAAGAAAACTTGGTACACATTGTGGAGTTTATACAAGATTTCCATTTTTAAAAAAAAAAAAAAAAAAAGGTTGTACACAAGTATACTGCATAACAATATAACATATTTTCGGTGTGTAATTTTAGCTAACCTGACCGAAAATCAGAAAAGCTTGTATGTCATGGTAGAGTTTCTGTCACCCTGTTATGTTTAAAAAAATGCTACTCCTCCTAAATTTTGGTCCGGTACAAAAAAAAAATTACATACAATGCATAGACTACATGAATACATACTAGAATTTAACGGATGTTGAATGTAATGAACAATATTGCCATGGTTACAACAAATAGAAAATTATTTGAAATTGTTTGAAAATGCTACCCTTCCTAAAGTTTTAGTCTTAACTCGATAAAACTTGGTACACTGGTATGCCACACACATATTCACGATTACGATTAGTGATATTGTCAAGACTATTAAAGATATTCTTTCAAAATCGTATCTTTCCCACAGTTTTTGTCTGATTTTGATTTAATTTGAGAAGCAGACTTCACCAAGACTCATAATTTTATAGATACATGTAGGTTTTTATTTGATGAAAAGTGTTACACTGATCAATGCATGTACATGATTTTAAGCTCACCAGAACCAAAGGCTCAAGTGAAGTTTTCTGAAATTCGTCCGTTGTCTTTGTCGTCGTAAACGTTTCACAATTTCATCTTCTCTAGAACCACTAGACCAATTTCAACCAAATTCTTAGGTGAAGGGAATATTTTTTTTTCAAGGGCCACGGTCTATTTAAAGGGAAGATAATCAAGAAAAGGCAAAAATAGGGTGGGTGTCATAAAAAAAAATCTTCCCTAGAACCAATGGACCAAAAAGAAACACTTGTGAACATCTCCTGACATAATGTATATTCAAGTTTGTTCAATCATGACCGCGGGATACTTTGGGACCACAACATGAGATCAAAGTTTTACATGGGAATATATATGAAATAATGTTTTATAAATCTCAAAAACAGCAGGACCAAGTGGTGTTAACATACAAGCATCCCCGGGTAGTGTAATTTTTTAATTTTTTTTTTTAATTTAATTTAAACATATTTTATTGAGTAATTCAATGATTGGGCAACAGGCAAGGCCTATGCACACCCTCTCCTTGTATAATAGGTCAAGACATAGACATTGAATAATAATACTTGAACATGGTAATAAACTTGCTAATAATGGAAAATAAAGATTCATAATCAAGTATTATTCATCAGTATCATAAAAAAAGATGATAACCCCCTAACTGTATACAAATTATTTACATACTGTTCCAGCTTTCATATGAATATTGTAAAAATAATATATATATATACATTCAACAGAGTATTTAATATTATAGTGTACTCAACTAAGGTAGTGTGCTCAAATCAAGGCCTCCGGGGGTAGGGTGGGGTCACAATAGGAGACCCCATAAAAATAAAGTTTTACAATGCAATAAATAGGGAAAATGCTCAAAAATCTTCTTAAAAAAAAACAACAGAACCATGATTTGTGATAATAATTTGCAAGCATCCCCAGGTATTGCAATGCAAATTCAAGTTTGTTTAAATCATCAAATGATCAATTAACATTTCCATAGTAGGTTTTAGTTAACTGATGTGGGTGACGCAAAAAATCTCATGTTTCAGTCATTTCAGTATGCTTCAAGCAGTTAATGTCTGGTTTCACAGTGGAAAAGGAAGCAAATTGTCTTCCTTGTAAAGGTTTACATAAAACTGACCTATTTGTTCTCGAGATGAAATTATTAAATTTTACAAACTTTCTATCTGATCATCTCAAGGAAGTTAACAGACCAAATACGTCAACAGCTGGTCAACATTTTATATGATTTTTCAGTTACTTGAACAGCAAACACTCTGTATATGTTGGTCTGTGATATTTCCATAATCAAAGGATGCACGTTTTTAAATGAATTTCTTAATTTTGTGTGTTGTTGTTACTGGAATCGGAAAGGTACAAAAGACTACGAAATGGTGCCTTGCTTCGTACTTAACCATGTAAGTTAATCCATATAAATGTGATGTAACAATGAGACTGCTTAAAAATGCTGCCTTTCAGACTTTTAAATTCGTCTTATTTGTACAATAAATCTTCATTTAATGATCTCGTTTGCCATCTACCTATCATGAATTTCTCTAAATGTTGTATCTTAAGGATAAATCGTCGTCGGACAATGCAACAGCTGTCCAATAAGTGCGCTGGACTTGTGGAGCATTCGTTAAATATTCATAACTCGGTGACAGTTTTGGCTTTCTTTCCCATAATTAACTCTCAAGAAGCTTAAGTGTTAAAAATCAGAACACAATTCCATAAATAAAGAATGCGAAAAGATCAAATTAAATGATTTTCTCCGAATGTATGAATAATTTATCTAAGTGAAGAGTCCAGCTCGGACAATGTCAGCTGCGCGTGGACAGATAGTCCCCTTAATATTAAATGTTCTATCAAATTAAACCGAATCTTCCTTTGGCGTGTGTCTATTGTATCTTAGAAATGCTTTTGTTCATGCATTTATAATAATTATATTTTGAACACTGACAAGCGCAGCAGGCTTGCAGTTTTATTTCCAATGGACAATGCCCTGACGTGCATCCTATTCTTTCGTTTCTCGTTTAAAAAAAAAAAAAAAAAAAAAAAAAAAAAAAAACTCGTGTCTTATTAATCTGAATATGAATCTCAAAAAGAAATATATTTTGTTCGCTATTTAGACATTCGGCTATCTACAAAATCCCATATTCTCATTTTATAGCTTTGAAAAATAAGTAGTTGTAATTTGATTTTTTTAAGGGCCAGTTTTAATTTCTAATTATGTTTGACCTATACACTGTCTTCTGTAATTTTTATTCTAATTTTACCAGAGCGGATGAAAATACGCCTAAGTAAATCAAAAAATTGAATTTGATCATGTAAAGAAATAAATCGTTCATATCAATACATTGCATTTGACTTTTTAAGACACTTGAATAAAAAAATTGATCTCAAGAAGAAATACCGGTAACCCACTGGTGAATTTTCTGTCGTCTCTCTGATAATCTGGAGGGGAAAAAATGAAATACTACTCCCCATGCAGATTTATCCTACTTGAAAACACTTTGGTATAATTATGTATAGTATACTTCTGTCCCTATAAGCAAGTTGATTTTCTTTTACAGATTGGTCAATATGCAGGCAAATGTTTCAACATGCAGCGTATGTACATGTTAACATCCAAGATATTGTTCAATACATAATTTCCTTAAGAAAGACAAACTATGTCCAGATATGACATTTGTCAGATGCAACTTAATTACGTCAACATATAAATAATTTTATTTACTTGCAACAATCATTTGAATGAAATCAGCTACAATTGTATACTATACATGTATATTAGGATATTTCTACCTTTTCTGCAGTTTTTTTTTCTCTGACCTGATCAAAAACCGACGCATTAAAAGTAGTTTTTGTACTACATCAAGATACTCACCTTCTTTCAATAATTTTGGTTGATAGACATTGTTGCTGTTTTGGAAGTGTTCCTTCTACAGTTTTTATATAATCTGTATAGAATTGAATTTAGACTACGTCTTATAATGTGACTTAAGTTTAACTGTAATGAATAATAGTGATACTGTTTGTAAAAAAAAATATAGTTTACCTTTTTCCCGACAGTTTTGCTTCTCCTAAAATTATCCTGGATATCCAATGCCTTTGTAAAACTGTTCGTATTTAAATAACAATTATGCATATTGCAAAATGTACAATTGTCTATACAAGACGACAAGATTTTTTTTCTCTGAAGATTGTATATATATAGTAAACATTTATCAAATCAAAACACCCATGCATTCAATTAAATGCAATGTTTAATTTAAATTCATATTTCTAGAAACACTAAATATATATTCGTATTCATTTCAAAATTTTGATTATCAACGGAGGAGAATTAGCCCAAATGTAAATTTTATCAGTGGATAAAATTAAAAAAAAATATCTTATGTGAAATTAAAAAAGATGTCTAAAAAACAAAACAAAAAAGAAAACAACAAAAAACACTCAATTATTTTATATATATTAAAAAAAGAAGAAAACGATTTTTTAAAATAAAGAAACGATGGGAGAAAAGAGCTAAAAACCGAACTATAAATCAGAAGATACTGACCAAACTCGTCTGCCGCAGGTGGCACCAGAATATGCCCGGAATTTCACCACTGAAATGACACTCCTCTGTCTTTATTTCATTGTATCTTTTCTAGTAATGTATTAATAATAATCATGATGATAACATTAAATACAATTCATGAAAAGCAGGGGCACGTGTTTAGTACAAATCAAAGTCCTTTCATCAATCCGACATTTCTTTATTCTTGCTAAATTGAATGCCGGTCTTCAAATAACCAGAAAAAAATTGAGATTTTTAATTTTCATTAATGCAAATATCATTATTAACCATTCTTACTTTTGATGACAATTTTAAAATTACCTGTTTTAAATAATTTTGCCTTTTTCTTTTTCTTTTTTTTTTTTTGTTTGCAATATTAGACAATAGAAGAGACAAAAATCATTAAAATTTCAGATTCAATACGTTAAATTTAATGCACATATACTTGAATCATTAAAATAATATAATTCTTTTAAATAATAAACCGAGTATGCACTGTGTTCCCTGTCTTTTTTTTTTTCAATCGGTAAGTGATATAAAATTTCTGTTGGAAAGATAATTGCGTCATTAAATTCCGTGTATAATTTAGATTCTAAAGTTTTTGGTATGTCTGTTGGAAATCGAAAAGTTAACTTCAGAGACGCTTTTGATAATGATCATAAAAAAAGAATTAGAAGTTGTCATTATACTGGAGAATTTAACAATTTAAACAATACTGCATTACAGTCTCCCCCCCCCCCCCCCTTAACAATAAGATAAATTGTCTGTTTTACAAATATATTTACAATACGTCATAACAATACTCAGTACAAACAGATCGCCTGACAGATTAAAGATGAACAAAATTCAATCAGCTTTAGTTTGAATGAGAGCAACTGAAAATTTATAAGGGTTGTTATTACTTTATCTTCGCGATGCTGTCGATTTTCTTTTAAGTTTTTGTGATCATTTTGAACAGAAAATACGAGGCACTTATCGCACAACTTCATCATAAAATTCATTTGAAACCTAACACTGCGATTCCATAATTTTCCCATTCTGGATGGTAATGTTGGAAAGACTGTTGAACTCTCCATTTCTCTGGAAACAATAGCCGCTGGCATCTGTTTTTGGTTATGTCATTGTATTCTTTCTTCGTCACTTCTGTCATTGCTTTCTCCCAACTGTTGCGCTGACTGATGTAACAAGTTCGCTTTGTTGTTGATACCATTTAAAATTTTATCATCGAATAAAGGTTAGCTAAGCAAAAGATGGATATCTGTTAAAAGCGTAGCAGAGAAATTCTTGTCGCGCGTGCCTAAACTGACCTTAAGAATCAGGCTAAGGAGTTTGGCATCAAAGGTAAAAGCCAAGCGATTTTCTGTCAGAGACTATATTAAACAAATAATACCATTGCTGCAAGTACCCGTTATAGATATAATCCTGATATGAAAGAGAATTATTTTGGGCATGCCCTCTGCCGCTAATTTTTGTGTAACAAGCTTTGGTCGGATATAATATCCAAGTTAATTTTGGTGGAAATTCAAAGAACAGAAGCAGATGGCCCAATCTGGGTATGACATGCAGACCATGCAACCGGTGCAGCTTCCAGCTTTTTCTTGTGCAAGACGATTAAACGGTATAAATAGGATGTAGTATTGTCCAGTGGGCTATTTTCGTAACACAGTGTAATTGTTATGCGGTCCACAATGTGCGTCCACTCTCTGTTGCAGGTTGAGTGACCGATTTTCGTCATCCTTGGTGCATCCATTAAGTGCTCTGTCTTGGTCATTAAAAAAAGTCCTTTGTAACCTTAAATAAGTTATGCCTCGATTTACGTGCATCTTGAGTGCATTGGTCGCAAAAGAGATGTTATGTATTATACTCGCCAACTGTTGGGATGTCAACTGCGCGCACCTGCGAGCCTTCACGAAAGTAATGTACAATGTACCTGTAAAAAATGCTCTACCTGTCTTATTACAGGAATAAATTACTCGATAAACCCATAAAATAATTCATATCGCAAAGTCAAATTGATAAGACTTGATATGTATTTTACGGATAAATATATTTACTTACTTGATCTAATATATATATATATATATATATATATATATATATATATATATATATATATATATATATATATATATATATATGTATATATATGCTATTTTTTATCATGCCTCGATTGATGCTTCATTTCTTTTAATCGATTTTTTTCCATTCGAGATTGTAAACACATTTCATCTTCCCTAAAAGTTAACTTTTTCATAAAATTGTTGTGCCTCGATCTTGCACAACAAACATTTTACACGTACATATTTATTTTTTGAGTTTTGTTCCTTCATATTTTCACTGTTTGATAGTTGATATGTTTTTCATGATATTTTTCTTCAAATTCGACTTCTGTCTCCTTATTTCTTTCACTGTTTAATCTAATTTTTTATTAATATCTTTCATTCCTCAAACAAATCCTTGATCCGACAGAATGAAAAAAAAAATCTATAGAAATAACGTATTTTCCCACCGTTACAAAGGTGTTTGCGTTAAATTCATATCACAGAAGAAATTAATCGTTATAGGCAAACAGGACTGCTACAGGTAGAATAAAAAATATTGAGTTTCTGTGGACAGGTAGTTTTCACAACAGGTGGTTGTTTATATAGGAGAACTGAGATGAAGCAAGAATCAATTGTAACGATATTCAACTTTCTAAAGACCTACTTCATTATTTATAGACACTGATACACATTGTCAGGTGACAAATGGAAAAGAAATCTTTTTAATATATCCTATAGTTTTGAAAAAAAAAGGAATTCAGTTTTTCTTAATTGTCCTAATAGAAATGGTCAAAAGAATTGTCGTATTATAAGCAACGACTCTCCGAATAGGGGCTAAATTGGCTAAATTTTTTTAACTATGAATATTTTTGTGGCAATTTCAACACATTTTAAAATAAATAATTAATCAAGATAATTTGAAATTTGTACACCTCTCGCCAAATCTGTAAAATCTTGGTTTCCCAACACGCGAACAGAATGCTTCTGCGCATGTCTAGACAACGTCCCGATGCCACCTAATTAAAATAATGAAATTCCATTCAAAGATCCAGATGACGAAGCTAGAATAACGATTGAATGGAATAATGGTAAATGTTTGTATTTGTCAACGCGCTACACCACTTTCGTCGCATTGTTCAGGGCAAGTTCAATTATTCATACCAAATATTGCCAATTCTTTGCTGCGATTCGCGGAGGCGCGTGCCGCTTGATTGGCATGCGACCGGGTATATAAGACCGTTTATGGAAGCGTGAGAACGAACTTATCACTTAACTTGTGAAAGAAAAAAGAGAATTTCCCCCAAGAAAAATCTGCAAAGTCACAACCATGTCGACAAAAGCCAAAATTCTGGGAAGAAGTTACACATGAAACAAAAACGAAAACTCTTCTGGAACTTACACGAAGAAAACTCCGAAATGTAGACTTGAATGGCGATTCCAAACTTTTGAAATTTGTTAAAGCTGAAGTGACAGTAAAAAAAATGCCACGATCATTTCTAGTCAAGAAAGTGAAATGTGATGAGGATCGCCAACCAAACCAGTACCGAATCAGGGACGTTTTTGAGGAGTCCGTAGCGAGTCTGAAGGCAGTTACACCCTTCACCCCGGTGGTACAGCCCCTGTCTGTCCGCATCAGTAACGGTAACTATCTACATATTATTTAAGTCTACAGAGTGTTTAAAAGCTCATAAATTGTAACATATCTACCAAGATTGGCAAATGGATTGTCGCACAGTATGTAATATGTATATTTCTTTAATCACTTTATTTCTAAGTAATGATAATATTTTATCAATAATTTGAGCTTGAGTTTACCTTGTGGAAAAAAAATCAGCTGTTATTTTGACTTGTTTATTTAAAAAAAAAAAGGAAAAGAACAAAAGAAATTAATTTTTTAGCAGTTTGATTTTTAATTTCAAGTTTATTTCACCGATATAAATCATTGTTTCTATGTACCTGAGTTTACTTTGATGCTATAATCTTTAAGATGTGTCTATTAATTTGATATATTTGCTCATATTTTCTTTGTATTTACTGGAATCATTAATCTGCAATTTTTCGTTAAAATGTACGAAAAACGAATCTGACATATACTAAAGTTTAAATGCGATTGTGGAATATTCACATGCATAAAGGGTATATTTCATTTAGTTCTATGATTCTTGCTTTTATACCTTATTACATTTTCTGTTAAATACTGAAAGAAGATGCTTATTTCTACCTTCTCTCTTCTAAAATGTACATAGAATGCGCGATCCTTAAAAAAAAGGAAAATCAATTTTGTTTTATGACCCGCATCCCCTTTTGTTTGAAAAGAATTTCACCAAGGAAAATGAAAAGACATTAATAAATAATTAAAATTATAAGGTTAGTTGTCAGAATATGAAAAACGTTTGTTCCTGTAACGCTTCACAGATGCATGTCTATTGTAACGTAACGCAACTACTACTCCAAGCTACGACGAAATATTGTTCAACAGGGCTCAGATTACCATAAGAAGCCGACTACTTAGACAACAGAACAAAAGTTGTGCATAATATATTCTTCTGTTGTGAAAGAGTTGAATAATCAAGATTTTAATGAAATAACGTGGAGGGGAAGTGCGGGCCGGGAGTTCACTGACACCGGCAGGGGAGTCTTGATACTGGTCAATGCACTTACGGCTTTACCCGTCAATGGGCTTTTTCCCCCAGAATGGCGTTGCAAAAGTGTGCGACTTCGTTCCTTAAGGTCAATTTTTGACAGATTGTTAAAAGAGATTCTTGCCTCCAGGATCTTTTCTTTCGCTTGTTAGCAAGAAAACAAATCTTACTAAGCAAAGTCCTGTCTGATGATCCATTCTTTCTTCACTTAATTAATTTTATCTATGCTGTGATATTTATTTTTATTTATTTATTCATCTATAATTTTTTAAACAAAATCTTAATTCTAGCAATCAGAATTACTTATAAGAAGTCAAATACAAGAGAGCACGCAGTGACCTTTTCAATCAATTTTTGATCAACAGACTACTTATAACTATAACGACATATTTGGGAAGTGCAGAAATGAGACATCGACGATGAAGACACAGTTACAAATAACTTTGGGAACATCATCTTCTGAATCTGTTGATAATTGATATTATGATCCGAACATGAGTTATGCGCTGTCAGTCGGTAATGTTCGAAAGATGCAATTGTTGCCTCTCTAATCTCGCTTCTCTGTCGTAGATTGATATAATTGAGTTATGAATGTAACATAATTCCCCCATTTTACGACTAGCCGTGTAAAAGAAGTTTGATAAGTTGGAATTGTTAACTTTTGTAATTATCACTGAAACAACCATTAAGCTTGCTTAAGGAGCAAGCAACAGTCACCCATCTTGATCAAGTTTATGTCTTAGTCAATGATTGGGAAGGTAAACTCAAGATATACTAAACAAAAAATAATGTAGCAAATTTAAAATGAAGAATATACCGGTACTGTTTTTTCTTGATATAATATAATTCCAGTTTTCTTTCTAAAGTAGGTAGTTAAATGGCTGACTTCTATCCCTTGTAAATTTTAGGTTACATTCAAGATGTTGTTGTTCCAACATTGCCACAAAACTCGGCCACCGTATTACATGATGTAGACTCAAGGAATAGGTTCGAAGAAAATCTTGTTGAAGAAACTCCCTCTCCCGAACCAGTTCCTGATAAAAACTTGGAGGTTGAAGTTCGGACATCTCTCCCTAATATGCACACTGTTGGTTATACTTATGATGCGTTTTTTGTAAGCGATGGAAGAGCAAGAAAGAACGCGTTTGGGATCCCAACCAAAGCCCTGAAACAAAGATATACCTGCAACGAATGCGGAAAAGATTATGCGACATCATCGAATCTCTCACGTCACAAGCAAACACATCGAAGTCTCGAAAGTCACTCAGCCAAGAAATGTCCACACTGTGACAAAGTTTATGTGAGCATGCCTGCATTGTCCATGCATATTCTTACTCACGAACTTAAACACAAGTGCGATATTTGCGGTAAAGCGTTTTCTAGACCATGGCTTCTTCAAGGTCACAGACGGTCTCACACCGGCGAAAAACCATTCGGATGCGCACACTGTGGCAAAGCTTTCGCTGATAGATCAAATCTTCGAGCACATATGCAAACCCATTCAGCATTCAAACACTATAAATGCAAGAGATGTGACAAATCATTTGCTCTAAAATCATACCTGAACAAGCATTATGAGTCGGCGTGTATAAAAGATGGGACCGAATCTGAGACGGGCTCTGTAGTATCCGAGATATCAGCAATCTCGGAGATATCTTGTTATTCCGACTGCTAAAAACTTGTGCACCTTCAAAGTAGACTCATCACCATTCTAAAGCATTTCAATCCCTGTGCCAACTTTCTGCAGTTACAATTTCTTAAAACGACCCATGTAATTTCTTGTTAACATTTTTCGTAGCAATTTTCATATCAACAAAGAATAGTTCCTATTTTGGTAGAACTTTTTATAGTATTTTACACTTGTTCTCTTTCAATATCATCACCATTGTGTCTTCGTATTGCAAACTGTTGTTTCTCTTTGTAAATATTTGCAGAAGGAAATCAAGCAATATAATTTTCGATATGCACATCCCTTTCGATATACATGTAGCGTTCGAAAGAAGCATAATTTAAAATCGTCAAGATTTATTATTTTGCCTTAAAGATATTCACTGTATAATTGCTTTATTTTCTGTACAAATAATTTGCACAATGTAGAGGTGTTTGAACAACATTTGTTGTTGTCTGTAGTGCTTTTGTCGTTTGCTTCGCTTTGGGTTCAAAGCAATCATGAGTTATCTAGTCCCTATCAACTCTAGTCAGTCAAGAGGAACAACCGCTTCTTCGTTGACCCTTTAATGTCTATGATAATTCCAAGTCGAACATGTAAGAAAGACATCAAAAGATGGTGTCTTTATGTGAGTAGCAAATCGTTGTGTTTTCAATCGTAGACAGAATTTTAGAATGTATTACTTTTACATTGCATTCAAGCTCTCTTTACGGTTGTGACTTTGTACATACCTGACCTTGGTCATGCTGTTGTCTGCTTTGGCAGCTTTAAGTTGTTTTTTGATTATCTTAAATTTTAACATTTTTTACCATCATTAAACATTTTATTTCACATAAGTGCAGAATTTTCACATGTATTTCTTTTCGAAAATGTTTAGTAATAATGATCACCTTGTACATTCATTATATTTCCAAATTATATTTCACTCTTATTTGTTATTTCTTCTTTTCCTCTAACCTCACGAGAGGATTTGTTTTTCTGGAACATGTGCAATATCGCCGCTATCAGTATTACCTTTGTCTTTTAAACGTTAATGTTGAATAAACGACTTTAAAAAAGAACTATTTTGTCATTTTGTAAATAGATACATTGTTTCTGAGAAAATGAAGCCCCCACCCCCAACCCTCCTTTCCATGAAAGTTTATGGCGTCATTTTATTTTCATGCCAGTATAGATCATGCCGATTTTATAATTTCATATCTTGTTTTAATAAATGAGAAAAGATGAAAATAATTACATTTCATAAACATTGTCGACACGCATCAATGGATTTAGTCGCTACCAGGAGTACCTCTGGTTATAATGGACTTACAGATGGTTTTTCAGCAAGTTTAATTTCATGTTAAATTTTTAAATTTAAAGATTAAATCAATTATGATAAAAATGTGCAAAGACACTAATTCTAATTTTTGCAGTACATTTGTCGACCTCATCTTGAATCCTGTACCGCGATACATTGTCCGCCATATCGATCCAAATCTGTTTAAGTTGGTTCTTTACCATTCGAGGTCCTATCAAGCTTTTGTATGCACATCGATCCTCGGTTAAATATCACCTAACCGTTAAAAATTGAAAATTCGATCTCCAGGTAGGTACCTGTAGAGCTAAACACATCAATTTTAATTTTCCAATATTGCAAGAGGTTCGCTTTCACTACACTAGATACTTATCGACAACCTGAACAATGATCAACTGTTGCTTTTCTTCGCTTGATGGAAGGCATTAATAGAGGATATAAATGAAGCTTATTCAATATTTTCTAAAAGAGTCAGGCACCAAATGAAAAAAAACGCATCGATTTAAGGGAACGTTTTAACATTTGATTTCAATGTCTACCGAGTATCATTTAGCGATGTAAGGTGTGTACATGGAGGTAAATATTTTATTTACCGAGAGCTTGACATTATTTGCCTCAATAAGCACATTCCCAATGCTTGACAAAGTTAAAGAGACCCGCTACGCAATATACTCTTCCTTGAATGGTGTTTTTTTCAAACGTGTTTCAATTCCATTATTAGAGCTAAACAGGTGTACAGACCACAATGACTATCTTAAAGTCTGATATATTTTTCAAAAATTCTCCAGTTTTACACAAAGCTTGCTTTTTCTTAAAAGACACTGGTAGGAGTATACCTGTAATTTGAGAATCCATTTTAATACACTAAACTGGTATACTATAAATGTTTGGTTCTTCCACTCACTTTCCGTTTAAATGAATCAACTGACGAATCCTTCACGTATTGTACCCCCGGGATGGAGACAAAGGCATGAAGAAAATTTAAACTTTTAAATTTATTCAAGTATTTTATAGATACATCGCAGCAATTGAGCAATTGACATCATACAAATTAAACTTTGTATTCAGGCCCGTAAAAGGCGGGGGGGGGAGGGGGGGCGCCCCCTTTTTTCTGAGTATAGTATTTTGCTATATAATAGTAAATTTTCCTTTAGATGCTGCCCCTTCACTTTTTGATGTTGTAGTGCACTGGCAAATTCCAGGATTTGGACAGTAAATTACCTTTTTTAACCCCCTTTTTTGTTGCTTGTCAGATAATTTTAAGAAGTCCCCCCACTACTGTGACCTACTTTTTCATAAATATGCCATAAGGTCTCAAGATGCATAAATTTACAAGGTTTGATGATTTTAAACTTCCCGGTATCCGAAATAGTTAAATGAATTTTTTTGAAAGTGATGAGCTGTAAAATTCAGAAAGTAGGTCACGGTAACCTACATTTGGTTGACAGACTTTGCATCAACTGACAAGATTTTTTATGATCGTAGGCTTCAAAGTTTCCAAGATATGCATCAAAATTAATTTGAAAATAAATATCTGCAAAATTCAAAAGGTAGGTCAGCCTCACCTACCTTTGAGTCAACATAACACGAGGTCCTAAGATACATCAACTGACTAGATTTGATGATCTTAGTCCTCACAGTGTGTGCAAAATAGCAAAGTTTTAACAAAAATAATGTTATATTAATTTAGAAGTGACCTTCAGACAACGCCCTTTGCACTCGGATGATCTCTTGAACAATCTACAACGTATCCTCATCCTTATGTCTAAGTTTGGTGATAATCTGTCCAGTGGTTCATGAGAAAAAGATTTTTAGCAACCACTTTTTTATATTTCTGAATTAGCTCCCCTTATCCCTTTATTTAGTATAACTTAAAAGTCCTTGGCCAAAATCTGTGACAAATTTGTATAAATTGGCCAAGGTTTCTTGAGATACGGCCCACATTCAAAAAACTTTACGCTCACCACATGCCAGGCCATAGCTTAGCAATTGAGCCTTTGGCTCAGAATATAGCTAAAATTATAATACTAATTTAAAATAAACACACATATATGGCCTTGGAGCTACACATTGACATTGATATTCCTAGTAATCGTGCTAAATAAAGATAACTAAGTCTTGTTCATCTTAAATTTGACTTATTATCTGTATGATTAATGTGTGTGTGTGTGTGTGTGATTCTTTCAGTAGTAACGTGAATACCAAACTAGATGAAGATAATGAAAAATATATTTTCTAGAGTCAATTTCTCTATTTATGCCAAACGTAGTGAGATGGACGTTAAACAATTAAGAATAATTAATTACTACAAGGATACAAATTTGTCAATTGAATTTCAAAATGTGGGATTGTTTTCTCCTAAGAGAGTTATATTGTTCTTGCATGACAAATTACCGTGATGTTTCAACAGGTTATAACTCTGAAACCGCTCTTTAAACGTATGAAATTTTAATGAACCCAATCAATAAATTTTTTCCCATTTTTTCCTCAGCAAATTTTTAGCGATCTGTGATGTGAATTCGCAAAGGCATAAACATTTTGTAAATGCATGACATGCATATTTTTAACGTCACCTCTTTAGATTAAGTTTTCAAAAAATCAAAAAGCGAAATAAAACTTCTTATTCAAGATTCACCATATTGCTTTTCAAGAACGTTTGAAACTTCCTTTCTTGAGTGTATGGTTTAAAGTAATACTGGAATTCATTTACTTCTTAAGTAATCCAACCAAAGAGAGAAACATGCAGTTTAATACCATAAACAAAAGAGGCAAATGATTGGCCTTGAAATACATGTATCTATAAGGTAGTTTTCAAGAAAGGAAATTCATTAATGAGAAACCAAAAGAACTCCCAATAAACCAATTGTAATGCTTATTTTCTGTATTGGAATTCTATCATTCCTTTTAATGGCGAGCAGCCAAACATTGGTCCGGAAGTAGTCAGCTAGTGTAGACGGAGTATAAATCAAACCCAAGAGATCAATCACCGATAGATTTTTCCATCCAGAGGCACGAAGCTGGAATATCTACCTTTCCCCCGGAAGCGATTTATTAGACAAAAGACATTACATTTCTCCTATAACGAGTACTTAGCACCGGGCCTCTTTGACTAGCCACAGGTTGATGTTGGATTCAGCATCGATTAAACTGTTACGTTCCGGCGATCGCGTTTATTTAATTATCACTGGGCTCTCACATAGGCAAATTTTATTTTGTCATTATAAAAGTAACCTTGCAATTTGCTGTACAGAATTTATCCCTTTTTGATTTCTGAAGAATCTAACAAGAAAAAGTTTCCACTTATTTCAGGATTTTACAATCCAATTTGAGAAAATTAGTGTGGGAAACGCACAAAATACTGTTGGAACTAAGTAACGTACAGATAGTCAATTGGGTGGAAAAAAGGGTTCAAGAATTTGTCAAATTGTAAATTTTGTATTTCTGCTACATGGTGAGTTTGAAATTTATAGTACGACAAATTAAAGAATGAACAAGATTATGACAAAGAAATCGATATCCAATAATTGACGGATATATGAAAAAAGGTGAAGGTAGGGAATAGTGATCAATCTCATAAATCATAAATAATACAATTCTTGAACAGGGCAAGAAAAGGCGAACACCTGAAAACACCAGAGGTGGGATCAGGTGCCTAAGAGGAGTAAACATCCCCTGTCGACCGGTCCGTCGGTGAGCTCTCTGTATTGTTCAGGTAAACGGAGTATTAGTGTAGGACAGTGGCTTAACAATTGGTACGAAATGTCAGTAAAAGTACGACCCAAAGCTACGTTGTATTTGCAATAAAGGTCATTATTTCGACCATAAAATGTTGGAAAAGCTGAAAT
Source organism: Saccostrea echinata (assembly GCF_033153115.1). Lineage (NCBI taxonomy): Eukaryota > Metazoa > Mollusca > Bivalvia > Ostreida > Ostreidae > Saccostrea > Saccostrea echinata. Next base: position 3,046,226 of record NW_026889765.1, read on the forward strand.
AATTCCAATGCCCTGTAACATCAATATTTTTCAGAAGCCTACCCCGCTTAAAAATTGATCGTAATCATAGCATGTTCTTGCTATATCGGTTCCACTGGCTTTAAAATTATGGTGTTCATTTTAGAATAACTTCCATTTGCTCTGTCAGTCACTGATTTCTTGAAAATAACCCCATTTAAAATGCTTAAATACAATTTCCCTGCCTTAACCGACAACGGATTATTGTTTGACCTTTTTGAGTTATCTTTCTTTGTTCATAATGTAGCAACAATGTACTGCGCAGTGCGAAGAGAAAAAAAAAAGGAGGGGCGTTTTTATTATTCACATCTTTAAGTGTTTTTTCCCTTTTCCTTTATCATCTTTAAATATTTTATTTTTTCCCTTTTCCTTTGCAATACCAATCAATATCTACAGGTTCAATAAAAATCAGTACATTGTATTCTGGATCTTATTCAACGCTGTGAGCAATAGTGAAGGTACATGTAAAACTGTGTGCTAACATTGGAAAGAAGAATAACTCTTTATATGAGTTTTCAACAGCCGAGTTATTATTTTTTCTCTTAAACAAAACAAGAAAAATATATCTTATATACTACTAGGTTTTTAATGGCTATACCATGCTATGTATATGTGTAAGTATATCTAGTGTTAATTATTGCAAACCGATGAGTCAAATTTTGAGACAATTCAGCAAGGTCTTTAAAAGAATGCTAAAATACAACTCGCATGGACGTTAGAGAAAAAAAGGAGGTGCGTAAACGGGAAACGATTATAAGGACGGTTAATTTTTTAAAAAATAAAATCTTAAATGAACTTCAGAGAGAGAGAGAGAGAGAGAGAGTCTATTCTAAACTGTATGCTAGTAATCTAAATGTTTCGTAAAATCAAACATATTGTTTCCTGTAGCAAATTATGCATTTATTTACGTAATTAATATTAGATCTTTGACCCTTGCATTCATTTGCCACATAATAAAGATTCAGAGAGTGGAAGCGGTTTTAAACAATTTTTATGCAATTTCTACTGCACAAAGCAAAGAATGGAACTGGAGCAAGGGAACCGGATTAACAGGGTATTATTATCCTTCAGTATAACACAATCAATCTGATTGTTTTATAGCATGTGGAGTGCCCCTTTGAAATGATGTCATAATAGTAATGTTAGATTACATGGTGTAACTTTTTTATTTTGTCCATAACGGTGTTTAATCATCCTGAGTCAATGACTGTAACATTTTACTATATTTGTGTGAGCTTGGAGCAGGTTGATTTTTCTATTAAATTGGGTCAATGTCTGTAATATGTTAGGCCTAAAAAATTATGTTTGTTTCATGTAACCCGACCGACCCATTCAAATTACCCACTGGTGGATTTTTTCTGCCAAATCTGCGTTTGCTCTTTGGTTTGATCAATCAGCTGATTCCATTTATACAAAAAATTTTAATTGTATCTTCATTTGAGATAAAAAATATGTCAACTTAGTCAACATTTACCTTAAATATAAATAGTAATCATTATTGTAACAACAATTTCCCCCACAACTTTTTGAAGTTCGTTTTCTGCCACTAGGCAGCCATGTAGACTGGCCTACCTGCCTGATATGGCCGTATGCGCGGTACGACAAAGACAGGAAATACCACACTCGGCACACCTCGGCCGATTCGTACCTCATTTGATGAAGGTGACGGAATCAGCCGAGGTTTGCCGAATGGAAATACCAGTCTAGGCAGCTATGTTGAGTGTCCACTGTAAATATAACACCTGGATAATTCAGTCCGGGGATGTTTGACCCCATTATTCATAAGCAAAATAAAAAAAATCCCGACCTACCGACCCTTGATTTTTTGAGAATGTTACAGGAAACAAACATAATTTTTTTAGGCCTTATCATGCATTATGGTGATTTGGAGCGGGTTGATGAAGTTTGTTTATTCACAAAGATTTAATTTGTTATATATATGAATGTGCTGTTCGCAGAGTTGTACCAAAGTCATTTAATTGTAAATGCATATACTTATGAAACAAGGGTAGATTGATATATTTTGATGACTGAGATAATTCGAACTGAGATAGAGTTTGGTAGAAGATTAATAAAGTATGCCATTTGTAAATCAGCACTTAAATATGCATTGTAAGACTATGACTGCGTTTAACAGTATGTGATTGTTGTTGTTCAGTGTTATTTAGTTGATATGGTATCTGTAAAATAGTCTAAACTTCTGTTGTCACTTTGTTTGACAGTTTTCGCTCTTCATTACGATGCACTTCCGGTATAGAAACTTGTAAAAGTAATTGATAAATTTATCCTTGCATTTGTAGTATAATCGATAAATATATCGAGTTTGAATGGCGGTATTTTACGAATGCTCAGTCATTCGTAAAATACCGCCATTCAAACTCACATTACCATTATCCCAGGTCTGCTGTGCTCCGAGATAAACTGAATATTGTTTTATATTTATATTGTTTTCTTTTTAATATTTGTTGTGAAATACATTTTTATTTAATTGATTAATATGTAAGAATTAATTATGTCATGTGTGTATAGAATTTTGGTAACACTCGTTCACGTGAAAGATCGTGATGTTTTACTAATGACCAATCAGACTGTTTGATATAATTGATCTTTGATTAAAAATACGATGAAATTTCATAATTAATAATTCTGTTAATATCGGTCATTTTCCAGCATTTTCCGTTATTTTCTGTCATAGAGTCATAGATCTATAAAAGTTAGACGCTGAGAAATTTTAGTCACTCCTCTGCTTTATTTTGATTTGGTAGGTCCGTTTTACGGAACTCTTAGATTTTTTTTTTTTTATTTTTTTTTTTTTAATTTTATTTTTACTTTTATTTTTCTCTATCTTTTACTTTTATTTCTTTTTATTTAGGAATTTATTTTATTTTCAATTAATTTAGTTAGGATAGGATTTAACCGCGTAGGACATTAAATAGTAAAATACTATTGTCCGCTATCGATTGTTTTAAGGACTCAACAGTCTATGACTGAGTAGTCTTCTTCATTAATTATTTTATCTAAGGTTATTTTATTTTTTGCAATTTTACTCCATTTTATTTCATTTTTTTTAATGCAAACTACGTAAATGAACTTATAGGTTTGCTATCTTTCTCTTTTATGATGACTAAAGTTATTTATAATTTAACGAAAGTCAATTCTTTATTTTATTTATATTCAGTAATTTAATTTTTCTAGATACGTAAATTTTCCTCAGTTATTTTTGATAGAAATTTTATTGAAGTACTTCAGAGTTTAAATGTTGCTTCACGTCAAACTAACTTAAGATTATTAGAGTTATCTTTCTTTGCCCTTAGTGATTACAAGCTGAATCTGTTAAATACAGTAATGCTTGTTAGGTTTAACAAGTCAAAGTTATAAATAACCATGGCTTGTGTCCTTCGTTAATAAAGTATTTTAGGAGTTTAACAAGCTAATCTGTTAAATACAGTAAAGCTTGGTGTTGAGTTTTACAAGTCAAAGTTATAAATAACTACGACTTGTCATAGATATTAAATAACTGGAAAGAAACACGTTAGATTTTTGGGGTGGTTTTCAGTCTGTTTTATGATATGATTTTAATTATCTATTTCAATTAAACTTATTTATTATTATTAGTTTGGTATGAATGTGGTGTGAATGTCGTCGTTTAAATAAATTGTTTGTTGATAACACACAAAATAAATTTAATTGTTTAATGTTTATAATCTTATGTCTTCTTTGCGGTACATTTATAATAGGGGTTGAATGAATTATTTATACCATGAAAACAATTTCTAGCAGAACCGCTAGCGTTACATTTTTGGCATCAACGGCGGGATACCTTTCATTTTTATAGGTATCCAGAGTTTCGAACCCTTTTATATTTTTGCTATTTGTTGATAAAAATAAAAGTTGACTTGTGATTTTTTTTATTTTGATTTGTCAGTGCTCAGATAAATATCGTGGGGAAGATAATTAGAAAGAGTCTGATTGTTGTAGAAGCAGATGAGATGTCAGATGGCGTGAGTGTGAGACAGAAAAATGATCTAGGCAATATGAAGACAAAATAAATTCTGATAACAGTTTAAAAACTGGAATTGAAAATCCTTCGAGAAATAAGTGTTACAAATAGTAAATCTACTGTACAAGACCCTATGCATATGTCATGCCCAAGTTCAACATCAAATTTGATGCCCAATTCATACATATGAATCCTTTAAACACAAAAAATGTGTCACAATCATTTATTACAAATGAACAAAAACATACAACACCAGAAAGGTGCAATGAACAAATTTTCATCCTAGATAACCGCGGGAGATAACCCTCATCAGTTTTCACTACCAATCCATGATTTGACAGATGATTCGTCTGTAGATGATTTGCATGAATCAGTGCCTCCTTAAAATGTGCGTCCATATTCCTGTCTTCCAGTCACTAGATCAGACCATTCAAATGCTATGAGACAAAATCACGGTGAATTCAGAAGTAAACAAACAAACAATGCAGTATACCAGCCCCCTATGTATCAGTTGTCTGGCAACAGAGATGATTTAGCTAATAATTTGAAGGATATGCAGAAATTTTAGACACAGTCCAGTCAGATGTATTAGCACAGTACCAAAACCCTAGAAGGAGCCACAAGGATACGGCTCAGTCTAAGAAATTGTCCAGACATAGCCGCACATCTAGAAGAACACAATTAGATAGACAGCTTAAGCGGGCAAGATTGATTAAAATTCATCCTCCTCAGATGACTCCACCAGTAGCAGTACATCCGATTCTGATGATGAAAGCGCACCTACATCTATTGTAACTCAAAACAGACGTTCCAGAAAATTTTCTCATAAGTTACCCCGCTTATCCGGTCAATTTAAAGAGAAACGGGTTGTATGGACGGGCAGATTTGAAGAGATCACAGACAGGGGAAATTGGACAAACAATGAACGTCTTGATGAACTATTACCTGGAATGCAAGGTGGCGCAGGAGAATTTGTCTTTGAACAACTCGACAAAAAGAACCAGGCCTAATTACAAGAAGTTAATTGGAGGGTTAGATAATCGATATCAAGTCATAGAAACTAAGAAGTCACCGGAAGCTAAGTTCAGTAACCGTAGACAGAGACCAAATGAACCTGTGGAACTTTATGCAGCAGACTTAAAGAAATTCTATGCCAAAGCGTATCCTAACAGAGATGAGACTACACGCAGAGAGGATCTACTTCGAAAATTCTTTGATGGTCTCAATGATGAAAAAGTTCAGTTCCAGGTTGAATACATAAAGGAGCCAGATAACATAGACGATGCTATATTCCAGGTGATCAATTTTAGTGATCTTCAAAAAAGAACTTCTACAAAAGCCGATAAACGTCCTATTCGAGCAGTGACTGAAAATGATACAAAAAACAGGAAATAAAAGAATTGGCAATAAAGAAAAGCAGTCCAAAACAGTTTCACAAAACAATATTTCATTTGCAATGATGCCTAGGAACTACCACTACAGATCTCAAAGATGATATATTGAGAATACTAAGACAAATCCAGAATCTTGAAAAGATGTCTGAGATGAATAAATCTTCAGCCTTTCCTCCCAGATTTAAGCATCCTCAAACCCTACTCGTTATAAGTGTAATAATCAGGGTCAATTTGCTCGTGACTGTCCAGTTGGCGCCCAACAAAGTTTCAGAAGTACAGCACCACAATATCCCTGAAATTTAAACTTCAGGAGATCGTAACTGCAGGTCGAGAGACGATCCAGGAGCAGACTTTGAATGAAGACCTATCTGAAAATAAAATAAAAGATACTAGCCTTATTACTGATGATGTTAAAAGAAATTTTGAAAAATGCCCTGGAATTTATGTCAAAGGAAAAATCAATGATGTCCCTGTTACTTTTACAATTGATAATGGTGCTTCCAGAACCATCTTATCAGAAAGAGTATTTACACAAATAAAGAAGAAACCTGAACTTAAAGATAAACCAGGCATTGTGAATGCATGTGGTACAAGTTTGACTTTACTTGGTGAAGCAGAATTTACCCTGAATCTGGATGATTTGGTTGTACGACGGAATATCATCATAGCAAATATAAACAATGATTGTCTTTTGGGGGTGGATGTTTTACAAGATAAGTATGGAGTACCTGCAGATATTCTACTTAGTCAAGGAATTGTACGCTTACATGGAACTACTACACCATGCATTCAAGTCAAATCAGACAACAAAAGCCGAAGAGTTACAGCTGCTGCTAATGATGTTGTCCCCCCTTACAGTGAGAAGATTATTCAAGTCTTTGTCGAGGGGAATGACGATACAGAGCCTACAGAATTTATAGTGGAACCAAATGAGAAATGTTCTTAATTGATATAGAAAAAAGTACTACAGTACCTGTCAGACTTTTTAATCCAACTTGCACAGAAAAACAGATTTGGCAAGACGCCGTACTTGGAAATGCTGAAGTGTTTCTATATGAAACTGTGCTTGACGATCCTGGAGGAAGTGCAGATAACATTGCAACAGGACACACTGTCAGGCATACTCCTGAAAAAGAAGAGGAACAATTTAATAAAAAAATTACCTGAACATTTAAAACAATTATATGAAGACTCCCTGAAGTCTAATGAACTTGAGGAAAAGTCACAGAGAGATCTGTTCAAATTACTATTTGATTTTCTTTTTCTAAGAATGACTTAGACCTAGGTTTGACTCATATTAATGAGCATGATTGTGATTGATACAGGCAATGCTAGACCAATAAAACGTCCACCAAGAAGAGTTCCCATTGCTTATGCTGAAGCCGAGCTTAAGACAATTACAGATATGAAAAAACAGGGGATTATTCGAAAGTCTAATTCTCTGGGCTTCTCCTTTAAACCTTGTTTTAAAGAAAAAAGGTAAAATTCGCCCGTGTGTGGACTACAGAAAGATGAACAAGGTGACAGTAAATGATGCCTTTCTTATGCCCAGAATACAAGACTGTCTAGATGCTGTTCCTGAAGCGACGATATTTTCAACATTTGATTTAACTTCTTGTTACCATTAAGTTCCTGTCAAGGAGTCAGATGTACCAAAAACTGCTTTTTATACCAAAAACTGCTATTATAATAAAATATGGATTATGGGAGTTTTTAACTATGCCTATGGGAATGAAGAAGGGTGGACAAACTTTTCAACGTACCCTACAGATGATCTTAAATGGTTTACAATGGCAAACATGTATGATCTACTTAGACGACATCATAGCATTTTGGTCAAATTTTGAAGAACACTTGACAAGAATTCGAGAGGTCTTAAATAGAATTAGAGAGGCAGGTTTAAAGCTTAAACTAAACAAATGTCAGCTATTGCAAAAGGAAGTTTTCTTCTTGGGACACGTCATGAACAGAGACGGAGTAAAACCCAACCAAGATATTGAGAAAATTCTAAATTGGCCAGTTCCTCGAACACCGACCGAAGTTGGACAAGTCATTGGTATTGCGTCTTATTACAGGAAATTTATTAAAGATTTTGCAAGTATTGCCAGACCCTTAGTTAACCTAACAAAGAAAGGAAGTACCTTTCTGTGGATTGATGAATGTCAAGAGGCTTTACAATGTATTAAAATCTCCTAACTGGACCAGAAATTATGAGTTTCCCTACAATGGATGGAAAGTTCGTACTTGATACAGATGCAAGCAACTTCAGTACTGGGGCTGTGTTAAGTCAGATAAAAGACGGACAAGAAAAAATTATAGCCTATGCCAGTAGAGCTCTAAATAAAGCTGAAACCAATTATTGTGTCACAGATAAAGAACTACTTGCTGTACGTTTTTTCGTGGAATACTTTAGACAATATCTCTTAGGAAGAACATTTAAAATCCGAACTGATCACCAAGCTTTGGTCTGGTTATTTAAAATCAAGGAACCCAAGGGTAGAATTGCCAGATGGATTGAAGTACTTTCTTCATATGATTTTTCCATTGAATACAGACCTGGCCATAAACATGGCAAAGCAGATGCACTTTCAAGATGTCCTGACCCACATAATTGCCAGTGTGTAGAAAAAGCTAATTAGACATTGAGATGTGGTCCCTGTAAAAAGTGTATAAAAAGAAATGAAGAAACTCCAGAGCATAAAAGATGGCTAGATACTAGGAACAAAACTACAAATACTATTCGAGTAATTACTTGTAATCAAACAAGGACAAAAGTCACATCATGGCAAGATGTATGTCTTTCAGTTAATATGGCAAAATTACAGAAATACGACCCAGACTTGAAATTTATACATGACTCTAAAGAAAAAGGTCAAAGACCAGATGATAATTCTACTAAAATGCCAGTCTTCCCTGCAGATACTACTGTAATATTTGGAACTCCATGGTATTTTATACAAGAAATTTGTCTCTAACAATGGAGATTTACAGTACTTACAGTTAATATTACCTCATACCTTACGAGACCAGGTTCTACATCAGATGCACAATTCCGTGATCTCTGGACATCTGGGCCAAAGGAAGACCACTGTAAAAATTAGAAGATTATTTCACTGGTATGACATGCAAACAGATATTAATGTATGGATACAGATACAGAAATGCCATGAATGTCAGATGAACAAGATTACTACTAAGCAACCAAGAGGACCTTTAGGAGACTTAAGTGTTGGTGCACCAATGGACAGATTATCAATAGATATACTTGGTCTCTTACCAAGAACCCCACGAGGAAACAAATATATATTGGTTGTAACCGACCACTTTAGTAAATGGGTGGAAATACTCCCAGTTCATGACCAGACTTGTGCAGATAAAACTCTAAATGAAGTTATTACTCGATTCGGTTGCCGACAATCTATCCACAGTGATCAAGGCCGTAATTTTAAAAGCAGTTTATATCAAGAATTATACAGTTTGCTAGAAATTGAAAAGACTAGAACAACCCATCGAAATCCTCAAGCCAATGGTTTGGTTGAACGTTTCAATAGAACACTGATTAGTATGATTAAATCTTATATTAAGGGTACACAAACAGATTGGGATTTGAACATGGGATGTCTTGCTCTTGCATACAGAAATGCACCACAAGAATCAACCAAATTTATTCCAAACATGGTCATGTTGGGAAGAGAAGTCAAGCTTCCTCTCGAGATCATATATAGTTCTTCTAGAGAGACAGAAAAATTAACTACATGTGTAGATTATTTGTATAATCTCAGAGAGAGAGAGAGAGTATGTATCAATCAAACCAGATTGTTAGAAAAAACTTTTAAAAACTCTTTAAGAGTGCAGAAGGATAGATATGGCAGACGATCTAACGTGAATCAGTATAAAGTTGGTGACCTAGTTCTATCTCATTAGAAAGTCCGAATACTGACCCGGAGAGTCAAAAGCTGCAGCCGAGATACTTTGGTCCTTGTTTGGTGCTACAAAAGGTTAATGATTTATTATACCGAGTGCAGACGGATGAACGATCAAGCATCAAGAATGTAAATCACAATAAAATGAAACCATACTTTGGTGACAGATTGTCATGGATGGTGACTGATTTGAAAAGATTTCAGAAGTCAATTTGAATTTAATCCACGATTACTAAAATTAAATATTATCCAGAGATGTTTTTAATCTAAATTTGTTGGTTTTCCTTCTTGAGACAAACTTTGTTATCTACCCTTGGTAAGGATGAAGAGTCACGTCAGATGTTAAAACCATTGGTTTTCCCGCATAATTTTTCATGAGTCATCAATAGAGCCATTCACACTTTCCTCCAAATTGACCGGCTTGACCTCTGCTGTTCTTATTAGTTGGTTCTTCCAGTTATGAATGGTTAATAAAAAAATAGATTAATTAAATAAACATATTTTTAGCTCTACTGGTCAGAGACCAGAAGAGCTTATGTGATAGTAAGGTGTCCGTCCGTCTGTCTGTCTGTCTGTCCGTCTGTCTGTAAACAATTTTTCAAAATGGTACTCCTCCTACAGTTTTGGTCTGATTTCAATATAACTTGACACACAAGTAGACTACACTAAGATACATAATTTAGTGCATCAGTTTTTGATTTTGATGAACGGTGTTGCCATGGTTACTAAAAATAGAAATTTCTGTGACATTCATTTAAAATGCTACTCCTCCTACAGTTTTGGTCTGATTTCATTATAACTTGGCACAAGAGTAGACTACACTAAGATACATAATTTAGTGCATCAGTTTTTGATTTCAATGAACGGTGTTGCCATGGTTACTAAAAATAGAAATTTCTGTGAAATTCCTTTAAAACGCTACTCCTCCTACAGTTTGGTCTGATTTCAAGATAATATGCGTTTCGGTTTTTGATGTGGTTACTGAAAATAGAAATTTCTGTGACATATTTTCAAAACGCTACTCCTCCTACAGTTTTCCTTTGATTTCAATATAACCTGGCACAGAAGTAGACTACATTAAGATACATAATTCTATTTATTAATGCATGTTGCAAATCCAATTGCTACTTTGTTATACGTACAGACCAGTAGAGCTACAGTCTCATCAGAGACTTCTGGTTCCTACATAGAATGAAGGAACGCAACAATTTAATCTTGCTATATATATTTATATGTCGTACCTGCCTGGATAGATTTCGGTCGTAAATGATCAACTCAAGAACCCCTCTCAGATTCTGCAAAATATAAATATCTACGTCAATAAAGAAGATATAAAGAGTATTATATTGATACTAAATTATTTTAGTAAAACAATATTTAATCTATATTTCAACATGAATGACGAATGGATGTGAGAATGAATGGCAGATTTCTATATAAAAAATTAAATCCATGTGTACTCTATGTATAAAGTTCTAAAAGAATTGAACACATTCCTGTACATAATATTTTTATTACAAGATCATGTCATGAAACAGACTACTTCTATGGGTTGACAAGGGATCTTTTACAATGAAAAAATAAATTCATACATACCGTAATCGTTTGTAATTTCACAGATTCATCATGGAAGTAGCCAATGCTGAGAAAAAGGAGCGAGTTTTTCAATGCACACTATGTGATTTTAAGCAAATAAAGAAGTAAACGCCATAAAGCTGAACACGATTCGTAAAAGGAATGTGTCCGCCATATTCTATTGGTCCTCTCGCTGTATCTGAGGGCCTCTATATAAAGCCACTCACTTAGTCACTGTTCAGTGTAATCAATCGTTACCGGTGTAGACGGACGTATGCTATACAGCACTCGGTAGCGACAAAATATAACTGTGTACTTCTTCTAATGCAGGAGAGTAAGATACCAAAGAAACTTACAACAGTTGTGCAGGTCAGTGCAGTATACAAACAAACACAAATACACGTTACTGCAATAAAATGTAAACAAAGGTAATGCAAGATAACCAGCGCGAACACGGATCGCCATTCCACGCCGATACCCGTGATAATGAAGCAGTCAGGTGTAACGAATGCAAAGCGTAAACCCCGGTCCTGATATCGTAGATTAGTAATATCGAAAATGGCATATGCCTATTTACGAGTAGTGTTCAGCTTTAAGACACATGTTGTAAAGGAAGAGGTGCCATACACATGTAAGCGCTGTGATTTTGTGTCTCTCACCGAGAAAGAACTGTTAACACATGGGAAATGGTACGGTCCCCACAAGGGAACAGACATCCCGGTTGAAGTGATACGAGCCAGTAAACCTTTCGTCTGGAAAGATGATTCGGTAATTAGATGGGAACAAGAGGAGTCATTGGCATATGCATACTGGTTGCTTGTCGCAGCACAGAAGAACAAAGATGTTGATGGGACAATGCTAACAACTCCTAACAATTCCTCTTAGAGGAAGCGGCGGATCTACTTCCTGCGGAGACATTGACAAATCCCGCTGCTGATGTTGTGATTGACATATTGCCAGAGTTGTTAGGGGAGGAAGAGCCCATAATTGATGGCGAGAAACAGGCGGATGTGGTGTCAGCGGTAAAGAATATGAATGAGGAGATGTGGAAGTTGAACGAGAGACAGATAGCAGCCATCGCGATCGAGGTCCAGGTCATCCTCACCCTCAGCCAAGAAGATAAGGTCTTCAGTTGTGAAGTGCGTTAAGTATATAGTTGTATAATGTCTAGAAAGAAATGAATATGTTTAATGGTTTTTATATGTTAGTCTGGGATGGTGAGTGGATTTTTGTATATTGTGTATATTTAGCATTTATCAATGCTTGTTGATGATAGAAATTTAATGGAATTATAAGTACTATGTAATTATGACTTTGCATATATTTGTATGTACAGATTTTGTTGATGGATGTTGTCTACTCTATATAAGGTTCAATTAATTAAATGAATATTAATTTGTTGGAGCACTGCCTAGGTTTATGATGTATGAATTATTATTTTAGTTGTTGTGGATAAAATAGTTTGATATAGTAGAGAACTTATATGTTCTCTGTAATTTATTTGGTTACTAAACACCCGTAAAATTAGATAAACTTTAGTCGGTTGTACAATGACGATTGGTACAATTTAGGTGCATTAATGACGATTATTCACCGAGTGGTTTAATTCTGTCCTTATAACATTTTTAGCATAATATAAACCTTTTAGAGAATGTTATAATATAAACCTTTTAGAGAATGTTATAATATAAACCTTTTAGAGAATGTTATAATATAAACCTTTTAGAGAATGTTTGATTAATTTTGTTAGCAAGAGTATGTACGTCCTTTGTTACCATGGGTATGTCTTTTGTTGCTGTGAGATTCAGATGTAATGTCTATATATTAGTTGGCATGAATCATTTTAGATGTCACAATTATATGTCTTGTCTAACTTATGATTTTTAGAAAGTGTAATGCATGTATTATACTTTGTATATTTTATTTTGGGGTAATTTGTCTTTTGTTGTGTGACTTTTGTATGTGAGATATATTATCTTTTGTTTGTACATAGTATTTGGTGAGAATGTGTTGTAATATTGTTGTATGAGTGTGGATGTCTTTGTCTTATATGCGTGGTGGTTATGGTAGATGTTTGATGTTCATGAGGACATGAACGGTTTAAAAGAGGGGGCATTGTAGTGCATGTGACCCCCCTTTTAAATGAAATAATAATAGTAATGTTAGATTACATGGTGTAACTTTTCGTTTTGTCCACACCGTTGTTTAATCATCCTGAGTCAATGACTGTAATATTTTACTATATTTGTGTGAGCTTGAAGCAAGTTGATTTTTCTATTAAATAGGGTCAATATCTGTAATATGTTATCATGCATTATGGTGATTTGGAGCGGGTTGATGAAGTTTGTTTATTCACAAAGATTTATTTTGTTATGTATGAATGTGCTGTTCGCAGAGTTGTACCAAAGTCATTTAATTGTAAATGCATATACTTGTAAAACAAGGGTAGGTTGATATATTTTGATAACATAAACATGAATGAGATAATTCGAACTAAGGTGGAGTTTGGTAGAAGATTAATAAAGTACGTCATTTGTAAATCAGCACTTAAATATGCATTGTAAGACTATAACTGTGTTTAACAGTATGTGATTGCATGTTGTTGTTTAGTGTTATTTAGTTGATATGATACCTGTAAAATAGTCTAAACTTCTGTTGTCACTTTGTTTGACAGTTTTCGCTCTTTATAACGATGCACTTCCGGTATAGAAACTTGTAAAAGTAATTGGTAAATTTATTCTTGCATTTGTAGTATAATCGATAGATATGTCGAGTTTGAATGGCGGTATTTTACGAATGAGTGTGCTCTGAGTTAAACTGAATAATGTTTTAGATTTATATTGTTTTCTTTTTAATATTTGTTGTGAAATATATTTTTTTATTTAATTGATTAATATGTGAGAATTAATTATGTCATAGGTGTATAGAATTTAGTAACACTTGTTTACGTGAAAGATCGTGATGTTTTACTAATGACCAATCATATTGTTCGATATAATTGATCTTTGATTAGAAATCCAATGAAATTGCATAATTAATAATTCTGTTAATATCTGTCATTTACCAGCATTTTCCGTTATTTTCTGTCAAAGAGTCATATAAAAGTTAGACGCTGAGGAATTTTAGTCACTCTTCTGCTTTATTCTGATTTGGTAGGTCCGTTTTACGGAACTCTTAGATTTTTTTAAGGATTTTATTTTAACTTTTATTTGTCTCTATCTTTTATTTTTATTTAGGAATTTATTTTATTTTTAATTTATTTTGTTAGGATAGGATTTAACCGCGTAGGACATTAAATAGTAAAGTATTATTGTCCGCTATCGGTTGTTTTAAGGACTCAACAGTCTATGACTGAGTAGTCTTCTTCGTTAATTATTTTATCTAGGGTTATTTTATTTTTTGCAATTTTACTCCATTCTATTTCATTTTTATTTTAATGCAAACTAGGTAACTAAAGTTATGTTTGCTATCTTTCTCTTTTATGATAACTAAAGTTGATTATAATTCAACGAAAGTCAACTGTGTATTTTATTTATATTCAGTAATTTTAATTTCTAGATACGTAAATTTTTCTTCCATTATTTTTATAGAAGTTTTATTGAAGTACTTGTGATGTTAAATGTTGCTTCAAGTCAAACTTACTTAAGATTATTAGAGTTGTTTTTCTTTTCCCTTAAAAATTACAAGCTGAATCTGTTAAATACAGTAATGCTTGTTGTTAGATTTAACAAGTCAAAGTTATAAATAACCACGGCTTGTTCTCAGATATTAAATAACTGGAAATAGACACGTTAGATTTTTGGAGTGGTTTTCAGTCTGTTTTATGATATGATTTTAATTTTTTTTTTATTTTAATTAATTAAACTTATTTATTATTATTAGTTTGGTATGAATGTGGTGTGAATATCGTCGTTTAAATAAATTGTTCATTGATAATACACTAAATAAATTTAATTGTTTAATGTTTTATAATCTTATGTCTTCTTTGATAAATTTTTCTTCAATTATTTTTAATAGAAATTTTATTGAAGTACTTGTGAGTTTAAATGTTGCTTCACGTCAAACTTACTTAAGATTATTAGAGTTATCTTTCTTTGCCCTAAGTGATTACAAGCTGAATCTGTTAAATACAGTAATCTTGTATTCAAGATTTACCCATTCGTATCTTCTAGACAAAGAACATCAACCTGAATGTGTATCTTGCGATTGTTTAATACCTATACATCATATTCTTTGGAATGTTCTGATTTTTCGCCTTTACGAAGTATATTTCTTAATAATGTGCAAACAATTGCTTGATCTTTTTATGCTACCGAATCGAAAGATCCCGGGGGTATATTGTTTTTGTCCTGTCTGTCTGTTTGTCCGTTTGTCTGTCTGTCTGTTGTCAACTTTAACCTTGCCCATAACTTTTGATTGGTTGGAACTATGACTTTCATATTTCACATGTGTATTTCTTGTGACAAGACCTTTCTTTGGGTACCATCATATTTGACCTTTTGACCTTGACCTTGGAGTTTGACCTACTTTTGCAAAATTTTATGAGACTTTAACCTTAGCCATAACTTCTGAACAGTTGGTGCTTAGGGTTTCAAACTTCACATGTGTATTCTTTGTGACAAGGCCTTCCTTTGGATACCAACAACTTTGACCTTTTGACCTTGACCTTGGAGTTTGACCTACTTTTGAAAAACTTTAACCTTGGCCATAACTTTTGAACAGTTGGTGCTTAGGGTTTCAAACTTCACATGTGTATTCCTTATGACAAGACCTTTTCTCTGGATATCAACCACTTTGACCCTTTGACCTTGACCTAGGAGTTTGACCTACTTTTGAAAAACTTTAACCTTGGCCATAACTTTTGAATGGTTGGAGCTAGGGCTTTCATACTTCACATATGTAATCCTTGCGACAAGACCTTCCTTTGGATACCAACCACCACTTTGACCTTTTGACCTTGACCTAGGAGTTTGACCTACTTTTGAAAAACTTTAACCTTGGCCATAACTTTTGAATGGTTGATGCTAGGGCTTTCATACTTCACATATGTAATCCTTGTGACAAGACCTTCCTTTGGATACCAACCTATTTGACCCTTTGACCTTGACCTAGGAGTTTGACCTACTTTTGAAAAACTTTAACCTTGGCCATAACTTTTGAATGGTTGGTGCTAGGGCTTTCATACTTCACATATGTAATCCTTGTGACAAGATCTTCCTTTGGATACCAACCACTTTGACCTTGACTTTTATTCAAAAAACTTTAACCTTCGCCATAACTTCTGAACAGTTGTATCTAGGTCTTTCAAATTTCATAGGTGTATTCCTCGAGACAAGACCTTTCTTTGGGTATCAACATTTCTTATCTTTTGGCCTGGATTTTGACTTGCATTTGAAGAAACTTTAACCTTCGCCATAAGCTGCCATACGGGGGCATCAGTGTTTCACAAACACATCTTGTTACAAACATTAATCCTTGTATAATTTTACAATACTTAAAAGAAACTGATTTTTACAACAAGATTTAATGTACATATTTTTATTAGTATTTTTTTTGTAATTGTCAATTTAACTGTTTTCATTTATTTTTAAATTTCATGTCCGTCGGATGGGACGTTAAATGGTGCCCCGTGTCAAGGATTGCAACCCCCTTGGCACGCTAAAGATCGTTTCTCTGGTTTTCGAAAAAGAGTAGGCTCATTTGGGTCCGCCAGAGAAACCCTAAAACTTTCAAAACCTTTCCTACAATATTTAAATTCATACCGTCGAAATATGGCTGAAATATTGCCGACTCGGCGTTTTTTTTGTTTGTTTATTGTTTAACATCCCTCTCGAGAATTTTTCACTCATATTTTTCACTCATATGGAGACGCCACCACTTGCCGATGGAGAGCTACAAATTTTGACCTATACTCGGCACTCAAGGCCATTGAGTAGTGAGGGATCTTTTTTGTACCAGCACCTACTGCGACACGGGACCTCGGTTTATACGGTCTCATCCGCTAAATGATCTATAGAGCCCCGTTCAACCTCCAGAATCCCTGACCCAGGGACCATGAATTTCACAATTTAAGAATAAGCATCTTTGCCCATCATTACTAAGCACTTAATATGTCCTGCTAAATACCAAAGAACAGAGAAAAAGATTTTAAAATAATGTATTCACTATATCATCAATAGAGTCACTCCCTAATTCCAATACCTTGATCCAGGGTTCACGAATTTCACAATTTTGGAAGAAGCACATTCTCTTATCATAACAATGCACTTATTTTGTATTTAAATACTTACAAGCAGACAAGAAGATTTTCAACGAATGGATTTTCACTATATTACCAAAGCAGCCCCGCCGTAACAGCATAACCCCTGCCCTAGGGGTCCAAATTTCGGAAGAGGCACCCTTGCTCATCATATCTATGCAATCAGTTTGTCTGCTTAATATATAGGCGAACAGAAGATTTTGAAGAAATTTATCCATTTTCACTATATGTTATATACAACCCCATCCAAACAAAACCACTGACCCTGGGGCTATGGATTTCAGAGTTCTGGTAGAGGGTTCAATGCTTATTACTATCACATGCCAATAGTTTGAAAGCTTCAATTCAGGAGAATAATAGATTTTTAAAGATTGCCTTAATTTTTATGGTTTTATCCCTACTCTTAGAAACCGAGACACGGAAGGCGTTGGCACGATAAAGAACACTGCCCTGAGTGCCGAGTATAGGTCTAAATTTGAAGCCTTTCAACGGTATATGGTGATGTCTCTGAGTGAAAATTTTTCGAACAGAACGTAAAACATCATACAATCAATTAAAATTTGGCTTTCATTGGGGCAAAAATCTCCTTATACCGCATATAGTCTTTTACGACTAAGGTCAACAATTTAAGAAGCAGTCGCTAACATTATGCCTTCGTAACATTTTCATTTTAAATTACAAAAAATAATCTTAAATAGCTTTCTAATTTCATATAAATAAATTATTAAACTTTTTCAAATGATGTACAAGGAAACAAAAATATTATCCGTTTAACAGAAGTTAATGTTTGATACCATTGAAAAGAGCTGGAAAATTTGCACTAATATTAACGTCACTTTCGTATATTTATGACGTAATAACTCCAAAAAATGACGTCAGAACATCGAATATTAAGCACACTAAAAAGTCGCATTTTTTTCACGAGAACATTGAAAAATGCTGTCAAAGCTTCTTTTAAAATATATTTCAAAGATTTGCATGGAGATAGAGTAAGAATGGTACTGTAAATTAGCAAAGTGGAAATTATTTTCCACTAAACCAAGGATTATTACTCTATTTATTGCTGTTGCAAAGTTTCAAGTCCAAGTGCTACTTTTCTTTTCCCTTGTTATAAATACAAACCAGTAGAGCTATAGTCTCAACAGAGACTTCTGGTTTGTGATTTATATTCATGAATTCTGAAAAATAAAAACCTTGACAGTTTATGGCGAAGGTTTAAAGTTTCTCAAATGCAAGTCAAACTCAAAGGAATGTTGATATCCCCAAAAAGGTCTCGTCAAAAGGAATATAATCTGTGAAATTTGAAAGCCCTAGCATCAACCGTTGTAAAGTTATTGCAAAGATTAAAGTTTTTCCAAGAGTTAGCCAAGGTCAAGGTCAAAATTAAGGGTGCTCAAAGGAAGGTCTTGTCACAAGAAGTACACGTGAAATAAAGAAGCCCTGGCACCAACCATTCAAAAGTTATGAAAAGGTTATCTTTTTTTAAAAGTTTGTTTGTTATTGTTTAACGTCCCTCTTGAGAATTTTTCACTCATGGTGACGCCACCACTTGCCGGTGGAGAGCTGCAAATTTTGACCTATACTCGGCACTTAGGGCCATTGAGCAGTGAGGAATCTTTTTCATGCCAGCACCTACTGCGACACAGGACCTCGGTTTATACGGTCTCATCCGAAGGACCGGTCTCCACGTCCCACAGTGGGATTCAAACCCGCGACGTAAGGATCAACTCCTTACTCCGCGACTCTAGAGCGAACACTCTAAAAAATGTCTTGTTTCAAGAGATGGACATGAAAGCCATAGCTCCAATCAATCAAAACTTGTGGGCAAGATTAAAGTTTTTGCGGACAAACAGATAGACGGACGGACAGGGCAAAAACTATATGCCCCAGAATCTTCGATTATGGAGGCATAAAAATTACAACATCTTTAAACTTTTACAAAGAAACATATATCAGTACTCACCCTTGTAAAATACAACTGTCGTACTCTTTTTTGGGTACATGATTTCAAGGCTTTCTTCATGTCACTTAAACCACTCTATGATGTTGGTAATATGAAGGCATGATCTTCCTTCAGTGAAGAAAGATCCATGCAGATTCTTAAGAGTGGTTGTCAGTTAGGCTCAATTAAAAATATAACAAAAATGTAAAATTACATAACTCAATGCAATAATTAATCCTCTTGACATACATGTTGAAAAACTATTTAAAAGGTATTAAATATCCACATTTCAAATAAAAATTGAAAAATAATTATCAATAATAATAAAACATTTTTTTGAAGTTTGGATAATTTATTCAATGACGTTTTCAAATTGTACTTTGAAAAGCATTTTTACATACAATAAGCATGTCACAATTGCTCCGTGATCGGGAGGTCGTGAGTTCGAATCTCGGCCGAGACAGACCTAAGTCGATAAAAAATAGGTAGCAACTGTTCCTTCGCCATGCGCTCGGCACTTTGAAGTGAAAGTTGCGGGTCCTTCGGATGAGACCTTAAAAACCGAGGCCCCGTGTCACGGCAGGCGTTGGCACGATAAAGATCCCTCACTGCTCAATGGCCCTGAGTGCCGAGTAAAGGTCAAAATTTGAAGCTCTTCACCGGTATATGGTGACGTCTCTATATGAGTGAAAAATTCTCGAATGGGACGTAAAACAATATACAATCAATCAATCATGTCAAAATTAAATCGATTGATTGATTGTATTTTGTTTAACGTCCCTCTCGAGAATTTTTCACTCATATGGAGACACCACCACTTGCCGGTGGAAAGCTGCAAATTTTGTCCTATACTCGGCACTTACGGCCATTGATCAGTGAGGGATCTTTTTCGTGCCAGCACCCACTGCGACACGGGGCCTCGGTTTATACGGTCTCATCCGAAGGACCGGTCTCCACGTCCCACAGTGGGATTCGAACCCGCGACGTAAGGATCAACTCCTTACTTCGCGACTGTAGAGCAGACGCTATAACCACTGCGCCACGCGGGCGACATGTCACAATTAGAAAAGAAGCCTCAAATTCCCTAGGACAACTTGCTGTTTTCTCATTAAAAATGGTAATATTTACTGGTGTTTCCAGTTTTCCTGCCTTAAGGAAAACCAGGGAATCTTCTTGATGCACAAGAGGCTTCGTTTTATAGCTTTGGTCCTTTAGTAGGTGTTCTAGCTGCGCAGTCTGTCTCCTGGAACACCTCTTTTTAGATCTCTGAAAGTGGTTAAGATGTTATAGAACTGCCATGCAAAGTAAAGTAAAATTTGTGTACATTATTCAGTAAACCTGAAAAAAATATCCTGTGAACTGGCTGAGATCTTCCTCCACTTCCTCTTCATAAGTCCAGAACTGGTTGAGTGTTTTTTCCATGGTATTTTTGAGAACTTGTACATAGTAAATTGTATATTCCTAGTACCCTTCAGTATTCAGTCTCCTGTAAAGATAAAAAAAATCGTGTGATCATTGGTCTTATTTAAGATTTAAATTCCTTTTTATTCTTGTCATTTCATCAAGGTCATATTCCAGTATTCAGTCTCCTGTGAAGATAAAAAAATCGTGTGATCATTGGTCTTATTTAAGATTTAAATTCCTTTTATTCTTGTCATTTCATCAAGGTCATATTCTTAGTTGGTGACCTTTGAAAGAAGCTCTTAAGATGTCTCCTAAGAAGAGACATTAATACTCTCCAAGGCCTGGTGACATTTAGAGTAGGTCTTGTAACGTATTCATGTTCTAAATCATTAAAAAGAAACCCATTAATATGACTTTTTGAACTTTTTGACAAAAACATGTTATCACATCATTTTTAGGTCACTTGGGTGACCTATTGCTATCTGTTTTTGTCGGTCGTAAACTCTTGAACTTTTTCAGCTTCTTTTCTGGAACCACTGAACCAATTTCAACCATTTGGCATATAGCGTCTATGCGGGTGACGGGAAACAGAGTCAGGGGTTCTGGCGCTAAGGTGGGGCTCTGTTGAATATATAGTGAAAATGCATTATTTATTTTTTAAAACATCTGTTCCTGGGTATCAAGCAAACAAACTAAATGCATAATTTTGTTGATCAAAGGTGTCTCTTCCAAAACTGTGAATTTCATGGTACCAGGGTCAGGGGTTTTGATGTTAGGGCAGATCTCTGTTGGTTATATATGAAAAATGCATTAATTCTTTGAAAATCTTCTCTGCTCCTGTGGAATTAAGCAAACTGAATGCATTATGAGCAAAGGCGCCTCTTCCCAAAATGTAATTTCATGGCCACTGGGTATAGGGTTCTCGTGTTAGGGCGGGGCTTAAAGGTGCTTAGACACATTTTTGAAGTTTATATTTTCTCCAATTTTCTGTATAATATCACAACTATATGTTGCTATAGCATTTCACACGAAAATAAAATTAAAATCATATTTAATCTGAAAATTATTAAAACTACGAATTTTGGGAGGCGTTTGATTAACACATCCTTGCACTTTCACAATTTTTAACTTTATC
This sequence comes from Saccostrea echinata, assembly GCF_033153115.1. NCBI lineage: Eukaryota > Metazoa > Mollusca > Bivalvia > Ostreida > Ostreidae > Saccostrea > Saccostrea echinata. Next base: position 3,067,876 of record NW_026889765.1, read on the forward strand.
CTTAATACTTAAGAAAAGTAGCAATTTGTTGTGTATTAATGAATAATATTATATCTATAATCCAGAAAATTCAGAGTAAAAATGTGCGAAAGCAAAACCCACTCACTTAAGTATTGTCAGCCCGTGCTCAGTGTTGTGTAGCTGTGTACAGAGTTTAACAAATTGAATACACTCGTGAAACGTAAACTGTTTTTGTAAACAGGGCACGAGCTCTGTTGTTAATATTTACGTTTCACCGGGTGTGTTCAATTAAACTCTGCACACATTAATGAGCATGGACTGACAATACTGGTGAGAGGAGTTTGCTTTCTACATTTCTACTCTGAAAATTTCTGCATTATAGTTTTAATATTTTTCATTAATAAACAACAAATTGCTACTTTTCTAAAGTAATAAGGATAAAGTTAAAATTTGTGAGAGTGCAAGGATGTGTCTATCAAACGCATCCAGAAATTTGAAGAGTCAATAACTTCCAGATTAAATGAGATTTTTATCAAATTTTCGTATGAAATGCTATTATAGCAACATATAAGTCATGAAATTATACAGAAAATTTGAGTAAATATTAACTTAAAATCTGTGTCTAAGCACCTTTAAATGATTGTAGTGAAAATACATTAATTCTTTGAAAATCTTCTCCTCTGCGCTGGGTATTAAGCCCATGAACCAAGTGTAGAGTTATGATAAGCAAGGGAGCCTCTTCCAAAATTGTGAATTTCATGGACACTGGCTCAGAGATTCTGGTGTTTGAGTGGGATTCTGTTGATTATATAGCGAAAATGCATTAATGCTTTAAAATTTTCTCGTATGCCCCTGAGTACAAACTTAATGCAATAATGTAAATGTATAAATATAAATAAATGTGCCTCTTCTCTGCTCCCCTTTGCTACATTGTATTAATCAAGAAATCCCTGTATATAATTTAAATAACAGGTTATTTGATTGAATGAGAATACAAGAGAGAATGTTATATATATATACATGTATAATCAAAATAAAAATGAATATTTGTTTTAAATCAGCAAAGCATGCTCAAAGTCGGATTCTTTCCTGTAAATTATTATAAAAGACTGACATAGAGATTATCCATGTAGCAAAATAGCCAACTGTAGTGTATGTGTAAACTGGTATCATGATTGTCAATTGATAAGTTATTGGCAGGTAAAGTTATGTAGAGCATAGATTAGTTGGTAAAAGCATAAAGGAGTTTTATACTTTTTCAAAGTGAAGAAGTGATCACAGAGAACCAGGGTGATTAGGGGACATGCAGTTAGTGACAAGTGGCTAATAGCTACGTTGTATAGCCAAGAGGTGAGTGCTGGTAAGAAGTATTACCAAGTTGTTTTTATACCCAATAGTCATTGTTGCTACCAAACGGCAAGCAGCTAAGTTTGTGTAGCCAAGAGGCATCATCTTGACTAAATATACAGATATTACAGATTTATCTTTATGTATCTAATTGTAGCACTTAGGCAAGTGACAAAAACATATCTTTATGTATTAGATACCTTATACTCTAGGCAAGTGTCCATTGTACCGGGGGTATTTGTATATTTTGCATTCATTATTATCCTTGGAAGACTTGGGCAAACAAAGTACGATCCCAAGGAGATCGCTCGGGTCTCGCATGTCACAATAAGTAAGAGTATTTTTACCAGAACATTTTTGAAATATTTTGAAATTCTTGTGCAACGTAGCTTCATCTTTCAGCTAATTTTGCTTTATACCTCTATGGATCCTTTACAGTGCTGTATTATATTCAGGTGACCGTTAAGGCCCTTGGGCCTCTTCATATTTTCAATAGACTATATGTGAATTTTTACGGTGATTTACAGAATGCTTAGAATATAAAACTTTTTTCTTGGTATTAGTATTAAGAACACATATTCCAAAATGGTACGTATTTGTGACTAACATGATTTCATCTTGATTTTCATAAGAGCATTAGGCGTGAGTAATGAACAAATCTAGATGCTTATACGATTAGCGCTCCATTCCTTAACAGGAATGGAGCCGAGGCCCCCAAGCTGCTTAAAATCCACTGTTTTAAATGCTTGTAATTATTGATTGTTAATATATAATAAAAAAAATATATATAAGATACACAGTAAATATATACATGTATTTAACATATTAGTAGTATTTAATATATATATAGAGAGAGAGAGTAAGGCAAGTAAAGTGTTATAAAGTAATTTAAATCCGACGTCTGTCAATAGCTTCGATAGCGTAGTGAAATGAGAGTCTGACTATCATGGTGATCGAGTGTACGGGGATCGATTCTCAGCGCTACCAGTATGACTTTTTCTTAATATGAAAATAAACTATAGTGAATAAAAGTTTCTACGGTAGAGGCACGTGAAGGGGAATTTGAACATAGCAAATACCGTTTTCAGTGTAATTTGCAACTCTCCATTCCTGAAAAATAATGGAGCGCTCAAACAAAAGAGTGACGTAAAAAGTGGATTTTAATGATCACCTACTTCAAACCGACCGGTCTCGGTAGGCTAGTGGTAGGACGTTCGCTTTGTGATCAGGAGGCCCAGGTTCGATTCTCGTTCACCGCGCCGCGTCAAACCTACTACTGTTCTTCGCCAAGCGCCCGACATTAAAAGTGAAAATCATGGGTCTTTCGGATGAGACCTTAAAAACTGAGGTCCCTCGTCACGGTAGGCGTTGGCACGATAAAGAAACCTCACTGCTCAATGGCCATAAATGCCGAGTACTGTAGATTACTTATTTTTCGCGAGAACTTAATATAGCGAGATGTCTCTGACTCAAATCGCGAGAACAATAATTCGCGAGTGGACGTTTGATCAAGAGATTTTATAGGGATTTCAGTACCATAAAAATAACAAGAGGCCCAGGGGCCACATCGCTCACCTGAGCACTATGGCTAGGAAAAAGCAGAAATCACTTCAATCTTGAAAGGTTGAAAAGTTTAAATATAAAAGTGGTTGGGGGGGGGGGGGGTGTCATGAATTGAACAAATTTGAATCTACATTATCTGAGGATGCTTCCATTTAAATATGACCAATCATGGCTTTGCTGTTCTTGAGTAGAAGATTTTTAAAGATTTAACCTATGTATTCCTATGTAAAACTTTGATCACCCATTGTGGCCCCACCCGACCCCCAGGGGTCATGTTTGAACAAACTTGAGTGTACACTATCTAAGAATGCTTCCATATAAATATGACCAATCATGGCTTTGCTATTCTTAACAAATAGTTTTTTAAAAAGATTTTTACTATGTGTTCCTATGTAAAATTTGATCGCCCATTGTGGACCCACCCGACCCCCGGGGGTCATGATTCGAACAAATTTGTATGTACACTATCTGAGGATGCTACCATATAAATATGACCAATCATGGCTCTGCTATTCTTAACAAATAGTTTTTTTTTAAGATTTTTACTATGTGTTCCTATGTAAAATTTGATCGCCCATTGTGGACCCACCCGACCCCCGGGGGTCATGATTTGAACAAATTTGAATGTACACTATCTGAGGATGCTTCCATGTAAATGTGACCAATCATGGCTTTGCTGTTCTTGACAAGAAGATTTTCCCATATATTCCCATGTAAAACTTTGATCGCCCATTGTGGACCCACCCGACCCCCGGGGGTCATGATTTGAACAAATTTGAATGTACACTATCTGAGGATGCTTCCATGTAAATCTGACCAATCATGGCTTTGCTGTTCTTGACAAGAAGATTTTTGAAGATTTTCCCATATATTCCCATGTAAAACTTTGATCGCCCATTGTGGACCCACCCGACCCCCGGGGGTCATGATTTGAACAAATTGGAATGTACACTATCTGAGGATGCTTCCATGTAAATGTGACCAATCATGGCTTTGCTGTTCTTGACAAGAAGATTTTCCCATATATTCCCATGTAAAACTTTGATCGCCCATTGTGGACCCACCCGACCCCCGGGGGTCATGAATTGAACAAATTGGAATGTACACTATCTGAGGGTGCTTCCATGTAAATGTGACCAATCATGGCTTTGCTGTTCTTGACAAGAAGATTTTTGAAGATTTTCCCATATATACCTATGTAAAACTTTGATCGCCCATTGTGGCCCCACCCGACCCCCGGGGGTCATGAGTTGAAGAGACTTGAATCTACACTACCTGTGGATGCTACCATATAAATATGACCAATCATGGCTTTGTTGTTCTTGAGAAGAAGATTTTTAAAGATTTTTTCCTATATATTCCTATGTAAAACTTTGATCGCCCATTGTGGCCCCACCCGACCCCCGGGGGTCATGATTTGAACAAACTTGAATCTACACTACCTGAGGATGCTTCCATGTAAATATGACCAATTATGGCTTTGCTGTTCTTGAGAAGAAGATTTTTAAAGATTTTTTCCTATATATTCCTATGTAAAACTTTGATCGCCCATTGTGGCCCCACCCGACCTCCGGGGGTCATGATTTGAAGAAACTTGAATCTACACTACCTGAGGATGCTTCCATGTAAATATGACCAATTATGGCTTTGCTGTTTTTGAGAAGAAGATTTTTAAAGATTTTTCCTATATATTCCTATGTAAAACTTTGATCGCCCATTGTGGCCCCACCCGACCCCCGGGGGTCATGATTTGAACAAACTTGAATCTACACTACCTGAGGATGCTTCCAAGTAAATATGACCAATCTTGGCTTTGCTGTTCTTGAGAAGAAGATTTTTAAAGATTTTTCCTGTATATTTCCTATGTAAAACTTTGATCGCCCATTGCGGCCCCACCCTACCCCCGGGGGTCATGATTTGAAGAAACTTGAATCTACACTACCTGAGGATGCTTCCACATAAGTTTCATATTTTCAAGCACAGTGGTTCTTGAGAAGAAGATTTTTTAATGATGCCATTAATTTTTCACAAATTCTTAATTATCTCCCCTTGGAAGAAGGCGTGGCCCTTCATTTGAACAAACTTGAATCCTCTTTACCCAAGGATACTTTGTGGCAAGTTTGGTTGAAATTGGCCCAGTGGTTCTTGAGAAGAAGTCGAAAATGTGAAAAGTTTACAGACGGACAGACAGACGGACTACAGACAAAATGTGATCAGAAAAGCTCACTTGAGCCTTCGGCTCAGGTGAGCTAAAAACGAGTAAATTCTTTCGCGAGTGGTGCTTCTCGCGAAATTACGCAATAATTAATGCCTCGGGTATAGGAATCTACAGTATACTGTAGGTCTAAATTTGAAGAGCTTTACTGGTATATGGCAATGTCTCTATATGAGTGAAAAAAATTCTCGAATGGGACGTAAAACAATATAAAATCAAACTAATACAACTCCAATATTTAATGTGGGGTGACCAGATAAGTATTATGCACTATAGCGACAAAAAAAACCCATGTAGCTGTTAAATCATAAACACCTAGTAGACCGTCATAATTTGCGAGTCATTCAATTGATTGGAGAATGGGTTTGACGAAAACATCGTCACGTGATGAAAAATGCCTTCCATAAAAGGTTTTTTATCCAACCTGTTACAATACACGGAAACATATGTGTCTTTTATCTTTGGCCAGGGAATCCACCTGACATTTGTATTCACACATAGTACAACAAAGGAATACAGACACAAACCGACTTACAGAATTGCTTTGAGAAACTTAGAATTATAGGTTATTTAACAATTGTATGTAAAATTGAGCATGGAAATAATAGATAATAATGGACATATTGAGTTTTTTTAAATCAAAAAAATTTTATAGTAATTTTCCGATCGCGTGTAGATTTGGATTTTTTTTTTCAGGCGTAAATTTTCTAGTATTCGTAGTAACCCATTATGCAATTAAACTCATTCAGTTGATTTGTCAGTTTTAAGTCACGTTGGTACCTGGTTTAATATGTAAATATACTAGTAGTTCCTCTATGAAGGCATGGTGGTCCAAAAAGAAATTTCAATACATAATTGCAGAAAATGTACGAAATACATACTACAGTTTTTTCACAGGATGTCTACAATGCATATTCCCCAAAACAGTTTAAATTTCCCCGATACCACTTTTAGTTTTTAGTCAGGAGCCTTTTAAAAATGACATGATTGTCCGCAAAAGTCGTGATTAACGGCATGACGTCACGATGTAAACGTAACGTTATCAATATTTTCTACATGCAACTTTCAAAATTTTCACGTTTAAAATCTGTTAATTTTCTGATACGAAAAGTTTTTCTATATATTTTTTTAAACCAAATTACCTAATATTTTAATTTCTGTAGTTTTAATATCATGATATTGAAATTATTTGTTACGAATGCTAAAACGTAAATAGAATAAATACATAAAACGTTTTGAAGAGAAAAACTGTCAAAGGTTTATTCCCTTGAAATAAATAAATAAATAAAATTCTGTATTACAATAATAACAACAAAGAGATTCTTTATATACATATACAGCATTTACATGAAATAATTTTATCTAAAAAAAAAAACATCAACAGATCAATAAAATTATAATTTCATGTAGAAGAGGTTTACGGATATTCATGGGCAATAACAGTAAATCTGAGGCAATCACATCTTCTCGGGTCTCTCCGGGAAGCTCGAACACACTGTTGTTTAACATATTAAATACTTGTAGTTAGATACTGATCTTTCAAATATACTCGAGATTTGAGATTGGAAAGAATTTGCAATCAATGTATCTAGCAAATTTACGCAATGGAATAATGAGTCGTACATGTATATTCTGTGACATCACTTAACGGAATATCTAAAATCTTGATTGTCGTAAAGCTAGGCCCGAGAAGTTGCGATTGTGTTGGGTAAGTACAGTAGTATATATATTTGTAAGACACAGTTCGTAAGACATACTTGAAATGAACAAGATAAAAAAAATTTGCGATCAGTGTCTCTTGTGGATTTGCATTGTAAGTAAAATAATATCTTTTTAAAAAAGAGAGTCTACGGGATCAATTATTCCTCCGTAACATCGCTGTCGGAATAATCCACAATCTCCCGTGAGGCATCACATACAGAGTTTTCCCAGTTCTGTATCCCTGTCCGAGGAACGTCCTCGTGTCGCAAAAATGCCAAAAACCAGACCACACTCGTGACATGTGCGCACACTACCCTGCTGCCGTATTTGCACTTACAGTACCAGGCCTGCACTAGTACGTCGCTGAAACGGATCCACAATGTGTATCGTTTGGAAGATATATGACGGCTTTGAATTTTGGCACAAGAAGGTAAGGCAGCTCACTACTTCAAAGGATTTCATACAAGCCTGAACAGTGTTCATTCGTGTATGACCGGGCCAGCTTAACTTGGTAACGCCGAGAGTGAGTTGCCTGATCTCATCTTCATTCAAACGAGGGAAAGAAGGACACGCCTCCTTTGCGTCCAAAGGGGTCCACTTGTAAGATCTTTTCTCCAGTTCTGAAAAAATATAATATTAATAGTCTCTAAAATAAAGAAACTCAACAAACAGATAGCTTTCTTCACACACACAGAAATCAATTGAATCATTTACATTCTTATATCAAAAACGCATTATTTTCATAGTTTTATACCGTTTTCAGTAACAAATGCCTGTAGTTCATTTGCCTCTCGAGCTAAACTTTTATCAGTGTCTTCATTGTACGATCCACTATTAAGGGGTGGTCGTACTTGTTGCACAACGCACATATTATTTTCATGAAGTCACCGATGTAAGGGATGAGCGTATTTGGAAAAGTTTTATCCAATAGTCGCCACGTCTTGATACGCCCGTTGGCAGATTCCACAACCCATCTGATCTGTAAAACATAGATTTATAAAATGTATTATTTCAAATTATCGTATCAACTTAATTTTGAAGTGTTACCGGTAGTTACGGAAAACATTGCTAATACACGGTCGTTTCTTATCAATCCTTTTAACATTTATTTATATTACATGTACCTATTTCTTTATCAATTCAAGTTTCTTACGAATTATTTGAACAGATGTCTGTGTTTGACAAATTAAAATTAACTTACTTTAGTCACTAATCTTGAGCAATTCGCATCCCCGGTTGACAGCTGTTTTTGCCCTCGCTCCAAAAAAGAGGGCATCTCCATCTAAGACCGAGATCTTGGAGAACCTCACCCGAGTCCCTGAACCCTCTGTCCACTACCAAAATATCTTGATCCTGTAATAACCATTCTTTGATTTCTTCTGAGTTAGTTCTTATCATATGATTTAAGATTTTTGCGTCACTGTTTTTTGAGTCAGCAAGGTATGGCCCAAGACCAGATATGATATACCCTGTGGTAGACACAACTAACATAGGCTTTACCAAGGGTCTATGTTTGTGAAGACTGAATGATCTTCTAGAAAACGAAGTTTCCACTCTTTTGAACATATATGTACGTTCCGTCTAAGACAAGGATAGCGGGATTGTCTGTCACATTCCTGGAAAACAATTCCTTGGCTAAAGGACGGGTGTGATGCTGTATGACTGCCTCCCGTGTTATATGTGAGAAAAACCAAGGTACTTTGGAACAAAGCATTCCTTCAAAGCTTTAGTAGCAGATTCTCACCTAAAATTGAAAACAGATATAAGATTGAGTACAAATATCTGATTATATTTAAAAAAAAAAAAAAAAAGGGTTCCCATGTATGCAGTTCAATATTATTATATATGAACATTATGATAATACCTAGCATTTCTTCATCGCAAATAATGTTGACAAAAGTCCATTGCTAAATCACAGCGAAGTTTTGTGAGTAAAATTGCAACGCAAGTCCTTATGCTTCTAGACTACGATGAGCGCAATTCGCTGTTTTCAAGATAGGTCATGAGGTCATCGAACTCTGTCTTTGATGTGCCTGTTAGTACCATGTAATCAATGTCTTGAAGAGACTGCGGATTGTCAAAATCAAGGCGCTGCTTAGAACTTTCTAACACGAGCTGCCGACAACTCTCAAGAGATTTAATAGAGATGCACCATTTATGTCAACAGTTTCAGAAAAGGGGGTTATTTTCTGCATTGCATCTTCTGTAAACTGGTCATCTTGGACAGGGCTACATCGCACTCCTGTTCGGAAAAAAAGTCCTCTCCTGATGAAAACACCCAAGCTAGGTTTTAAAGCTGCCACAATAAGTTTTGGGCCTGGTCTTTTGCAAATAAAGCAGTAAGCATGGCTCCTACTTGTTGGTAAGTCAAGTGTGATAGATGGGGGGTCATCTGTTTTCAAGTGTTTAGATGAAGGTTCCAGTATCTCGTTTGCATCTACTTGGGACCGTTTTAATTTCTTTTTAACATCGGGCTCGATGCTATATGATGTTCTATAAGCTTCCGTCAATATTAAGATCGGTGAATGACGAAATAATTTGTATATTTCACTTTTTAATCGGTTATTACAACATATTTCTTTTATATCATTTAAATCAAGTTTTGATTGAATAATTCAGTGATGACGTTTTATGAAATAAATAAACGATTGCTTGTTGTCAGTTTCATTAAGTATGGTTGTGTCCCCCCCCCCCTTTTCAAAATGAAATTGCTTCCAACGGCCCTGTTTTACGGTACGTTTCGTTTATAGGTCGCACAGATTTAACGTGCATAAGAGGTCGCAGCACCCCCTTTCGTCCTGATTTGCTAAGAAAGTTTCATCCGGATTACTCATTCTAACTTTCCTAATTTAACATTTTTATTAACTTACTCTTACTTTCTAAGTCAAATTTTCGTATTTTAACACATTTTTTTAACTGAAATAAAAGTGGGTGTATATACTGAAATAAGATTTTAAATATTAATTCTAAAAGAATCAAAATTAGAAAGTCTGTAAAAATGTCAAAATAAAATGAAAAATTGAATTGGAAAAACAAGAAGTTATAACTTAGATAATAAATTAATGAAATATTAAAATAAAACTGGAAAATCAATAAATGAAAATTAAAATAAGAATACTAAAAGAGAACTGTGCCACGAAAATCCCTCCATAAACACCAGTTAAATCATCATAGCTAACATTCAATGTGTGTGTTTTTTAAACCATATGAAAAAAGCTGTACACTGATTAATGTATACTTGACGGATTTTTTAATGTGTTAATAACCATTTTATTGTGCGCATTTCACCCTATAACAAGTAGCGGTGACCATTTAACATAGTAAACTGACTCTTTATTATACTGAACACACCATTTATTTTGTATTTTTCACCCTTTAAGAAAGATTGGTGACCATTTAACATACTAAACCGACCCTTTATTATATAGAACGCACCATGTATTATGTGCCTTTCACCCTTTAACAAGGAGCGGTGACCATTTAACATAATGAACCGACCCTTTATTATATAGAACGCGCCATGTATTATGTGCCTTTCACCCTTTAACAAGGAGCGGTGACCATTTAACATACTGAACCGACCCTTCATTGAATAGGACGCACCATGTATTATGTGCCTTTCACCCTTTAACAAGGAGTGGTGACCATTAAACATAATGAACCGACCCTTTATTATATTGAACGCACCATGTATTAAGTGCCTTTCACCCAATAACAAGTCGGGGTGACCATTTAAGGTCAAGATCTAGTAAATGAAGGGTGCCTACAAATTTCTCAAATTTGAGAAATAAAGTCCTTTAATGGTGCTTTATAACTTTAGCTTGGTCAAATACGGTGTTTCGGGGCATAATTTGTAGATGAACAAGACGAAAAATCATATTTTAAATTGTCATTTTCAATGGAAAATTAAGAAAACTAGTCATGAATACGGGAGTTTTTTTCCATATCAGACAAAGAAATACATCCAGATTGCCTACAGTCTCTCAGAAAACGGTAATTTGTATGTTCTTGGCCTCTTCTTTAAATTAATATCAAATTGAATATAGGTATCGGGATTACTTTTCACTTGATTTCAAACTGAATTCCAGGAAAGTACTTTATTTTCTACAAAATTCTACTAGAGCCGTAAAGTACGGGAAAAAGAAAGTTAAAATTGATTATGACGTCATTATGGATCTAGCACCAAAAAGTTAGTCTGAAGTCATTTACTAGATCTTGACCTTAACATGGTTAAATAGCCATTTATTATTGCACTGAACGTACCATTTATGTACCTTTCACCCTATAACAAGGACCGGTGACCATTTAACATACTAAACCGACCCTTTATTATATTGAGCACACCTTTCACCGTATAACAAGTAGCGGTGATCATTTAACATAATGAACCGACCCTTTATTATATAAAACGCCCCATGATTGTGTGCCGTTCACCCTTTAACAAAGAGTGGTGACCATTTAATATATTAAATCAACCCTTTATTATAGAGAACACACCATTTTATATGATGTACCATACCGTAAGACAGCTATGGCGTTCCATAAAATTATGTATCTTAGTGCCAAGTTTATTAAGTAATATTCTGCGTGCCAAGTTAGTAAGTAATATTCTTTTGAATTTATCTCGATCTTGTTAGAGGGTTGTTAAACCCTAATATTGTTTATATCAATAACAAAAAGAGCTCCGTAATATTCAGGCGCGGATCCAGTGAAAAAAAAAAATTCTCAAAAAATTTCTGGACCAGCAGTAAAAAAAAAAAAAAAAAACAAAAAACTAAATTCCCTTCCCAAACGTTTTAAACCCAGAAAATTACTTGACAAGCATTAAAAACACACACACATTCCATTTCCAAATCTATTTCGTAGTAGTGATGGTGGGGTCCACATTTTCTAGGGGGGTCCAAAGTCATTTTTTACTTGCTTCAGTATATCCTTTTTATAACTCTGCAAATCCCCCCCCCCCCCCCCCCCGAGATCCGCGCATGATATTTCACTACGTTGAAACCAGTTTTCCTATGACTTATAAATTTTTTATTTTTTTTTCTATTGTCTATTATACAAAACTTTATTCGGGTAAAAAAAAAGAAAGAAGCATAAGCATTTGCAACTTCACTGGAACCACAAATCTGATTTATATCGATATGCGTTTTGTTTAAAAGAAATAACTCTTTTTCCCAGTTGTTGTTTATAAAGTAATTCTAAATAACGCTGTTCATAGAGCATAGTACGCAATCCACAAATTCTTATCTGCAACATTTTATGTTTATGAGAGCCGAAATTCCTAGTATATCATCTAAGATATCAATGTGAATTTTCCAATAAATCTTTCACAATTACATCACAATCGTTTGCATTTATACACTATTGAGGCCGTTTTGAAACTTTAGTTACTAGAGATTGATAAAGTGTATGTAAAGTTTAAGGTTAGCGTATTTGTTTTAATCAGTTCTGATTTGGCCCTGGTAATTTTTTAGCATTTCGCCTTCTGATTAGTTCACATGAATTCAACTGAATGATAAATGTGAAAAAAAATTGAAGAACATACTGATGTATTTGCCAACACCGAGAGAAATATACTTCAGTGTTCAAAAGTCTTAATCACGAAGTTTAAATTATATAAATTAAGCGTGTTTGAAAGCGCGTGTTTGACACTCATCATACGATGAAAGTTTGGCGCCAACAGAATGCATGAGAAGGTAAATGCAACAAAGTAAGTCATCTTCATAAAGATTTCTGAAAGGAAGGGGGTGGCATATATTGGAAATAAATACCTGGGCTTTAAATTACAAAAGAACTTTCGAGTAAGACAAAAAATTCATCTGAGTGTAAAAGCTTACAAAATTAATATTTCTGATAAAAATTACACGGCTAGGAATATCGGTTAAAACTCTCAAAAATGATTGAAATCATTCTTAATCTAATGTAAAGAAGAAAATTTTTCTCTACATTACATCATGGTCTTAGTCGTACATGTAAGTGTTTTGGTAAAACGAGGCCCTGTCCTTAAAAATGCTGAAAATGAATAATCTATCCTCAACTGGGAAGAAAATAAATAATCTGACCTTGATTGGTGGTTTTTCCCTCCCTTCCCCCAAAAAGATATTATAAATGTGGGTCCCTCCTCCGCCATGAAATAAATTTTGTAGATTAGGTAACTTAACACCCTCAGCGAGTTTTTGAGTTTGGGCAGATAAACTTTCTTCAAAATGAATCAAGTCACTATATTTCTTTTTTGAAGAGGAGGGGGGTGGTATAGTTCAGTACTAAAAAGTTTATTACATATGTATTAAGTGGTACCACCCTAACCCTATCTGATGATTTGAACAAAATTACTTCCATATTAATATGACTAATCATGACTTTGCTGTTCTTGAGAAGATTTCTAAAGTTGTTTTCCTATATATGTATAATTGAGATTGCCCCACCCTAACCAGAAGGGTCCCGAATTAAACAAATTTGAATCTACATTACATGAGGATGCTTCTGTATTAATATTACTAATCTTAATCATGGCTTTGCTGTTCTTGAGAAGATGATGTATTAACATATTTTCCATACATTCCTATGTACAACTTTGATCCCCTCTTGTGGCCCCATCCTACCCTCATGTGTCATCTTTTGAATCTGCATTACATGAGGGTGCTTCTGTATTAATAACACTAATCATGGCCTTGCTGGTCATCAGGAAATGATCTTTAAAGATATTTTCCTATATATTCCTATGTATAATTTTGAATCACTGTTGTGGTCCCACCCTACTCCCTGGGATCATGATTTTAACAAACTTGAATCTACACTTAGACTACCTGAGGATGCTTCTATATTAATATTATTTATCATGAATTTGCTGTTTTTGAAGAGATCTTCTATATGTTCTGTGTACAATTTTGAGCCCCTGTTGTGTCCCCATCCTACCCCCGGGGGTCGTGATTTGAATCTACACTATGTAATGAAGCTTCTGCGTAATTTTTAACTTTTCTGAAAAGAAGATTTTTGAAAGATGCCATTCAATTTTCACTAATCTTTAATTTCTCTCATTCCAGTGAATATTCCTTATTTATACATTTCCAAAAATAGTTGAAGGTTATTATTCGCATGTTGATTCTCATGTGAAAGTATGGAGTATTCAAGAGTCCGACCTTGAAAATAACTCTAAAATTCAATGGGAGATGCGGAACTTAAAAAAATGAAGATTAACTAATTGGTCCAACGTGTTTGATGCACGATTTTCCCGACTACACGTACTTTAAAATTCTAGAACAGGTGAAGACTTTCGGAGACAAAGAGCGCCAACCTTCCTCTTTTTTTTCTTTTTGTAAATGAAAAGGCAAAAGGTATACAAAGTCTTGTCTCAGAATGGGGGTTGCTGTTTAAAGTGTTGTTTACTTGGTAATAAACGAGCCCCAGACAAACGTTACATTAGAACCGTATGTTATTATAGTGAAAAACAACATCTTGGAATCGACGAACTCCTAAATCCAATAGATGATAGATCGACGTCTTTGTGAGAAGTGGAAACTTCAGACTTATGTAATGCTCTCAGAGAGAAAAATGAGGAGAGGTAAATAGGCAGTAACAAATATTTATAAATGGATGCAAGTTTTTTAGTTTTATTGTTTCTCAATTTCTTACTGAAGCAGGTTCAAACAATCCCTATTTATGAAAGTGTATTCCGAAGCACATGCAGCGCCAGGAAGGCGTCAATATACATGTATGTAATTAGCCTAAGGATAATTATCAAAATAACAACTTGTTAATGATTGACCGTTTTCTTTTCTCTTTTTTCCTTACTTTCGAATAAATATATCCAGTAATAATACTCTTTATCATTTAAAACAAGTTAATAAGTGTTTGTCTCTAATTTTGGCATAAAAAAAGATTTGAACAATGTGTATTTTTTTTTTTTTCATGAATACTGAAATATATGAATGAAAAGAATGTCCTGGAACTTGGAGGGAAAGTCATTATTTTAAGAAATCGACATTTTAACCCCCCCCCCCAAAAAAACCCCCACTATTTTGGCTGTCAATGATGAATACTTCTCATATTACACAGAATTTGTACTAATTCTCCAAGATAATGAATTACCTTATTACATTAAAGATAAGACGCAATGAACCAAAGGGATATTACTCAACTGATCGACTTGGAATCCAGTGCACCAGATTCTGGTTTATTTCTTAAGGTATTCAATGTATAACAAGCAATGTTGAAGAATGAAACAGTACTATATATTTTCTTATCTTTAGTGTTAGGAGGCTTTAATTCCAAAGTTACATAAAGTTTTAACCATACATATTTGAAAAATGTAGGATTTTCAATTCATACCTCTGCTGTTGGAAACGAAGGAGGCGTTATACCATAGGAAGAATTTTGTAACTTAATTTCTCTTTCAGACTGTAATTTTACTTTAGATGAACATGAATAACATAGATGATTACTAATAAAAGCGATTAATTTTTAAACGTTGCTATAAACTCGTAAAATTTCCAGTGTAACAACCTCACTCAGTGTTAAGTGTGCATTTCTTATAAATACATAGATATTTTTTTTTTTTTTAAATTAAAAATAAAAAGAATGGGCTAAAAATTTCTTTGATAGAAATTGACTTTTATCAATAATATACAAAAATAAAATGCATAAAATATTTTTACCATGTTATTTTGGAATTATTAAACATTTATTACCCCTACCCCCTCTTTTAACACTCAGTAAGCTGATACACAAATATTACTTTGTATTCTCATCACCATTACTATTATTATGCCATGCTTATATATTGATAAGATTATAACTCAACATGAATAAATTAGCCGCATGACAATTTGAGCAATGTCCTTGACCTTTTAACTTTGAAAAAAAACGTACACTTTATACATGAACAATTTTGGGAGAATAGAAATTTATAATCTTATCTGTATGGTAGCTGAAAAAAAATTATATTTTGTTACTCATATGTAAATAGTAATGCAAAAATCATGAAAATGTGATCAATTAAATATATTCATTATGATATCCCATACCCCATCTAATATTTTTTCCTAGAAAATGAATACATGGAAATTTTTTTATTAAAAAAATGCTTACCTCAAAATGTGTGTTCCCTATCTTAAAAAAAAAAAATAATAGTAGAAATAGTTTAGTCATAAACCTTTTATTCCCCCCTCATATTTTAAATTTTTCTGTTATGTTTATTTTATGAACCTTAAATTCAGAGAGAACGTTTTCACATTTGGATTACAACCTAAGTATTATATAGTTATTCAACACGAAACATCGTTTCTGCCCATGGTTTCACACAGAAAATAATTTTTACTTTCATTTCAGCGAAAACTTGGGAATCGTTTTGAATTGCAGGGAATTTTGTAAACCTATAATTCATTTTTTCATGCAAAAGTACCAACCTGTAATCGCGGTCTTGTATAAAGTGAATTGAAGATGCCAATTTCTTCAAGTTTCTTCACTGTTAACTGAAAACGAGCAAAAATGACACAAACTGCAAAAATAATGTTGATAATTATGCAGTTAAAAGAAAAAAAACTTATCCCCTACCTCAATTTTTACACATCGAAAGATCCGTGCTTGTTTTAGATCTTGGAAAACCCCAGGTATGTACAATGTATTGACTTTGATTGATTGTTGTTTTAGGTCCCGTTTGAGAATTTTCCACTCATATAGAGACGTCACCATATACCGGTGAAGGGCTTTAAATATAGACCTTTCCTTACTCGGCACTCAGGACCATTGAGCAGTGAGGGTTCTTTATCGTGCCAACACCTACCGTGACACGTTTTAAGGTCTCATCCGAAGGACCCACATCTTTCACTTCAAAGTGTCGAGCGCTTGGCGAAGGAACAGTTGCTACGTACCTATTTTTTATCGACTTAGGTCAGTCGCGGCCGTGATTCGAACACACAACCTTCCTATCATGGAGAGAGCGCTCTACCGACTGAGCTACCGTGACGGTCAGTATTTACTTTGAAAAAATGTTTTGACAGCATTTTGCCTAACAAAACAACCGTAACATGTTTTCCTATAAATATAACATTTGTTCTCTCCTCTGTTCAGTTTTTTTCCTCTGCTCTGATGACATATATAATGCCAGCGTCTATAAAGCCGTGTTGACAAAGCATCATGGTCTATAACTCTTAAGACTTGGAGAGTGTTACGAAAAGTGTTGATGTTAAACACTTGACTAATTTTTCTTTTATAACGGGACAACTTCCACATTTTCTCTGTTTGCTGAGAACATCGTATAAGTTTCTCTAGTAATTTTTAATTCTAAGGGTCACCCAATCTTTCTTTGAACTTTCATTTGTTTTTATTCTGAACTATATAGGAGTAGCGATGCTCTCTCCTAACCAAAATATTTTCTATATTTGTCTATAATGTATATTAAATTACTTTATAAAAACACAAAAACCAAAAGCAAATACTATTAATTGCTTACTAATCAAGAGAAAAATATTTTTTAAACATTTGTAGAGAACAAACTGGCTTTAGTTTTAAAACGTCAAGGGACTCATAATTTACGTACTAAAATACAAAAACATGTCTATATTTATACATTCTAATTCCAGACATGCAATAAAGGTCGAGAAAATCATTTGGAATAAATAATCATGTACTTTGATTTAATTTGCAATAAAATGATTTAAAATTATCTTCCTACTTAGTTTAATCTGTAAACGTGGCGTAGAACGTGAACTTCAATTTTTCAAATTGCTATCGCTCATTAAACGAAATCACGTTGGAATTCCATATCTAGAGAATATTCAACTGCTTTTTAAAAAATATTCCGTGCAGAAATAAAAAAGTGATGAACAATTGTTACACATCAGAATGACAATATATATTTTGGAAAACTTTAACGGAATTTAAGTTCTGTTGTAGAAAATAAACTTCTCATTCTATTCGCCAAACGCCCGTCACTAGAAGTAAAAGTCACGGTTCTTTCGGATGAGACCTTAACAATCGAGGTCACGGTAGGCGTTGGTAGGATAAAGAACCCTCACTGCTCGATGGTCCTGAGTGCCGAGTGTAGGTCTAAATTTGAAGCCCTTTACCGGCATACAATGACATCTCTATATGAGTAAAAAAAAAACGAATGGGACGTAAAACAACATGCAATCAATCGTGTCTTTATCTTACCCTTCATGCCGGTGATCGTTGTCCACAAATGTACGAGGGTTGATATAAAAGTAATATCACAACTGCTATAAAATCTTAAATAATCAAAAGTTTTCATCAGAACTTTATATGCTAATACCTCTATCTATTTTGACTTTTGCCCCAAAATTTAATTCAGATATAAACAATAGTTTTAAAAATATTAAAGTAAACACAACTTCGGGTCTCGTCTGTCGCCTCACAGCAAGAATGTACAGACGTCGTTAAGATGTTTGTCTCGAAAACTAACTTTGAATGTGATGGAACGTGCAAAAAGGAATGAATTTAGAAATATTTGCACAAAGTTCAAATAATTTTGATACTACAACCCAAAACAAGACGGTTTATAGCACAAAGGTAGTAAAGCTTATTGAAAAGAAGCATATGAGAGGTTAAAAAGATATGTGAATGAACTGATTGATTGACTGTATGTTAATTGTTTTACGTCCAGTTCGACAATTTTTTTTCACTCATATAAATACTTCACCATAAACCGGTGAAGGGCTTCATATTTACACCTTTACTCGGCACTCAGGGCCATTGAGCAGTGAGGATTCTTTATCGTTCCAACGCCTACCGTGACACAAGGCCTCGATTTTAAGGTCTCATCCTGAAGGACCCGCAACTTTCACTTTTAAAGTGCCGAGCGCTTGGCGAAGGAACAGTTGCTACCTATTTTTTTTATCGACTTAGGTCAGTCGCGGCCGCAATTCGAACACAAGACCTACCGATCACGGAGTGAGGGCTCTACCAACTGAGCTATCTTGACGGTTGTGGATGAAATGATAATGAGTGCCGAAAAGTAACATCATAATGATGTCGGTGACATTCTTGCCATGCGGCGATAGGCAATAACTAACGTTGTGTTTATCTTTAAGTTAATATTTCAAAAAGTACTTTATATAATCGAATGGAATTTTAAGGCAAAGTTCAAACTGGACAGGGGTATCACTAAGTAAAATTTTGGTGAAAACTTTTGATTAAAGATTTTATAGCAGTTGTGACATTACTTTTAGATCAACCCTCGTATACATTCTCTCTGCGCTTCTCTCTCTTTCCCTCCGCGCCTGTTTAAAAAATATACCTGTCTCTTAAATGAGTTTTGTCTTTGATGGAAAAGCTATATTTTTTTAAGATAATAGATAGATATCTGGGCTGCGAGTCAATTTTTGTTGGTTGGTCATCGCATGTTCATGTAATGCTACATCTGAAAAAAAAATCATGAATATATTACACTGTAATGATAATGACGAGATTACCCGTAGGTATCCGATGATGCATGGAATTAAGACATTTTTGAAAAGTGGGTCCTTCCAGAACAATAAGGCTGCACCTATTTTAAAAATACATCATGCCAGAATAATTGTGATCTAATTGTGGTCAGGAAATTGGCTGGGTGTGTGGGAGGGATGGACAATGCCTGGTCATTGCTGCATTATTTGAATATGGTTTAATATCTTGAAAATGGATGAAAGTTCCAATCCTAAGCTATGCATATTCTTCCTGCTCATGTTAAGATGCACAGAGTGGTTGGACAAGTGTCACAGGGATTATCCCGACACCCTTACAATATACTTTTATAATTAGTCAAACAACTTATTGAGATCCTCACCTTTAAACCATACAGTTTCTTGTTGCTTATTTCATGAAATGGATGGTTAGTTAAACCCCCCTGGGTAATACCCACCTCTTGTTTTATTATTGGTCATAACATCTTTAAAATTGTCGAAACTCTGCAAATTATTGCTGCCCATGTCAAAATACATTGACTATTACATTAGGGAGGTGCCCAGGGGTCATCCTCACCCCTCATTTAATGATTGATCATATATCTTCCTTATTGCATATCTACAAGACACCACCAGTCATCTTCCTAAAGATAAAATGGCTACTGCGTAAAATGTTAGAAGTTAATGTAAAATAAATAAAATGTTTTCGAACCCCATTTGGCCACTAAGGTAAAAGTGAAAATTCCGAAACTTTATAGTACATCTACAGGATACCATAATCATCTTCCAAACGATGAAATGGCTGATGCATAAAATGTTAGAGGAGTTCTGGGAACCAGGAATTTTGTAAAATAAAAGTCTTTTTTCGACCCCATTTGGCTCCTTAGGTGAAAATAATATTTTGAAACCTTATTCGATATTGTTCATCTAAAGATCACCACCAATTATCTTCCAACTAATAATTTGGCTACTGCGTAAAATCTTAGAGGAGTACTTGAACCAGGTTTTTCTGTAGAAAAATTTTGGACCCAAAATCGACTTCCAGGATGAAATTGAAAATTCCGAAAACCTTGTTGCACATTTTCATGACACCACCAATCATCTCCAAAAAGTAGCTGCAGATCTGTAGCTCGCTGGTCTGAAAAATTGGAATGGATGACCAGAGAGCTATGATGCCATCAATTGAAAAAAAAATGTATATTTATTGCGCACATAAAGGGCGCTGTTTCTCGATTTATTTCTCCATATATCTAAGAATATTACTAACAACATGTTCCTAACATATTCTTTACTTCGTACTTACAAACAAACCCGTTTGTACAAGTCAAGCACGAAGCGTGATGGACCGAATTATCTTGCCACCCAAAATGGCAGTATAACATTGACGAAATTGCCGATGGTTAATTTCATGCCCAGAAGCTATTAACAACAGTTTTGGGAATGTTTTGTTGTGGAAGTGGTAAATGAATGTGTTAGGAAGACACGGTTAGTAATATTTTGAGACGCCAGCTTACATGAGTGCAATAAATATACATAATAAAATATGGAGATAACGAACAGTATTCAAACTCAAAGTCCATTAAAACAATACAAATCGGGAGCAGAGGAAACACGGTCCTCTAAAAACACTAGAGGTGGGATCAAGTGCCATGGAGTGAGCATCCCCTGCCGACCGGTCACCCGCCGTGTGCTTCTTGTTATGATCGGGAAATAACGGAAAAAAGTGTGTAAAGGATGGCCAAACAATTAGTGTGAAAAACGTCAATCAGCATATGACATAATGATAGATACTTCTTTCAAGGGGTGCCACCGGAGCTCTCTGGTCGCCCATCTCCAATTTTTCAGATCAGCGAGTTACAGATCAGTAGCTACTTCCAAAAGATGATTTGGCTACCTGCGTAAAATGTTAGAAGAATTCTGGGAACCAGGTTTTCACAAAAATTCTTTTTTCGACCCCCTTTTGGTTTCTAGGATGAATATAAAAACTCTGAAATCATATTGCACGTCTACAGGACACCATATTTCAAAAGATGAATTGGGAATATGAGGAAGAAGAAAGTAGACCAGACGGACCAGGATAATTGACTGATTAATTGATTGCATGTTTGTTTAACGTTCCATTCGAAATTTTTCACTCAAATAGAGACGTCATCGCATGCCAGTGAATAGCTTTAAAATTTCGCTTCGGCACTCGGGGTTGTTTATCGTGCAAACGCCTGCCGTGACACGGGACCTCGGTTTTTCAGGCCATCCGAACCTGTGACTTCCGCTTTTTATTTCGGCCGTTTGGAACCCGGGCCTCGAGCTCCCGATCACGAAGCAAATTGATACTTTCTTTAGAAAGTTTGGGTAAAAAAATATGTTAAGAAATAGGAAACAAGAGGACCATGGGCCACAACGCTCACCCGAGTCAATATGGCCTTCATCAGATTTTTTTCTGCTATATATTTCTATGTAAAACTTTGATCCCCTGTTGTAGCCCCACCATATGCCCCAGGTGTCATAATTTGAAGAAACTTGAATCTAAACTATCTGAAGATGATTCCATATTTATATGATTAACCATGGCTTTGGTGTTCTTGAGAAGATGTGACCCAATCCTACCCCTGGGGGTTATTATTTGAACAAATTTACTCTACACTACCGGAGGATGCTTCCTTATCAATATGGCTAATAATGGCTTGCGGTTCCTGAGATGAAGATTTTAAAAGATTTTTTCCCTATATATTCCTATGTAAAACTTTGATCATCCCTTGTGGCCCGACCCTTCACCCAGGGTGATGATTTGAACAAACTTGAATCTACACTACTTGTGGATGTTCCCTAAATCAAAGCATACATGACTAATTATGGCTTAACTGTTTTTAGAAGATTTTTTCCCTATATACTCCTATGTAAAACTTTGATCCCCCTTGTGGCCCCACCCTACTCCCTGGGATCATGATTTGAACGAATCTACACTTCCTGTGGATGTTTCCCATATCAATGACTAATCATGGTTTTACTGTTTTTAGAAGATTTTAAAAGAGTTTGATCCCCTATTGTGACCTTACCCTATCCCCGGGGGTCATGATTTGAACAAACTTAAATATTCACTATCTGAGGATTCTTTCATATCAATATGACTCAACATGGCTTTGTTGTTCTGTAGAAGATTTTTAAAAGATTTTTTTTCTATATATATTCCTATGTAAAACTTTGATCCTCTATTGTGGCCCAACCCTAGCCCTGGGGTCATGATTTGAACGAAATTGAATCTACAATATGTAATGAAGGTTACACTTAAGTTTAAAAGTTTTCTGGCTCAATTGAGAAGATTTTTAAAACATGCCACCAAATTTTCACTAATTCTTAATTATCTCCCCTTGAAAAAGAGTGCATGACCCTTCAGTTGAACAAACCTGAATCCCCTTTACCCAAAGATGCTTTGTGCAAAGTTTAGTCGAAATTGGCCCAGTAATTCTTGAGAAGAAGTCGAAAATGTAAAAAGTTTACAGACGGATGGACGGACAGACGGACGCCGGACAAAATGTGATCAGAAAAGCGAACTTGAGCTACATGTAAGTGGGCTAACTACGGTAGATTCAAAGGATAAATTACACCCGAACATATATTTATCATAAAATAGTACATTCAAAGTGAAAGGTTAATCCTTTATTCACATCATTAAATGTAATTTTCGCTCTTACTATCATGGACGAATAGACGCACTATCTCACTTAACAGAGAAGCAAACAAATGTCCCCTGTGACGAAATAACCGAGGAAGACAAATATATATACATGTATTTATAAGACAACAACAGCCAATTATTTAAATTATCATAAACTTTGACATTTTGTTTTACGTGGAAAACCTCTGCCCACATACTTTGACAAAATGTTAAAGGAACCTTCTTGTACAAAGCATGCAAATTCCACCAATCACTTTATATCATGCAACTCACTTTCTATTTTTAAAATCAAATAATTCGCTTAATAGTCACGTTTTAATGCTTTCCTTCTTTCCTTTGGGAGTTTTTTTTTCTATTTGCAAGAGGTTATAGAATTATTTCTTATAATCCCGAATAGCATGCGAACACAAATTTTTAAAAACCGATTATAGAAAGAATTTTCTTATTACCTCGTATTGCATCAAGAATGTGATATAAAATAGTAATTATTAAAAAAAAAAAATAAAGCAGAAAGCAGTTTAATTCCAGAAATACCAAGAGACAAGATGAATGGTCCCTTGGACAATGCTTCTCTATTTTTTGGATTTCTTGTACTGTGACCTTATGCCCATACTGTAAAGATATTAGCTTAATGATGTTTGTAAACGTTCATGCAACGAATATTTCTAACAGTAAATAAAGTGTTGGCATCTCAAGGTGGCATTCTTGCACCCATGAAATTAATTTTGTCTGAAATGTTTAAACAAATCATACGTCTTTCAAATGTCACTTTTCTGAGGCTCGTTTGCAAAATTTTTGTTAAGTTATATTCTATTATTATAATTGTTCATTTCATCTAGCAATTTAGAATTTAACAGAACAATATAATTCACACTGCAGGCGCCCTGTAGTGATCAGTCTGTCTATTCCGACGTCAAACTTCATTGATTTAGTGCCCGTGGGTAAAGGGTAGGTGCACAGAGACCTTGAAATAATCTTCTAATTCGAAATTCAAGGCCATAAATTATCTCTGTGTCAATTTTTTTGTTTTCTCCCCGTTTATCTCATTTGGCTCAATTTTCACTCGTACAGTGTCCGAGGGTAAAGGGTATATGGCGACCTTATTTCATTTGTGTAAAATTCTGGGATTAAGTATATTAAATTTTCTCTCTTCTTAGCGCAATTCGAGTCAAACTGCCTGTGGGTAATGAGTGCGCAGTGACACCTGTGACCAAGTTTGCAGATCAGATGTCAAGGTCAACGCAAACCTCGTCATTATGTTTTCATCTCTTGGCTTGAGCTTTAAAGTGTAAATTAAAGCACACCTTTTGTATAAAATCTTTGTCGTGAGCATATTTTCTCTCCCCTTTGGGAGACCCAAAGAGTAAAGTCTGTACCATGACCTTGAACTACATGTATGTATTTGTCAAAGGTTAAGGGGAAAAAGTCGGAATTAAAGATTAAAGCAAAACTTTGTGTGAACACCTTGTCCAGAGTATATATTTTCTGCCCATGTGGCAAATAAATTATACACACGCAAAAGTCAAAGTTGAAGATTTCTTAAAAAAAAAATATGGTCCTCTCCAAATAGTCATTTATAGCTGCCAACGCGACGCAATGGTCAGAGCGTTTGCTGTAGGGTATGAAGTAATCCTAACGTCGTGTGTTCGAATCCCATGCAGGACGTGGGGATCGGTCCTTCGGATGACACCATATAAACCGATGTCCCGTGTGTCGCAGTAAGTGCTGGCACGAAAATGATCCCTCACTGCTCAAAGACGTAAGTGCCGACTACAGGTCTAAATTTGAAGCCCTCCACCGTAGAGAAATTAAACAAGCAAACAGTCTTTTACAAGTCCCTTTCATCCTAATTGCTTTTACTTGATTAAAAGCGGGGACCTTTTGAGATCGTCACATTTTCATGATATCTAGTTATGTTTATTTTACATTTCCTTTTCACAAACAACCTTTTAATGGCAAAAAAAACAAAACAAAACAAAACATGAAATTCTAAATTTCATGAAGCTATATTGTGTGTTTTATGCTGACACATCCTAATATACTATTTTTAATAATTAAAATATAATTTTTAAATATGATAACCCCCCCCCCCCCATAACTTTAAACTTCGAAAATTGTTTTAAAAAGTTTCTTTCATCAAATAAATTAATCGTAGAAAAAAATAATGCAAAGAAATATGTTAAACAAATGTTTACTTGCCCACTTCAGCTTGAGAAAAAAAAAATCTTATGACTATATCACAGTATAAGATTAAACCGAGGTCCCGTGTCGTAGTTGATGCTGGTAAAAAAAAAAAATCGTTCTCCTCAATGTTTATATAAAAGTGCCGTTTACGTATCTAATTTTGCATTTCAGTTGTGTCCGTGATGCCCCGACACTAGTAAAAGGCTTGTTCCCATTTCGCTTTAACTATAATAATTCCCATTTCACCTGGAGTATTATGGAATTTGCGTAAACATCCAATTAAGTGTAAATTTTGTTTGTATAGCGATATTTCAAAGATTTTAAATTATTTTTTCAGTGTAGGGTATCAGTGACGTTTGTGAAAAAGTGAGAAAAAAAACGAACGAAGAAAAAAAAATATAATTGAAACAAACTAATTCAGAGAATTTATTGTCCCTCGCCTAAGGGAAAAAAGAAGAGGGTGAAAGAGCTGGAAAAAGTATGCATATGGAGAAAAGAAAAAAAAGGTCTAACCTTGAGATATCGTCTGGAAACGAGTGTAACACACAGACAGACGAACGGACGAACAGAAAGATCCAACTTCATATCCCCCACTTTCAGTTAAAGCGGGGGACAAAAATATGAACAAGAGGCCCATGGGCCACATCGCTCACCTGAGCACATTGGCTAGGGGAAAAAAGCAAAAATCAGTTCAGTATTGAAAAGTTAACGGGGGATGGGGGATTTTTAACTACCTAACAATGCTTTCATATCAATATAACAAATGACTGCTGTTCTTGAGCAGAAGATTTTTTCCCATATATTCATTTGTAAAAATTTGATCCCCAATTGTGGCTCCACCCTACCCCTGGGGGCGCTCATTTCAACAAATTTCATTTTATACTACCCAACGATGCTTCCATATCAATTTGACTAATCATGGCTTTTCTGTTCTTGAGAGAAAGATTTTTTCCTATATATTCCTCTGTAAACTTTGATCACCCATTGTGGCCCCACCCTACCCCCGGGCGTCATGATTTGAACAAACTTGAATCTACACTACCTGAGTGTATACAAGCGACCTTTCACGCGGTACATGAAAGCGTTTGACGCGTGACAAGGTAATTGTTTTCAAAACATGCAAACTCAGATGATCAGGTAGCCCACGCAAGTGGCCCCTCAATCAAATCAGAAGCTATTGTTTTTTTAATGATTGAGAGGCGGTATACTATTTATCTTGAATTCGGTAGATTTTGGGGGCGTTTACATAAAATTGGGTGTTTAAGAAGAAGATTTTTAAAGATATTTTCCTATATATTTCTATGTAAATCTTTGATCCACCATTGTGACCCCACCCTACCCCCGGGGGTCATGATTTGAACAAACTTGAATCTACACTACCTGAGGATGCTTCCATATAAATATGACCAATCATGGCTTTGCTGTTCTTAAGAAAAGGAATTTTAAAGATATTTTCCTATATATTTCTATGTAAAACTTTGATCCCCCATTGTGGCCCTACCCTACCACCGGGGGTCATGATTTGAACAAACTTGAATCTAAACTATCTGAGGATGCTTCCATATAAATTTGACCAATCATGGCTTTGCTGTTCTTAAAAAGATTTTTAAAGATATTTTCCTATATATTTCTATATAAAACTTTGATCCCCCATTGTGGCCCCACCCTACCCCCGGGGGTCATGATTTGAACAAACTTGAATCTACACTACCTGAGGATGCTTTCATATAAATATGACCAATCATGGCTTTGCTGTTCTTAAGAAGAAGATTTTAAAGGATATTTTCCTATATATTTCTATGTAAAACTTTGATCCCCCATTGTGGCCCCACCCTACCCCCGGGGGTCATGATTTGAACAAACTTGAATCTACACTACCTGAGGATTTCATCTTTCCTGGCCCAGTGGTTCTGAGAAGAAGATTTTTAAATGATGCCATTATTTTTTCACTAATTCCTAATTATCTCCCCTTGAAAGAGGGCGTGGCCCTTCATTTGAACAAACTTGAATCCCCTTCACTCAAGGATACTTTGTGGCAAGTTTGGTTGAATCTGGCCCAGTGGTTCTTGAGAAGAAGATGAAAATGTGAAAAGTTTACAACGACAACAACGACGACAAAGGACAAATTTTGATCAGAAAAGCTCACTTGAGCCTTTGGCTCAGGTGAGCTAAAAAGTGAAGATTTTAGACACTTAACATATAAAATTACACTTGATAATAGGTATATAAACTTAACATTTAAGGTTCATTGATACTCTGATAAGAGAGGTAACTTAATAACATGTCTATTATTCCTTTATAATATGCCAAGTTGAAATGTCTTTTTTGTCCAATTTTGCCTCGCAAGCTATGCTAATATAGTATAATTGTTTGTATTTTACTTATAAAATACATTTCTTTTCGAAAATCGTAAGAGTTAAAGAAACATTTCATATAAATGAGTTTGTTTATTGTTTAACGTCCCTCTTGAGAATTTTTCACTCATATGGAGACGCCACCACTTGATGGTGGAGGGCTACAAATTTTGACCTATACTCGGCACTCAGGGCCATTGAGCAGTGAGGGATCTTTTTCGTGCCAGCACCTACTGCGACACGGGACCTCGGTTTATACGGTCTCATCCGAAGGAACGGTCTCCACGTCCCACAGTGGGATTTGAACCCGCGACGTAAGGATCAACTCCTTACTCCATGACTCTAGAGCAAACGCTCTAACCACGGCGCCACGCGGGCGACCCATATGAATGAGAAAAGGTTTTTTTTTAAACCTAATTAACTGCTTAATATTATCTCGGTCAATTTATCCATATTTAATCTAACTTTCACAAATTTCTGGTTTTTCATATGTAAAATGACCGGGGGCTAAATTAATGATAAATATTTACATATATATTATTTTTCATTTTACACCCTAAAAACATGTATTGGGTTTTTTTTAGCTTTATGTAACTTATCAGTAAGACACCTCTCATCAATTTAATTTTTTTTTATCCCCACCCCCCTCTAAGAAGGGAGGGCATATTGCTTTGCTGCTGTATGTCTGTCTGTCGGTCCACCAACAGTTTCCGTTCATTTTCCTCGCAGAGGTTGCATATACTAAAATAAAATTTGGTAAACAGATTAATCATAAAAAATATCTAGGTCTAGTTCTGTTTTGGGTGCGATGTGACAGAGTTATGCCCCTTGGGCTTAGAAAAATTCCTATTATTATTTGGGGGGGGGGGGGGGCATAATGTTTCAAAAACATCTCTTGGTTTATAAAAGAATTGTCATATACTCCCACTTCGCCATATTGTTTTTAAAAAAACTTTTCCTATCAGTATTTCACAAAAAAGACGGAACGGAAACCCAACGAACAAAATATTCTCGATGTAAGGCAAACAAACAACAGACATATTGCGGATCATGTCTATCTTCGTTATTCTATTTTCAAGAAATTTAAAATAAGCACATTATCATATGTAATAGTATCTTTTTTGCTGGTGTTTCATTTCATGTGATTTTTCACATTACTAAATTTAATATCGACGTTTTTGTAACCTTGGAGCACACTAAATAATACTGTAATGTCAAAAACATCGCGTCACGAGGCTTTCAGAAATACTCTTCCTAAAACATTTCACACAATGAATTCAATACCAGTTAATTAAAAACGTTTCCCTGAAATTTATATTGCTAATAATTATTTTATTTTACCACGTAAATGTGCTTTCACAAGATCAGCAACTGTGAAACGCCTATCTCTTTCCATGGCCTAAATGACTTCTTCAAGTTTTTGATAAGATTTTCTTTCATAGATAGTTCGAGTGATCGATACAGAGTATCTATCATTCAAAAACCACCTTTGATTTGCCATTTCAAAACAAATTTACGACTCGATTTTAATATATTTCCTTCTCATAGTTTATTCTGGAGTTTTCTACGGAAGCCGGTAGGTGCCAGGTAATAAAATATTTTATTTGGCGGCCGCCAAATAATTTTCTGGTAGCCTCCAGATAAAAAAAATCTGGCGGCCGCCAGATAAGTTTCTGGCCAGTTATTTATGTGGCGGCCGCCAGTTAATTTTTTGGCGGCCGCCAGATAAAATATGTTTCTACCTGGCACCTACCGGCTTCCGTAGTTTTCCAGAGGAACACAAAATTATATCGTGGACTGCTGTCCGAGATGTTCTACGACGTCCTCTTTAGCTTTTTTATGCCCCGTATCGAAGATTCGGGGGTAGATAGTATTTGCCCTGTCCGTCCGTCTGTCTTTTTGTCCGCAAAAACTTTAACCTTGCCCATAACTTTTGATTGGTTGGAGCTATGGCTTTCATATTTCACATGTGTATTCCTTATGACAAGACCTTTCCTTGGGTACCAACATTTTTGACCTTGGGGTTTGACCCAATTTTACAAAATTTTACCAAACTTTAACCTTGGCCATAACTTTTGAACAATTGGTGCTAGGGCTTTCATATTTTACATGTGTAATTCTTGTGACAAGACCTTTCTTTGGATACCAACAACTTTGACCTTGACCTTGGAGTTTGACCTACTTTTGGAAAACTTTAACCTTGGTTATAACTTTTGAACGGTTGGTTCTAGGGCTCTCATTTATCACATA
Source organism: Saccostrea echinata (assembly GCF_033153115.1). Taxonomy (NCBI): domain Eukaryota; kingdom Metazoa; phylum Mollusca; class Bivalvia; order Ostreida; family Ostreidae; genus Saccostrea; species Saccostrea echinata. The sequence continues at coordinate 3,097,522 of NW_026889765.1, forward strand.
TGTAATCCTTGTGACAAGACCATTCTTTGGATACCAACAACTTTGACCCTGACCTTGACCTTGGCATTTGACCTACTTTAGGAAAACTTTAACCCTGGTCATAACTTTTGAACGATTAGTGCTTCGGCTTTCATATTTCACCTGAGCATTTCTTGGGAGAAGACCTTTCCTTGGGCACCATTAATTTTGACCTTGACCTTGATGTTTGACATACTTTTGAAATTTTTTTAACCTTTTCCATATCTATTCAATGGTTGCTGCTAGGGCTTTAATATTTCACAGGTTTATTCCTTGAGACAAGTCCTTGCACTGGGCACCAACATATTTGATTTGCATTTGAGAAAGTTTAACCTTTGCTATAAGTTGCCATACGGGGGCATCATTCAGTGTTTCACAAACACATCTTGTTCAATAAGGATTACCTGTCTTTAAACTGGTCTTTTTTTTTTCGAAGAAGTAAAATATATTTAGTAATAATTTGGAATAAGAAACGACGCAACAATTCCTTATCTGAGCGTCTAGGATTTTTTTCCCGTTTTTGTGCCATTTTCAGAGGATATGTTTTAGTGTATTGTTCGTAAATTACTGAATTTTGACCTGCTCCTCGATCCGATATTCGTAAGCCAGTTTTAAATTTTGTAGCAATTAAGCAATGGTCAGCTTGATGAAATTGTGATTTATTGTAATGAGCGAAGATGGAAGAATTCTATCATGTAAGTCCCAAGATTACGTGAAACACAAATAATAAACATTAGAAAATTTAGTAAATTTAAGAGTACCAATAGTTCATTCTAGTATAGAACAGAAATTTCGCAACAGGGATATGTCGGTCAGATATGAGGGGAACTAAATACCGTACACACATGCATCATTTACATGTGAAAAATGAATTAAATGTGGAATTTTGGCAAAAAGCATCGTTAACTGACAAATTCCTCTGAGTACGTAAACGCATATCTGACTAAGGTATGACCTTGCATTAAATCTCTCTGCAGGGTTTGACGGAAATACTTCCGAATGATTAAAATCTTCCAACATGTTCCAGATATATTTTTTTAAACATTTTGAGGATGTTTTGATTTATATGAAAGCGATTCTGTCTTTATGTTTTGTGCTTAAATTATGCTTTCTGAACGCACTGTTTGGTTTTTGTCTATAAAAAAGACCTGAAATTTCTGGTTTCTTATTAAGCCTTATGCATTTAATAATGATGACAGTATACATGTATGTATAATTGGATAAATTCTAGAAATCGGATGGCAAAGAGAAGCGAGATATTCCACCTTTTTACTTACTGCAATCTAACTGTGCAATTATGAGGCTTGCAATATACACTAACACCAAATCATATTAGCTTACCTACAGTCTAGTATTTTCTGTTCAGAAAAGAGCTGGAATATATGATGTTCTTATATACACAACTAGAGTATATATATATATATATATATATATATATATATATATATATATATATATATATATATATATATATATATATATATTTGATAGTATAACACTGACATACATTTTAACCATTCAAGATATGCATGTAGAACTGACCTTGATTCGGTATAAGGGGGGGGGGGGGGGAGGTATCGATCTCCTGCTTTGATTACTAGAACCGTTCACAGTAGCTCAGTCGGTAGAGCTCCCGCTCCGTGATCGGGAGGTTGTGAGTTCGAATCTCGGCCGCGACTGACCTAAGTCGATAAAAAATCGGTAGCAACTGTTCCTTCGCCATGCGCTCGGCACTTTGAAGTGAAAGTTGCGGGTCCTTCGGACGAGACCTTAAAAACCGAGGCCCCGTGTCACGGCAGGCGTTGGCACGATAAAGATCCCTCGCTGCTCAATGGCCATGAGTGCCGAGTAAAGGTCAAAATTTGAAACCCTTCACCGATATATGGTGACGTCTCTATATGAGTGAAAAATTCTCAATTGGGACGTAACACAACATACAATCAATCAATCGATTACTAGTAAGCCTTAGAGAAGTTCTTAAATTTTTGAGTAGCAACAAGCTTTACAATTAATGAAATATCAGAAGCTTTTAAAGGTGGATATTTATACAGAAGAAGAATTACATCTAGTGAAAAACAAAGTTTATTAGGTAAATGTTGTAGAAAAAATGTTGAAACTCATTCGAGCACAAAAATCAGATTACGGCATTATAATCGTTATGTACTGAGTATAAGAAGAGAGAGAGAGTTAGAACATTGGTGCTTCGTCCTGTCCTAAATTCCTTAAGTGTTTTTGTCCCTGGAGACCTTAAATCTTATTCATCTGTCTGTCCGTCTTCCAAAAAACTTTAACCTTGGTCATAACATTTGAATGAGAGAAGATATTAAGGTTTTCATATTTCACATGAACATTACCTGTGACAACACCTTTTAAGAAGTATTTTGACCCCATGAACTTGGAGTTTAACCTACTTTTCAATTGTTTACTCTAGCTTTTGCACCTAAAGAGACAGGGCTTTCAT